>NC_055685.1:35632822-35939250 GCF_017639745.1 Melanotaenia boesemani | reverse complement strand
AACTGAAACTGGAGATGAGCAAGACAAAACAAAAAGTCTTGAAAAAATATCAACAGATGAACAGGATCTGAAAATTATATCCTTAGAAAATAGATATAAATCTGACCTTCAGTTAATCCATGTTGGTTGAAGCCTCCTTAGACATGGTCTTCATGGAAGGGTGGCTGTTAAGAAGCCATTATTAAGACAGAGAGAAAAGGCCAACATATGCCACATGACACAAGAACTGGACTAAAAATGAGTGAAAACAGGTCTGTTGGCGGGATGAATCCTACCCTGAGCCTGGACCGCAACATTATTGAAGCAGCGTGGGATCATCAGACAACAAAACAATAAGCAGAAACAGCCAAAGAAGAGCTTTGGAAAGTCCATCAAGAAGCCCAGAGAACTATTCGTGAACACCACTTAAAGAAAATAAGAAATATTGTCTAAGAGGGTTCTATAAGGAAGAATAAAGCTGCTTAGACCAAATATTTAATTTTTTCCTCACAACATTTAAGGACATGATGTGACCCAAATATGTGAAATACAACTAACCATATATAACATACAACATCTAACACTGCACCAACACTGCAACCTGCAGCTGCAGGCATCAGTGGATGCTCCGTTTATCCTGCGCTGTCAGCTTTACAGTCCAGCTCCATCATCCCACCTGCACCTTCTCTACCTGCTGGATAAATAAGCAAGCAGTTTGCTGCCAGAGTGTGAAATGGTTCTTATCTATCTCTGCCTTTAGAGAGCAGGTTCTATTATAATGCTTTGCATTATTCAGTGAGCCTGAGATTTCAGCCCTTTTCCACACCAGTCCCTGGAGTCCAAATCAGACTGCTGGCTGATGCATTCATAGGCAAAATCTGACCTTGTGCTCTAGAAATATGAAGAGGTAAGAAAAATAATTGCATTCATTCCCAAACATTGAGGAATACCCTGAAATCTGTCTGCGTGAGATTACATGACATCAATGTGGTTTTCTACCAAAAAGACAGAATAGGTTTACATAAAATAGGACAACCATTGAGTTCCCGCAAACCGGTTTGATTCGGAGAGCTCAGTGAGAAATGGTTGACAGCTTAATGCAGATTTTCTGGGTGTTGCAGAAGATTAGTGGTAGGAGCTTGGAAAGAATGAGGAGAAACATTGTTGAACATATGGTGCTGCAGATTTCATTTGTATTGCCTGTGATATCAGATGAATATTGAACAGATATGTGACATGCTCTGTTTACTACTGTAAGCCCACTGTTGGTGGAGTGGGCTGTTTCTCAGTGGGAGGCACTGCTTTATCAAAAACATGAAGTTCAGCACATCAAAAGCTTTAAAACTACTATTTTTGCCCCCATTTAGTAAACGAGCTTCGCACTTCAGCTAGTCGATAAAAACATTACTTGTTGATCCTCAGCCAGACTATGAGTGCTAATGGCAAGAGCTGCTTATTTATTTATTTTTCTTTCTTTTTTTAATGTTCAGTGTGCTGAGTTAAGGAGAATTTGTTACATGCCTGTCCTGCGTATCGGCAATTAGATCCCGCCATTATCCATTTGTTACAGCGACCGTTTCTCGCCTTCAGCGTGGCACCTTGCTGATTACAACGCATCGGATCGATAATTAAACAAATTAGAGCGGACTGCTGAGTCAATTGGCACACACGAGTAAAAACTGCCTCTTGAAAAGCAACAGAGAGGAAATGAAATTCTCCTTTAAGCGCGTTCGCAGCTCACATGCTTTGTAGTTTAATGGCACAGTTTTACGCAGCGCTCTGACGCCACGGGAAGGAAGAAGTCATTTGTCTGATAGCAGGCGGCAGCTCCTCGTCTGGCAGATTACCTGTGAGTTTTCTATTAAGAATCCATGCTGCGACAGCCGGTGCAGCTGATGACTGTGGATATAACCTGGTTACACGTAGAAGTGGAAAAATATAAACTGCACCTTCACATGAGAGACGGATGAAGTTATCATAATTTCATTGAGGAACAGTGGGAATTATGCACTACTTTTATTTATAGGAGGATCTATACACATAGAAGGTCACTTATTTATATCTTGTTAACGCAAATATCTAATCGGTCAATCACAGGGCAGCAGCTCAACACATCTAGTCATGTGTCCATGGAGAAGACGACTCAAGTTCAAAGTGAGCATCAGAATGTCGAAGAAAGAATATTTCAGTGACTTTGAATGTGGCATGGATGTTGGTCTGGGCATTTACTGGGATTTTCACACACAACCATCTCTAGGGTTTCCAGAGAATGGTCTAAAGAAGAGAAAATATCTGGTGAGCAGCAGTTGTCTGGACCAGAATGTCTAGTTGATGTCAGAGGTCAGAGGAGAATGGGCAGACTGGTTGGAGATGATAGAGAGACAACAGGAAGTCCAATAAGCTCTGTTTCCAACCAAGGTCTGCAGAACAGCATCTCTGAACACACAACATGTCCAACCTTGAAGTAGATGGGCTACAGCAGCAGAAGACCACACCGGGTGCCTCCTGTCAGCTAAGAACAGGAAACTGAGGCTACAGTTCACACACACTCACCAACACTGGACAATAGAAGATTGCTGGTCTGATGAGTCTGAATATCAGCTCCACATTCAGATGCTAGTCTCAGAATTTGGTGGAAACATCATGAAAACATGGATCCATCCTGACTTGGATCAACGCTTCAGGCTGCTGCTGGTGGGGGGGGGGGGGGGGGGGGTTGTTGCTGACCATGTCCATCCCTTTCTGACCACAGTGTCACAAAGCTCAGATCATCTCCTCCTGCTTTCTAGAACATGACGATGAGTTCACTGGACTCCAACGGCCTCCACAGCCACCAGATCTCAGTCCAGAGCAGCTTTGGGATGTGGTGGAACGGGAGATTCTCATCATGGATGCAGCCAACAAACCTGCAGCAACTGTTTGATGTCACAGTTGCTCATGTCAACATGGAACAAAATCTTAGAGGAATGCTTCCAACATCTTACTGAATCTATGACACCAAGAATAGACCCAGCAAGGTGGACCTGATAATATCTGTATTCCCTTCCTTAATCAGCCTGACTCACAATTTTAGACTCACTGGCTTAATACTAACACAAAAGTAAAAGTGTTTATTTCCGATTTATTTAAAAAAAATCCCATTACGATCTTTTTAATAGAAGGTTTATATTTGGTGTTAAATTAGCTGCTTTTGTAGTTTTCCCATTTTTGAATAAAGATCAGTGTCTGTTTACACATATAAACTACTTTTTAAAATAAATAATTTGTAATCTATCACCCTGTCTCTGTTAAAAAAAGGCTTACTCTTCTCTTTAGTTTCATTGTCACTTTAATATTGTTTCAAGAGGTTTGAAGAAACAAAAGTACAAATATTTAATTAAAATCTGATTGTGCTGCAGAAACTAGTTCATATGATTCTCGGACTGTTTCAGGGGAAATGTTGGTCCCATGGGTGCGGGCTTAAATGTGTTATACAATTATTATTCCACTCCGACTTTAGCCTTATCCTTACCCACAAATTACCTCTGATGATTTTCTATTCTTACCATGATCTGTGACACTGAGTCGAGTTCTTCAATCACTGGGTGTCTTTTCTTCATATCAATGCCAGAGCCGCGGAAGTGGTTATGTAACAGTCTGTTTAATTATTTGGAAACTGTTTGCTTTCCTTTTAGCGCCTCCACTCTTGCAGTGGAGAGATTTAACATGACTGAGACGAGCCCGCAGCAGCTCCAGCAGATTGTTTCCCTGTTTGTACAGGTTCTTCTGTCAGGCAGCACAAATAAGAAAATGACACCCTCGCGGCGTGTTTTGGGAAATCTTGGGCAGCTTGTTGTGCTGTAACGTCTCTAACATGCAAACTGTAAATGCACCACACTGCTCAGCGCGTGGAAGCTTGGCTGTATGTGTGAGCGCGTGCCACCACAGAGCAAATGACAAGGTAGGAAAATGTAAGGTTGCGTTGAGGACTTTGCTCGTGGGACAGAGTTCTCTGAAAGATGGAGCGCGCGTCCATTAAGGTGGACTCATAACCAGGGCCGGTTCTAGGAATGCATACATGATGGGGCAGGCATAAATTTGAAGGGGGCATTATGAGTACATACTTCAGCATTTTCTTGTTGTTGTTTTTTAAGTGTTTCTTTAACGGAACTGTGCTGTTAGTGGAGTCCAACTTCAAAGAAATGGATTGCACTTTGTCAGGCCTCTACTCTAAGACCTGTCCAGCTTGGGTGTCCCACCTGAAACCAAAGCTCCTGCTGGTATAGCTCTTAGAGTCACTGAGGCACGCAAACCCCCTGACCACAATAAGGTGGCAATCCCTCAGGGGGGGAACAGAAAATATCAATAACAAAATGAAGTAAGAAAAAAGAAAAGAATGATCCATTATCAAAGCTTTAACAACCAACAAAATAACAATTGCCCTATTGGACAGCCATTAGATGTCTAAGCATTTTGAATAAATTTGAAACTAATAACAATAAACTCAACTATCTGTGTGTTTGTTTCTGTCTGTATATAGACCATAATGATTAAAGAATCATAACTATCAAGCACAACAATAACAGAGCAAAAAATTAAACCCCCTACCAAAATAAGGCAGTGAACCTTCAGGGGGAAATAATGATAATAATAAATGAAAATGAGTAAAAACTAAATGATCCTTCATCAAAATTTTAAGAACCAACAACATAACAATTTTCTTACCGTACAGCCATTAATGCATCTAAAATAACTTTGTTACAATAACCTCATATATGTATACAAATGTAAATAACCTACAGTATAAAAGAGGTATCCCAAACGAACAAACCCATCAAACAACCAAAACAGAGCAGAACATTAGATATCTTTATTTTTATCTATATTTTTATTTTATTTTATTTCTTATTTTTATCTTCTCTCAATGTGGGGGGAGGGAGTGTGGGTCCTTTTTTCAAATCATTATTTTGTTTAGAAACTTTTCCTCACTCTACAACAGCAGTCTCCTATTTTTCTGCCCAAAAACTCTTACAAATTTGTCCTAGCATGCTGAACTAAAGGCTGGGCGGAGCTTGAGGGGTCTCATATGCGCAGCTCGTTTTCCCTCAGTCTGTATTGTACCGAGGAGGCAGTCACATCTATGGCCCGTGCGTGATTGATCACTGCTCCTACTAACAGGCGTAGACACGTTTAAATAGAACAGAAACAAACCCCAGTTGACAGAATAGATGCAATAAATACGTCTGTTATTATAAGTATTTATTCAGTATCGCTACAACACATTTAACAGAGCTTTACTCTATAAGTTTTACCGCTGGAGCTCAGCAGCCGCTCTCTCTACGAGGGGGAGAAATATGACACCGCAAGATCAGGCTGTATGTCAACTCATTTGCATACTAAACACTGATTGGTTGTTTTCTGTGGTGGTGGGAAGGACTTGTTGAAGACAGTACAATGGATCCTGTGAAGCTCCGACACACAGAGTTCCGTACAGAGGGGAGAGAGCGTTTGGAGAGATTTGCCCATTTCGGCGCATTTGATTGAGGGGGCAGAATGTTTGTTTGAGGGGGCACTGCCCCCTCTTGCCCCTGCGTAAAGCCGGCCTTGCTCATAACGTCTTCACAGGAAGCTAGAAGTGAAGTCAAGTGGTGGCACCTAACCTTAAAAAGCTCTTTAGGTGGGCTAAACTAGGCAAGGGGCATATAAAAGTTTGACTTGTGCAGAAAATCGTTTATTTATTTAGCCATAATTTAAACAGCAGAAAACTTTAAAATACTACTTTTAAAAAAGTAATTTTCATCAGTTTATGCATTTTTACTTTTCTACTCAAGAACAATTTAGAGGGAATCTTTTATTCCAAACTTTTCTAATAATGTCATCTCTTTCTTTCTTTCTTTCTTTCTTTCTTTCTTTCTTTCTTTCTTTCTTTCTTTCTGTTAAGTAAGATTATTTTGTGCCTTTTTATTTTCTTGCT
This sequence comes from Melanotaenia boesemani, assembly GCF_017639745.1. Taxonomy (NCBI): domain Eukaryota; kingdom Metazoa; phylum Chordata; class Actinopteri; order Atheriniformes; family Melanotaeniidae; genus Melanotaenia; species Melanotaenia boesemani. The sequence goes on along the minus strand of NC_055685.1, from coordinate 35,933,318 downwards.
CATTTTTGGACATTTAAAACATTATTTGACAAAAGAGAGGAAACAAACACAAACAAAATTGTTTATCAACTGATTATAGGCAGAGAAGTCCGTTTTGGAATGAAAAATTGCATTATAGTTAAACAATATTTTTTTCTATCTTGAAATAAATGTACTAATAGGCTGTGGCACACAGTCGTAGATCTCTATATGTAAAAGCAGACTGAAGCAATGGTTGGTTCAGTTTTATCTGAGAAATTCTGCTCGGCGCACACGCTCTCCCTGCCTCTGTAGAAATTATTCGCAGAATACAGTGAGGACGACCTTAAATAGGGGGCAGGACTAGGTGTAGCAGAACCCACTGCCTCCCCTTAGTGATGCAGTGAATCTGCGCTGCGTTATGTCCGCTATATAAAGCGCACACAGCAGCAGCGCCTCACAGCTTTGGTGGACAGCTCCGTGGTGCTGAAATCTCAGGCGCACTTTCACTCACGCACCCAGATTACTGCGATTCGTGACTGGAACCATGGAAGGATTCTCGTGGAAACTTTTTCTACTCTCTTGTCTGGTCGCCGTGGAGAGCTCCGCGCAAGACTTCGGACAGACGCAGTTTATTTGCACGTCGGTACCCAAAGATATGGACTTGTGTTCCGCCACGATGCAAAACAGCGGGCCTGCGGAAGACCTGAAGACCACGATCACACAGCTGCGCGAGACCGTGCTGCAACAAAAAGAGACCATTGTGAATCAAAAGGAGACAATCAGGGAACTAACGTCTAAGTTGAGCCGCTGTGAAAGTCAGAGTCTCCCGGCGGCGGCGGGACCCGGCGGGAGGCGCCCGGGGGCCAAGAACACGATGGGAGATGTATCTCGGGGCACCACGGATACTCTGGCCCAGCTGGGACAGACTTTACAGACGCTCAAACAGAGACTGGAGAATCTAGAGGTAGGCAAGCAGAGGAGAGAAGTTAATAAAATGAGCTTCCTGCGTTAATTAGACTAGCGGGTGAAACTAATGCTGGAGTCACATGTGTTACCTGACATCTTTCTCATTTGGAGGGACGCCAGCTAGTAAAAAGTATTCTGCATCATGTGCCGTAGAAACATAAAACAAACTACTTAAGATTAAACTTTAAAAAATTTTAAAATTAAGTTGAATAAATATCCACTTGAGAAAGAGAAAGTCTTCCACTCGTTTTATCTCTTTTTTTAAACTCAGTGTCTGTTATACTCTGTCCACTGCAGCAGTACAGCCGGGGGAATAACACCGTGCAAGCGAACAGCCTGAAAGATCTCCTACAGAACAAGATAGACGACATGGAGAAGCAAGTTCTGTCCCGGGTCAACACTTTAGAGGAAAGCAAACCTGGACCAAGGAATGACACGGAGCAGAGGAACATAGTAGAGTCCACGCTCACATCTCTGCACCACCGGATCACGGATCTGGAGAAAGGTGTGTTTGGATTTTCAGGGCGCAAAGGATTTTAAACAGCTCATGTTGCTTTCACGGCTTTGAGTTAGATTCTGTTGGAGGTAAAGCCAGTTAAGGGGGAAGTTTAATTGGTTTATTAGTTCGAAGCTGCTTTTGCCTGTAGAGGAAAGATCAGACATCTTCTGTGCTAAAGCATCCATAAGCTATTAAACCGTTTCAGTGCCGCAACCATTACGTTGCGCACCGACATGAAAGAGAAAGCTGCATTTCTTTGCATAACGGAGGACCTGTTAGCTGCTTTCTTCGCTAACTTTATATTTTTATTTGCCAAAAACATCATCATCAAACTTCTGCAGGAGCCTGTTCGCAAAAATGTGATTTCCTTAGATCAGGAGTCGAAAGTTTGAATGGCGCGTCATGCGTTGGAGCTATGGTCTTTTCAGCATTTAACACGTGCAAATGCGCGTGCATATATATGAAAGCACGGAAAAGGGAGGGGATAACAGCCATCTTATGCGTCAGCAAAAAAAACAAAAAACAAAACAAAACAAGAAAACAAGAAAAAACAGAAAAGTGTCGGAATAATCTGTTCGATCAATAATAACGAGAGCAAATAAGTTGATATAATTTCAGACACGCTCCGGTTTTCTTTTTTTAAAGCCACTCAAAGAGAAAGAGATTTTCTCCCAATAGTTTATGTATGGAATGCAGATGGAGTCATGAAGGTCGTGTCTCTCTAAATAAACCCCAAAATATGAATAATACTGTTCATTTTAGCTGACATTACTTTCACCCACAGGTAAAGACACCAGGCCAACAGATAAGTTCCAGCTCACCTTCCCTCTGAGAACCAACTACATGTATGCCAAAGCCAAGAGGAGCCTTCCTGAAATGTATTCCTTCAGTGTGTGTCTGTGGATAAAGTCCAACGCCTCCCCTGGGGTGGGAACACCCTTTTCTTACGCCGTCCCGGGTCAATCCAACGAACTGGTGCTGATTGAGTGGGGGAACAATCCCATGGAGATTCTCATCAATGACAAAGTAATGGCGAGATTACTTATCTTTTTTGTCACTGTGGTTGTTTTGCTTTTACACGTAAGATGTTAAAATGTAGAATAATTTGCAGAGGAAACAGCTGGAAAAAAAAATGTCCACATATTAGCCACTTTCTCTGCAGCTGGATTCAGAATGAAAATAAGGGCTAAGGTGAGCAATAGAGGCCAGATTTTTAAATAGAGGTGGAGATGTGATGTGGAAATGATTCAGCACAAGGGAGAGAAGGTGGACCTTTTAGGCAAGGAGTTACTGTGCAATTAAAGCATGAAAAGGAAATTGTTAACAGAATGAAAAGACACTTATGAGAGTTCTCTGTTCTAGGTTGCAAAGCTGCCGTTTCTCATCAACGATGGCAAATGGCATCACCTCTGCATCACGTGGACCACCAGGGATGGGATGTGGGAGGCCTTCCAGGATGGAGTGATGAGGGGCAATGGAGAGAATCTGGCACCGTACCACCCCATCAAACCAGAGGGAGTGCTGGTCCTGGGACAAGAGCAGGTAGATACTCATTTTCAGTGATTGTGATTAAATCCCCCACAGACAGCATTTGGAAACAATACCTCAACTAATTATGCATTTAATTCTGGACACAGATTAGTGGTGTGGATATTTATGAAATGAAACTGTGGAACACTGAAAGAGTGGCCGATTAAAGCTTCCCAGTCTAATTAGAGTGATTGTTACAGTGTGAGTCATACATTTGGCATGAACTGAGACAGAAAACACAAATAAAGTAAAATTCACAGGATTTGCTTCTTGTTTAGAGCAAGACACATCCAAGATGAGCACTGTTAAATAAGTTTCTACTGATTTTAATTGCTGATTTTTTTAGGTAATGCAACTTTGTACAAATCTGCATCATATTATGAGATTTAAATAATCTTCACCAGAAAAGATGCTAACTCCCTTTATTTCAACCAGAAAAGACAGATCTGAAACTTGAAGTAAGTTTGAGTTTGCGCCTTTATTGACTATCAACTCTTCTCTTGTTCCACAGGACACCCTGGGAGGAGGTTTCGATGCAACGCAAGCCTATGTCGGTGAGCTGGCAAACCTAAATATCTGGAATAGGAAACTTTCTATTGCTGAGATCTACAACTTGGCGACCTGCAACAGCAAAGCACCGGCTGGCAACGTCTTCTCCTGGACAGAGAACAACATTGAAATATTTGGCGGGGCAACCAAATGGACCTTCGAGCCGTGCCGTTCGCTCAACTGAGCTCGCCATTCAAGAAAGGCCTCTCTGTATTTCTGAGCTTTTGTCGTTCTTGTCTTCATTTGACGTTTGTTAGAGACTATCTGAGTTATTGGTAAGCTTAAATCTGGAATTTATATGATTCTTAGGTATTCATGTGCAAAACAACACTTCTCATCTTGAGGAACAAAAAACGAAAAAAATCCCATTCCTCGTGGAAACCGCTGTGAGAAAATGTTGGTATCTGCTATCCTTTTTTTTCTTTCTTGGATGTTCAGTTGAAAGCACACCTAAGCTTTTTGTTTGGCTTATTTCGTCTTGGACTGGCAGCTGGCAATCTGCGCCTTATGTTTGGACTATTCACAATCTAAGTGAGGAATTACATAACCAATCCCACCCTCCTTTCCCTCTGGAGAGTGGGAGATTATGCTGTCCGTCCAATTCTCGTCAGTGTTTGGCGCTGTGAAGTGATGTCTGATGCGGTACAGCTCCCAGCAACCCCCATCCCCCCGTCCTCCTCCAGGCTCCCGCACCCCCTCCTCTCTCCTTCACGTCGCCCCTGCCGCCCTTCCGGAACTTGCACTGTGACTGACAAAGAGGAATGCCAGGAGAGGAGGGTACGATGAAGGACACTACAAAGTCAGACTGTGGTACAAGTCTAATCATTGTTCGCTTCAAGTGTTTCTGTAAGGATGTTAACTTGCCAACATTGCTACGAAGCCTGGGTGCCTTGGGCCGGTGCAAATATTCAGCACATTCAGTATGTTTTCAGTTGCAAATTCAATGTTTATCAGTTTGTGTTTCTTTTTTCTGAGTCAGGTTAAGTTTCTCGTTCCTCTCTGGTTGGTAAATGTAATTTAATTCTGGTTTGTTCTCTGACATGACGTGTTTTGGCAGGTGTTTGTACTACTCTGTATTAGGAATGTTGCAGTATCTGTATAGTAACAGCATGGAAGACGGAGTGCTGTGAAAGCATTGTTGAAATCTGCTTTACTATCTTCTCTGGGTCTGGGTTTTTTACTGTATTGTTATATGCTCCAAGCATGGCAAAACTGAAAGATGAAGAATTTAATTTTTGTAATAAAATTGTGATACTTAACGTCACAGTGCACTCCTCTCTTTATGTGTGTGGAAGAAAAAGGAAACATTTCTAACACATCATTTGCAGTCATTCATATTTATCCTTGTGTAGGCTGACAAATGAAATAATAGAAGATTCTATATTTTTATTTAAACTTTTTTTGTTGGATATTTAAACAAAATCCAAGGTTTTTCTTTTTCTTGGTGGCAGCAATTTTACAAATGACTCCTTTTAATTTCAGGACATTAATAAATCCAAACATATCAAATTGTTTACAACAGGGCTTTTAATGAACCTTTTGATGGACGTTTTGATGTGAGTTGTGTCTCAGAGGCTCATATCTGATGATGCATTTGGTGTTCAGAGAGGTATTCAGAAATTTTGTGTCTGCAAATTCAATGAGGTAGCAAAAAGGTAAAAGTGCCTCATCATCTCAGCTTTTAGTGGTTGGAGTTTAAACTAAAACTGCTGTACATTAAAGTCACCCTTTCAGGCTGACTTCACTTTAAGCAGTAGTTCCCAACCTGTTTTCAATCTGGACTCCCTTCACTAATACTAAAAAGCTGTGGATCCCACACTGGGCTGAAACAATACTTGGTTTAATGCTTTCATTAGCAAGATTCTCACCATAAATTAAATGATTTTTTTATTATTTTAATTGCTATTTAGGTTTATTGGATGTTTTTACTTTTTAAATTTTAAACACCAGTGTTTTACTCACTGGGATCCTCCATGCCGGGGGCTATGCCTGCTCGGGTTGCTGCTGCAGGGCTCACCCTTGTCTGGGTGGTTGGTGTGGTCCTGCACTGCAGCTGAATGGACATGTGTGCTTTTTGAGTCTGAGTGTGTAAGAATCAATGATAGGTGTGTGTTTTTAATTTGGTTAGATCTTACATTTAGGCATGTGAAGGCTTATTTTAATTTGATATTTAATCATTGCTGTTATTATGAAAAGCAGTTTGTGCTACTTTTGGTAGGAAAAGTGCTATAAAAATAAAATTAGCTTTGATTTGATAAATGATGTGTTCTGGCTGAGTCCTGTCCTTCGATGAAGCCACAGTTAAATTAACAACATGTAGCCTTACATCTACTCTTTGGTATTTGTCAGACATGTTTCATTAATAAAATACTGCAGGAAAAACGAAGTTTACCAGGACAGACTTGAAGTGCTCCACTACTGTAGCTCCACCAGCTCACTGACCTCACTAAACCCCAGTACATGGACAGCAATGGATTGGATGCACAATTTGTAGCCTTATAGATGGCTTTTTAAAAAATTAATTAATTATTTTTTTTATTTTTGACTACGTATACATGTGTGCAAATATTGTATAGCAGTTCTGGATCTGATGTAAAAGGTTTTCAGTATTCTCAGGCTCCCAAAATACCAGTTCCATGTGAACAAAGTGTCCAGATGATTAAAAAACAAAAGCTTGAGTGGACGCTTTAACTGGTCTCTGTGGACACGGTCTTAACTTTTAATCATGAAGGCCTCCTGTGCTCTTTGGGGGATCCCAGGTTGGGAAGCACTGCTTTAGAGGACCTGTAGCGCTGCACATTTACATCAATGAGGGGCTTTCTTTTGGATTTAAATCAAACTCTTGACTTGTTCATTGGGTCACTAACATGTAAACTACTTTTAAACAGCCACAGTTGACTAAAATGTAATAATCTCTGGCTATTATACTTTAACTATTACTATTTAAAGTTAACACTGATGCATTCACATACAATATTTTACTTCTACAGACATGTATAGTGATGCTTTCCTGTATTTTATAATTTTATGACTTTTTATTCAGTTTATTTTTTTTATCCATTCTATAAAATATTATAAAATATGTTGTTAAATTTATATAATATAAATAAGCTTCAAAGATATAGCAGTATCCTTTTCTTGTCCCGTTTATCACTGAGGAAAACTTGGTAATTACAATGTGTGCATACATTTTAAATGTTCTTATACATTTATTTATTCTGAAGTGAGATGAAGTGTAATGGATGACTAACTAAAGTCCACTGAAGTGACTAATTTGCAGAAGCAACATCCTCACCCGTGCATACCCTACACAACAGTGGACACTATCAAAGGCTTCATTGTTTCATCCCAATAGGAAATCATGTAGAACAAACCATGTCAGCACAGCTAAAAGACAGTGGTGCTACAGTTTGTGCTGAGAAATTGTGAGATGGCAGCATTTCTCTAGATCCAATTATCTCAGGACTTGTTGGACCACTGTTCTGCAGATATTAGATGTTTCTCTGCTGATTCAAGTTGTTCAGCTGCTTGTTCTCAAGTTCTCCACAAGCCTCTTATTAACTCATTGATCTGAGTAAGGTGTGTTGCAGCAGGAAACATCTAAAACCTGCAGGAAACATCTAAAACCTGCAGGACCCTGGCCCAAGCTTGAACACAAATATCTGTAAATCTGAGCCTCATGTCATCTTCCAACTTTACCTTCTAAAACCTGATGGTAGATATTGAGAATGTCTTTTTTTTTTTTGCCAAACTGTAACAAAATGGCCATTTTGGAGGCCTCATCTGAACTGTCTGTACTAAAACCACAATAATAAAATTTAATTCATCTTCAGTTTATCAGAGTTAGCCTTTGCAGAGACAATTGTACCATAATTTGATAGTTATGGAGCTACAGCAGCATCTTACAAAAGGGATATTCATATTTTGGACAACAAAGAAGAAGAAAGAATGAAAGATAAAAAGAAGAAGAAGAAAAAACAAACAAACAAACAAAAAAAACATCCTGTTAATCATGCCCTGAAAGATTTTTTTAAAATACCCATATTGTAAAACTGCAACCTTTTACACAGTGGATGGATGTACCAATCATACTGGTTTGAGGTTGGATTTATTGTTCAGGGATGTTTAATTTACAACTTAATGGTTTTCTACATCAAATACAATGTGTAGTTTTTGTTTTTCATTTAAAACTTTTAACATAGAAAAACTCATTAACAGAACATGAAGAAAGCCATTAGATATTGAAGGAAAAGGGTCATATTTTTAAGTAAGTGAAGAAGTGCTTAGTTACAAATAAATAAATAAATAAATAATAGATGTCCTTAAGAGCCATCACCATCCTGGATACAGATGACATTTTGTTCTCAAACTGACTAGATTGAACAAACAGTGCCTCCTACTGGCTAACATTAAAATGACATGAAGTACGTCAGATCTGAACTCAATGACGCCATAAATTTTAGTAGCTGTGGTCTGCTTTTATTATTTTTTTTTCACATGGGCTGTGTTAAGAACAAATGATGCAGAAATGTGTGTGTTCATGTAATTAATGATTAAAAGTCAAGACTCACAGTGACCGAATGGTCTGTTGCTCCATCATGATACATTCATTTTGTATCACGTAGACATTTTGATCAGTCAAGGCTGTTTCATGGAATATGACAAGTGTACCCTCTGGTACAACACTTTTATATTTCCCATTAGACATGCTGGCTCCCAGTAACAAACTGTTATTTGGCAAACATTAAAAAAAAAGAGATTAAAACAAAAGCAAACCAAGAGATGATGTGCATACTGCACTGTGAGCAGGCTGGCCTAAGAGCGGCTGGAAAACAGTGAGGCGAGGACCGCAGAATCCAATCCAACAAAAGGTTTTATTCATCAGTCATAGAAAACTCACTCTCTGTTGTAGGGTAGTCTAGTCACCATCAGCAGCCACACACAAATGAGCAATTCCTCCTCATTTATCCTCTGCTGCTGATTGGGCTGTACCATTCCCCCAACAGGTGCATTCTCAATTATAACCCATTTCTCTATTAAAAATTAATCCTACAAAAGCTAAAAAATATTCACCCACACACTATACTTATTATGGCAACCATGAAGTTAAACCAAAACCCAATATACAAATAACTCCAACAATCTTCCTGCCACATGGTCTCTCCCAACTCATTAAAAGAAATCCAGGCCACCTGAAACCCATTTGCCCGGTCACCCTGGAGAGGCCATGTGCCAGGTAAGTAAAGCTTCATTAAATCACCTATGACTTCAGATTTACACAATGATCTGCCTATTACTGTTAACGGCTGTCTTCGCAGGCATCTGTAAAACAAACCACATCAGAAATAAACAGTTCAACCTTTGTGCATAATTGTAATTTTTCTAAAGTGCCAAACTGTAATTTAACATGAAAACCAATTAGTGTGCTATACAATATTTACAAGTCCCAGGTAACGTAACGAACCTCTGCTTCGTTACATTTCCTTCCTCCTCTTCTGAAGAGGACACAATACCTTAAGGCTCTGACATCCGTGACAACCAGTCTGCCACCACATTAGTCTTTCCTGGCTGGTACTGTACCGTAAAGTCATACGGCTGCAGTGCGAGGTACCATCCAGCGATGCGTGTGTTGGCATCCCTCATGCGCTTCAACCACTGCAGCGCCCGATGGTCCGTCTCCAGGATAAAGTGTCGTCCCAGCAAATAGTATCTCAAGGACTCGATGGCCCACTTCAACGCCAAACACTCCTTCTCGACCGTTGAGTACCTCCGCTCTCTGTCCAACAGCTTCCGGCTCAGAAACACCACCGGTCTCCGTTCACCATCCTTCACCTGCAGAAGAACCGCTCCAAGACCCACTCCAGACGCGTCTGTCTGCAGAATGAATGGCTCGTTGAAATCCGGGCTGTGAAGAACTGGTTGTGAGCACACCGCCTCCTTCAGGTCTTTAAAAGCTCTGTCACACTCCTCCGTCCAAACAACCTTGTTTGGGGCTGCACCCTTGGTGAGGTCATGTAACAGTGCTGCTCTCTCTGAAAACTGTGGAATGAATTTCCTGTACCACCCCACCATTCCAAGGAAACCTCTCACCTTCTTTTTTGTGGTGGGAACAGGAAAAGACTGTATGGCCTCCATCTTCCCCACCTGAGGCTTGATCTTCCCAAAGCCAATGATGAAGCCCAAATACTCCACCTCCTTCTGTGCTATGGCGCACTTATGAGGGTTGATCGTCAACCCAGCTGATCGGATGCGGTGCAATACCTCTTGAAGATGCACCACATGCTCCTCCCAGGTCTGGCTGAACACCACCACGTCATCCAAATAGGCTGCCGAAAAATCTGACACATCTCTCAGAACAGAGTCCATCAGCCGCTGAAATGTCGCTGGTGCCCCCTGCAGGCCGAAAGGCATGACTTTAAACTGGTACATACCAAACGGTGTTTTGAAAGCTGTCAGTTCTCTAGCCTCCGGTGCCAACGCCACCTGCCAATATCCTTTGCTCAGGTCCAAGGTTGTGATGTAGCTGGCTCTGCCCACTTTCTCCAGCAAGTCATCCACCCTAGGCATTGGATATGGGTCAAAGTTTGAAATGGCATTTAAATACCGGAAGTCTATACAAAACCTGAGTGAACCGTCCTTCTTTGGTACCAACACGATGGGGCTACACCACTCACTACAAGAGAGTTCAATGATCCCCAGCTCCAGCATCAACTGTATCTCCTTGTGGAGCACTGGCACCAACCGCTCTGGTATCCTGTAGCTCCTCTGTCGAACTGGAGCATCCTCCTTAATCCTGATTTTATGATGCACCAGAGATGTAAACCCCGGGCTCTCTCTGAAGAGGTCTGAGTCCAATAAAGGTTTAATGTCCTCCTGTTTCCTAGGGGACAGATGTGATAAGTCAACGGACACACACTCTGTATGGCTAGTTGGGAAGAACTTTTCCGTTACCTCCTCATCCTGAACAGCCCGGACAAAACACTGCTGTACAGGAGGTTCCTCACGACTCTTAAATTCTTTTAACAAGTTCACATGGAATTTCTGATGTTTCTTAAGTTTGTCAGGCATATACAATTCATATGTGACTTTACTCACTTGTTTAGTGATCTCATAAGGTCCATGCCATTTTGTCAGCAGCTTATTGTCACTGGTGGGCAGCAACAACACCACCTTCTGGCCTGGCGTGAAAACTCTGTCTCTTGCCTTCTGGTCATACCAGAACTTTTGATGTTGCTGCGCCGCCCTCATGTTCTCCTGTGCAAATGCGGCCATCTCCTCCAGCCTCTCTCTCATCTGCACCACATAGGCCACCACGTTCTCCCCCTCAGGCTTCGGATCCTCCCAGTAATCTTTCAGAAGATCCAGAGGACCCCTAACTTGGCGCCCATACAACAGTTCGAAGGGAGAGAAGCCTGTGGATGCCTGTGGAACCTCTCGATATGCAAATAAGAGATATGGCAGCCACTGGTCCCAATCTGCACCTGTAGTGGAGACAAACTTGCGCAGCATGTTTTTCAGAGTCTGGTTGTATCTTTCGACCAGCCCGTCTGTTTGAGGGTGATAAGGTGTGGTCTTTATTCCCTTAATCCCCAATAATTTATAAACTTGCTGCAGTAATCTGGACAGAAAATTTGTCCCACAGTCCGTCAGAATTTCTCTTGCTATTCCCACCCGGGAGAAAAACTGCAAGAGGCAATTGGCGATATATTTAGCCTTAATTGACCTAAGTGGGAAAGCTTCTGGGTAACGGGTAGCATAATCACAAATGACTAAAATGAAACGGTTCCCCGATGTACTCTTTTCTAAGGGGCCCACAATATCCATTCCTATTCGTTCGAATGGCGTCTCAATAATAGGCATTGGTTCTAGTTGAGCCCGTGTTCCCCTCTTTCCTGAAGTCAGCTGACATTTCTCACATGAACTACAAAAATTCAAAATGTCAGTGTACATCCCTGGCCACACAAACCGCTTACTGATCCTATTCAGGGTTTTGTGAAAAGCCAGGTGTCCTGCCCATGGAACTGAATGACCTAGTTCCATAACCTTATAACGAAATGTCTGTGGGAGAACTAAAGCTTCCCCTTTGCTCTTCCTCTGGTACAAAATACCCCCTTTAATCACATAAACTGCTTCTTCCAAACAGCTTACCTGACCTTGCTGGACCCCTTCAGTCTCAGTCACTTTTTCAAACCATGTCCTCAGTGATGAGTCAGTTCTCTGCAGTGCCCCTACATCTGCTGGAATATCAAACTCAAACAAGTTAGTTGGTTTTGGGATCTCATCTGTCACCTTCTCCCCTTGGCCTTGAAATTTATCTCTTCTTCTCTGAGCTTTTGACTTACGAGCCTTCCCGGGTTGCACCTCCACTTCTTCCCCAAAGAAAGGTAACTCTTCCAACATCCCCGTTGCACTCTGAGCTCGTGTGATTACATGACAGGGGTTAACAGAGTCTGTTACACTTTCTTGTTTCACTGGTAGGTTTGCTACAGGTGTCTGTTCCCTTTTGGAACTCTCAGATCTTTCACTGCAGATTAACATCTCTGGCTGAGCATCCTCCAACTGATGAATGAGGTCATAAAGAGTGGGTACGTCATTTCCTAAAATAACCGAGTACTGTAATGCTGGTACTACAGCAACCGGCAAAAAATAAGTCTGCCCTCCCACCGTTAAATAAACCTCAGTAGTGGGGTAACTATGTTCATCCCCATGAACGCAGCTTATTTTAATTCCCTCTGAACTCAGCTTTTCCTCTGAGATCAGACTGGCATGCACTAAAGTCTGAAAACATCCTGAGTCGAGTAGAGCCTCCCCCTTTTTACCATCGATCAACACTGGTACCTTGCAGCCTTTCCTCTCTTCCTTTTCTACTGGACCAGGCCTAGGAACTGCACACAAAAGAGAGGGTTTAGCTTTTAAAACTGGGCAAAAGTGCTGTGTATGGCCTAACCCATTACAGTGATAACACCTCACCTCCCTAGCGGAGGAGCCTTTAACGTGCACGGGCTGGGCCGTGAACTGCTTACTCCTAGAAAAATTCTTACCCCGGACCTGACCCATGCTCTTATCACCCCCAAAGGACTTACTTGGTTGGGTAACATGAGTCTCTCGGCCGAAGTGGCTGTTCTTGCTCCCCCTCCTGGCGGATGTGAAGACCTCCGCCAGGCGAGCTGCTTCATCTGCTGTCTGTGGATCATGCTCACGGATCCACACCTCCAACTCCGGATGAACCATCCTCAGGAACTGTTCCAGGATTATCTGCTCAGATATTTCTTTCACAGTTAGTTTTTCAGGCTTGATCCATCGGATAAACAAATCTTTCAAACGTACATACAGTTCACGTGGCGTCTCTCCCGGCTCAATATTCAATGACCGGAACCGACGCCTGTATGTGTCAGCAGTTATTTCATACTTTGTCAAAATAGCCTCTTTCACCTTGTTATAGTCCTCCGTGTCCTCTACATCCATCAGCACGTAGGCAGTGCGTGCTTTCCCTGTTAGCAGAGGTATTAGTCGAATAGCCCATTCATCTCTTGGCCACCGAAAAACCTGTGCCATTCTCTCAAAGGTAGTAAGAAAATGTTCAATATCATCCTCCGCAGTTAAGGGGAGGAGCTTGGGTTCATTCTGTGGTCTGACACCACGGCATACCTGACTTGCTCTTCCATCTGAGTCATCATCGTCATCATCATCATCATCCGTTGCCATTCTGGGGGCACGGGGCACAGAAGGGTCCAATTTGTCCTCCTGTATTAGACTGACCTGCTTTTGTATTTGTTGGAACTGATGCTGCATCCCTTTCCACCTCTGCTCCTGACGTGACAGCTCCTTCTCCAGTTTCTGATCTCTGGCGGCCTGTGTCTTGAGCAGAGATTTCACCATGTCCGTCAGTTCCTCCAATTTATCCACTGGAGCGGAAGCAGCCATGGCTCCTTGTCCGGCAGACGCTCCGACTTCCTCCTCCTCCTGGTCTGGTTTCTTTGTCCCTCTTGTCATCATACTCCTCACTGTTGCGTGGATCCCACTTCTGACACCACTTGTGAGCAGGCTGGCCTAAGAGCGGCTGGAAAACAGTGAGGCGAGGACCGCAGAATCCAATCCAACAAAAGGTTTTATTCATCAGTCATAGAAAACTCACTCTCTGTTGTAGGGTAGTCTAGTCACCATCAGCAGCCACACACAAATGAGCAATTCCTCCTCATTTATCCTCTGCTGCTGATTGGGCTGTACCATTCCCCCAACAGGTGCATTCTCAATTATAACCCATTTCTCTATTAAAAATTAATCCTACAAAAGCTAAAAAATATTCACCCACACACTATACTTATTATGGCAACCATGAAGTTAAACCAAAACCCAATATACAAATAACTCCAACAATCTTCCTGCCACATGGTCTCTCCCAACTCATTAAAAGAAATCCAGGCCACCTGAAACCCATTTGCCCGGTCACCCTGGAGAGGCCATGTGCCAGGTAAGTAAAGCTTCATTAAATCACCTATGACTTCAGATTTACACAATGATCTGCCTATTACTGTTAACGGCTGTCTTCGCAGGCATCTGTAAAACAAACCACATCAGAAATAAACAGTTCAACCTTTGTGCATAATTGTAATTTTTCTAAAGTGCCAAACTGTAATTTAACATGAAAACCAATTAGTGTGCTATACAATATTTACAAGTCCCAGGTAACGTAACGAACCTCTGCTTCGTTACATGCACCAAAGAGACATTTCCTGGCAAGTAAAGGAACAAATATAGAAACAGTATCCAAGTAAATAAACAACTTTTAATGTGCTCTTTTTAGAAAAAAGATATTTGAAATAAACCATCACTACTGGTTGGCAACATGCCCTGAGCACAGTTAGAGGTTTGAAGATGGACCCAGATGAAACCACAGTGATCTACTTGTGATGTCTCGCCTGCATACCAGCCATGGAAGTAGAGTAGAGTAGGAGATGACTACAGGACAGCAACCTCCACTAAAGAACCAACCTCAACCCAGACCAGATCTGCCAACTCTTTGAGATTTGCCTGACCACCACCTACTTCTGCTACAACCTTCATCTTGTGTTAGCTTCTTGTTACCATGTCTTACGTTAAGTAGTCAGTGTTAACTCGTGTCTTACATCAGTCAATAAATACCCTCAAAACAGTTAATTTTAATCAAATTTGTATGTTACACATTGATTACTGTGTTAGGCCTTCCTTATACATGAAAAGATTGGTTTTGATGGTTTTTTGCAGCCCCCAGGGTGGCCTCTCTTTTCACTGCACACCTCACATTTTCACTGTAAAGAAATAATAAAATGAAGCTCAAGAGAATTTTTATAAATAAATAAAAAGTTGATAATTACTAAGAAGTATTATAAGACATCTGTTCAATAAATTAACTAAGCAATACCACTATCTGTGGTGTTACAGGCCATTTTTAACCCACACACGTAGTACAAGAAAAAGGCAAAATAATTTTTTTTTTATTTTCCAGCTGTCAGGGGTTTTGTTGTGGCTGTGCTGTTAGATGTTGAGGCAGGTCTTGCTGAGGGGGATGCTACCGGTGATACTCTGTATTCTGGTAATGGTATAGTTGGAGTGCCAGGTGAGCTCTGCAGCTCTCTGACTGCAAATGCTGCTGCTAGGTCTCGGGGTACTGAATCTCTTCGCTCACTGTGTGAATTGGTATTGGAACTTCTAACCTCCTTAAGAAATATTTACCACTTTGTAATCTGCTAAAACTTAAAAATTGGTTTTCTAACAAAAGAGAAAGAATAATGGAGACAATGAAAAAGGAGAAAGGATAATGGAGGTTTCTATAGACAGAAACATGGGTGTGCCATGGCTTCACTGCTGTCTCCCATTGTGACCAACTTCTACATGGAAGAAGTGGAAAAGAGAGCCCTAACCTCATCAGCAGAAGTCAACCAGGCCATTGTTCCAGGCATGTAGGTGACACATGGGTCAAAATCAAGACCAAAGAAGGTCAGACTTTCAACTTGATAGACAAAAGTCACACAAGAAGATGCAATATTGATAAACCTTCTCAATCCGTTTGTTTCCACTGACTCTTTAACTGGTTTAAAGGTTTAAAATCCAACAAATTCCATGTAAATATTCATAATTAATGGAAATTGAATCATTTTCCAGAATATGAAATCTTCTAATATTGTGTTTCAGTGAAAAATGGTCCATGGGGAGCAAAAAGATAAATTCACCGAGCCTCGATTGATCTGGTTAGTTGCAGGCCCTGACCGGCATTTCTGCATGTTGAATTCTCATCCTTGGCTTGACTTTGTGGAGGGATTTTTCTTTATTTGAGAGAGCTTTTACATACCTTTACATCTCATCTGATACAAGGTCAAGAACCTGTGAAAAGAACGACAGTGTATTTATACAAAGAGCAGATTCCTGAAGCATGTACCGACAATTTTATTAAAAAGTTTAAGGGACATGAAACACACCATGCTGCAATATGCCAAGTTTTCAGTGTATTTTTGCTCCTTGTCGCTGCAAAAATATTATTTTCTGTCTTTTAAACTGTGCTATCTTTGCTGGTTTTCAGAGATGCAACGAAAAATGCGAACAATTACAGTGAAATTAATCTTCTTTATAACTTTTTCTTCACAAGTTTCTTCCCCAGTGGATTTGACCATTTTTAACCACAGAAAACAAAATCTAATCAGACAACAATGGTTATAAATGGAATTGCAGAGAACCCTTTTAAAGATGACACTCTGATCCCAGCATGCTAGATACAATTAAAGGAAAATGAACAAATTCAGTGTATTTGTAACAGGCTGGTAGTAAAAACAAGAACCTAAAGATCCAGTTAAAAATAGGTTTGTCCCCAGTTTATCCCTTGAGTTACATGCATTTGTCAGCATGATTGATGTTAATGCTTATTCACTATTGTCGACAGATTAACGGACCCTCCTGTGTCAATAGCACCTGAACTTTGTTCCACCAAGGCTGCAATGAGTTTGCCAAATTCTTCACAGAAAAAATCCAGAATATCAGACAAACAGTTGGTTCATCAGCAGCCACACTTTTCAGGAAATATACTGTGTCTTTTGAAAACCAATTTAAACACCATGACACAGTTTAATCCCATTAGCAGCAAAGATCTAAGCAATATCATATATGAGCTGAACTCCTCCTCTTGCTGCTTGGACATCCTGCCCACAGGCTTCTTCAAAAAGGTCTCAAGAACTCTGGAGCCAGATCTGTTACAGATTGTTAACTTATCTTTAATTTCGGGCGTCTTCCCAAAACTTCTAAAAACAGCTGTAATCAAACCCCTGATAAAAAGAAACAACCAAGACAAGACTACAGACCGATCTCAAATCTTCTTTTAATAAGTAAGATAATTGAAAAGCCGTTTTTCATCAGCTAAACATAAACATTTATTTTTAACATAAAACAACTGCTACGCTGTTTTCCACTCAGGTTTTAGACAGCACCACAGCACTGAGATGCTCTGACCAAAGTCATTAATGACATATGTTTGAATACAGATGATGGAAAAATGTCAGTCTTAGTCTTACTGGACCTCAGTGCTGCATTTGATACAGTCGACCACAATATATTACTTAAACAACTGGAAAACTGGGTGGGTCCTACCAGAACCCTCGGGTCATTTGGATCCAGTTTCTTATCAGTCCCCAGAGTCAAAACCAAACACGGAGAAGCTGCATTCAGCTTCTATGCGCCACATGTCTGGAACAAACTCCCAGAAAGCCTCAGATCAGCTGAAACACTCAGTTTATTTAAATCAAAGTTGAAGACCCACCTGTTCTCTGCTGCATTTCAATAGTTCTTACTAGGAGTCCAGATCTGCATCTGGTTCTTTTATGATGAAATCTTAACTTTAATTCTTGAATTGTCTTGTATATGAAATGTGCTATACATATAAATTTGCCTTGCCTAAGTTTCTTATCAACCAGAAAACACATTCTGAAAGCAGTCAGGTTCACAGACTGGACTGAAAATGAGTGAAAATCATCCCAAATTCACAGAAAAACCACCAGAAAACCTGGAAAACTCTCAAATTTAGCAAGGAAGTCTGGCTACTTTTAATCAAGCTGTTGAAAAGTGAAGGCTGGCTCAACTCTGTACAGGACAAAACCTTTAGCTGAAAAATGAACTGTGATAATAAAAAGTATCAGAAAGTTTAAGAATAAGCATGCAAGACAATTGTAAATGAACAGAAGCCAACACCTCATTTAAACTGTTTGAGACCAGCAGGCTCCTCCATGACCTGCTGAGCACATACTGACCAAGGATTTATCGCAGCATGAATGACGACATAAGCTGCCTCACATTTCGACGCCACTACACCAGTCAATGGAAACATAATCACAAGGACTGCTCGCCGGATGCAGCTAATACCTTGCTGTCGTAATGCTGCTAAGCCCTGACAGAATATATTGCTGAAGTGCACTCGCATTTGTGCTCCAGGCACTGCTTTGTGCAGAATTTAAAGCAGATAGACTAAAATAGATCTGGGCAGCCTAAAGGATGATCTTGCACCTTTGCATGAGTAAGACACAAAGACAAAGCCACCTCTTACATGAGCAGTCTAGACTGACGGCTTTCCTTGATGAAATAGTGGAGGTTATGTTGAAGGCACAAAGTCAGCTGATTATGTTGTAATTTCACTGTAAAGCCTGGACATAAGCACCAAACCAGCTGAAGGACACAGAGTACAGAGCAACTTCTGAGCAGTTGTTAGTCATTTTTTCTGCTTTTTAAGTATAGCACATTACATAATGTTTTGCTTGCAAAGCACATATCTGAGGGCACGTCCCCACCAGGCAATGTAAACAGATGCTGTGGATCATCTAAGAAGTAAGGAGAAGGTGCCCTATTATTTTTTTTTTAATCCCACATGTTAGGTAAAGTTTAGAAATGCTGTAAGGCTGCAACTTGTACCTCAAAACATCCTCCTGATATCAAAGTAGATGCTTAAGTGTTTTTACAAGTGGATTTTCACCACTGTCAAACACACTCCAAACACACTGTTAAACTTTCAAAGTTACATTAAATTTATGTTTACTTTCCCAGATAATTAATAAGATGGCCCCTCCACCACTCAAAAAGTTGATTAAATTAACATCTGAAGTGCCTTACCCAGGTGGAAAACAGCGTTGGGACAATCTGCATCCGGACTGAAAACAGTAACAGAAGGGAACAAACTTCCAGCAGAATTAAAAATATGCAAGCACAAGAAAACATCTTTTAAAAAACAGTCATGGCAACATTATCGTTTGTGTGTTTCCCTTTGGCAGTAAAAAGAAAAATGTGTAAATGTCCCCCAATATCTTTGTATTTACTTTAATGAGGGATGTATGGTAGGCGGGGAGTTAAACAGGCTAAACTCATACTTACTTTTAGAACTACTACTACTACTATTATTATTATTATTATTATTATTATTATTATTGTGCTTTCTGTACTATTTTACAGTATTTAAAATGTACAGTGTGCTTGTTTTTGTTTTTACTATTATCTGTACTCTATGTATTTTCTATGTGTACTGGACTCCAGATGAGCTACAGTCTGGTACAAAGCATATTTCCCTTTGTTATCAGTGCTACTGTACATGGTCCCTGTATAAACTACATACACAAAATAAACAAACCTGTGTCTCATACAAGCGTATCTGGCTTTGTACAAATTATTTGTCATATTTAATGTAAACAGAGCATGTCATAAGAGTGGTGACCTGTCCAGGGTAGACCTGCCTCTCGCCTGCTGCTTGCTTCCCATGACCCTGAAATGAACTAAGCGGTATAGAAAATCAATGAATGGATGGATGTCATTCAATGTAAACGCAATATGATTTACATTTCAAGACTCTAGACTCAAGACTCATTTCAAGACTCAGTTTGTAAATGCAAACAAAAACATGTTGCTATGAGGAGAGCTTACAGTATATGTAATAAAAAATGATGAATGGAAGCACAGGTGAAATTCAGAATCTCATTCAATAAAACATGCACCGGTTGGACATCAAAAATACCACATTGCAATAAAACCTTATAAAAAATTCAAGTATGTACAGCAAGCTGTAGAACAAATGGCAGTACACAGATAGTAGTTAACTGAAAACTTGTGTGAAGAAAGTTTTGACTCTAATTTCGAGTGCAGACAGAGCTGCAAACGGACTTCAGGTCAGCAGGAAGTTGGTTTCAGAGGGCAGAAGCGCAGTGAGTGAAATCCCCCTCAGCAAATTAGGATTTAACTAGAAGACCTACGACTGATGACCTGAGAGATCTGATCAGGTTATGCACAGCCAGGAAGTCAAAGATGTACTGAGGGCCTGAACCGGACTATTAAGATGACTCTGAAAGTGATTCTGTAGCTACTGAACAGACAGTGAAGAGATTTCATTACAGCAGAAATATGTGCTCATGCATTTTAAATGAACTGAAGTCTGACTGTTTAAATAAATGTCTCAGATGGGGGTATGTGTACCCCTTGGGGTACTTGGAGACACTCCTGGGGGTATGTGACTTAATAAATCTGACTTTAGTTTGTATTATGAGTCAGTTCAGGGGGTCAGGATTATTACACACATGTGGAAATGTACACGTTTGTACATTTGAAATAAATGGAAAAGTTACTCTGATCATCATGTGAAATACTGGATTGTTGTGTTGTGATCTTATAGATTTGCAAGTTCTAATACGCGTGTAAATCAGTTCATATATAATCAAGCAAATATGTAAAATTAATAAAATATTTATAAGTTTGTAAAATATATTACAAAAATATATAAAATTGATCAATTTCATAAATTGTGATTAGAAAATATAAATTTTATTTTATATTTTTGAGATATATAGTAAAATATTTTTGGTTATTATGCTGTTTTTTTACTGGTCTGATCTACTGGAGACCAGAGTGAGCTGAATGTGGAACCTGAACTAAGATGTAAATTGGCAACCCTGGATACTTGGCTAAACATTATTCTACTGGGGGTACAATGTTGAAAAAAACTTGAGAACCACTGGTTTATATAATGATATGAATGTGTTCAGCACATTTTATTATCCAGGCACAAACACAATGTGAATAAAAATAGACTAAAGTAGTAATACACATCCATGATTAATAGAGAATTATAATGAAGTGTCAACAGGTTTTCTGTCTGATTCTCTGGACTAACCTCAAGTATCTCAGCTTTTATTGTCCAGCTCTAAAAGAGTTGAAAATGTTTATAAAACACGACCACGAAGTGAAAGTTTGTCTGTAACTTGTTGTGTTGATGTGCTACCAGAGCAAGAAGCCAAATGTTGTCCATTAAAGTGATGTTTAACGAACACCATCAAACTCTCTTTTCGTGATGTCTGTCCCTTCAAGCCAGTTTTACAAGAAGCATATCATGACAATACATTAAGGCTGAATTCACAAGGCATATCTTGCATCCAATAAGCTGCAACACAACCAGACATGAGAACAACTCCCATCTGCGTTAGTAATTAAATGAATTCTGAGGCCAAAACAAAGATCGGCTCCACATTCAGATCTGTCACAACCAAACTGAAGAAGCAAGTATTTTTAAAGAGGAGGTCTCTGGAGTCAAACCATCCAAGACACACACGATTTGCGGAGCCACCATATATCAATTCCTCTCTGAGGGCTGTTATTTTCTTTTGGGGAGATTGAGTGGATAAAGACGTGACATCTTGGCTGACATCTCATTAATTCATGAGCTGTCCCCCGTGGCAGAGGAAAGACGCAAACGATGCTTCCGCTCAGAGCTGCAGCAATCGCTCTTGTTAAGATCGAGGTGACAAAGCAAGTGTTTTGGTTGTGTATGCTCAACAAATATTGCCAGAAGAGTGTCTGCTGAAAGAGTGTTAAGTATCGACACATGGTGAGGCCTTTGCACTATTGACAACCTGCTTTGTGCTGAGCTCCAGCACCAGAAGTGGTCAAAGGGATTTAACTAGCAGCAGATGCTTAAAAGTGGACTGCCAACTTCAAGTTCCCCCATCAGATGAGATGTAGAGAGAAAGCTTAATCCTCCTCCTCTCCTCTCCTCTTCCCTTTCCACTCTCCTCCTGTGGTGAGATCTCACAGCAGGGAGGGAAACTTGTGGCATTTACTGATCAGCAGAAGCTTCCAGGAAGGATGCAGGGAGGATAATGAGGCTTCCTGGGCAGCCTGGACTCAAGGTGGATGAATCCTTTTTATTTATTTATTTATTTTTAACCATTTTTGAACATCTGATGTGTAACTCCTAACTCTGTATATACTAAATATCTCAGTGGGTTTACAAGCCTAAACCAGCAGCAAACTGTGAACCAGTACACGAGGGCAAAAACAGGCCGAGCTGTTACAGAAGCAGGACTGTCTGCCAACCTCCAAACTGATGCCATTACAATGGACACCTTCACCTTCTTTGTTCATTCAAACTGACACATTAAGCCTTTAATAATGCAACTTTTGGCTATGCTATTGACATATGAATATTCTTTGGGTTGATAAAGCTAATGAAGTAGAAAACAGCTCCCTGCTGACATGCACTCGTAGCTATGCTGCAACATTATACTGCCGTTTGAAGTTGTGCTCTGAGCCATGCAGGATCTGACTTCTGCTTGGTCTATCCTGCAAGATAATTAGCCTGCGTTGCATCATTAGACTTCATTAATGCTCTAATGCTGCTGTGGAGAACGGAACAGGTAATCAGCTGCATCATTGTGTCAGTTCTGGCCTTAACGCCTAAAACTAACTTCATGTTCCTGCTGGAGGTAAAATACAAACTTTAAATTGTTTCTAAAACTGGATAACTGCCCAACAGCTAACAGATGGAAGTCAGAGCTTTTCTGGACCTTCCTCTGAACAACTCTAATTTAAAATTCAGTTCATTTCTTGTTACACAAGATTCCAAAATTTATTGTAAAACATGGCCCCTTTGCTAGAGTAAAACACCTGACAAACATAGTTTGACAGAACAACAAATGAGGACATGTGAGGGCTTCATAGCTGCCAGGTTTGGCCAGCGTTTTTCTTCCTCTTGAGATATCAACATGCCATCTGACTGCTGTATAATACAATTGTGAGTAATACATGTTTTGATGGAGACTAGATGTAAGCTTTCTAAACTATTAATACACATCAAGGATGTTAAAATGTGGTTTTATCTGTTTTTCCTCTGCTTTTATTTAGTTTCCTGCTTACCTGTGGGCGTGGTGGCTGGATCCTGATCACTCATTCCTCTCACTTGTGGCTCAAATCATTGGATTTTTAAGAAGCTGGAGCAGAGCTTGACAACAAGGTGTTGGAGATCTGTTTAATTTGATTCAGGTGTTTTGCAGCAGAAAAACATGTGAAACCTGCAGGGCACTAACCCAAGAGGTCCAGAGTTGATGTTTCCTGGTCTAGTTTGTCTGTATTTTGGTCCTGTAATGAACTGGAAGTCTGTCTAGAGCTGGAATGTCTAGCTACAGCTCTAGACATTGGGCAGAACTTCATAGGCTATTGCATCCATTTACTTTGGGTCAGATGTGTTGAAGCAGGGAAACAAAACCTGCAGACAGTGGCCCTCAAGGTCTGACATTGGACACCTTGGTCTAGAGCAGGGGTAGCCAACGTCGGTCCTCGAGGGCACCAATCCGGCAGGTTTTCCAGATTTCCCTGCTCCAGCACACCTGACTCAAATTAAATGGATCCAACAGCCTATAAGGATCTCCACAATGACTTGTTAGTTTAAGTCAGGTGTGTTGGAGCACGGAAATCTGGAAAACCTGCCGGATT
Source organism: Melanotaenia boesemani (assembly GCF_017639745.1). Lineage (NCBI taxonomy): Eukaryota > Metazoa > Chordata > Actinopteri > Atheriniformes > Melanotaeniidae > Melanotaenia > Melanotaenia boesemani. The sequence goes on along the minus strand of NC_055685.1, from coordinate 35,910,055 downwards.
GGTGCCCTCGAGGACCGACGTTGGCCACCCCTGGTCTAGAGTGTGTTGCACCTCTCACCCTAGCTACTGGGATAGTCTCCAACTGATATTGAAAGTGGATGGATAAAGACTATCTACTGGGCTCTTTAATCTTCTCGGGCCGGTTGTTCAAACGTAATCCAATCGGATTGGATCAAATCATGAAAATGTGTTGTTCAAAAGGGAAGGAAGGATTCCGTAATTAGATTGGATCACATATTTCAGAAGGAAACTGCAGTAAAACTTCAGATTTTAACAAATAAAAGTATCTTTTTATTCGGTGCGTATGCTTATATGTTGCATCTAGCTTGTTTAACCGTTACAGGGATAAAGTAGATAGAGTAGCATAGGCTCCTATTAAGCCTGTCAGCATAGTACAGCAACAATAAAAAATAACATTAACTCGTCCCCGTCAACAACAAAAACAAATATAATATACATATCCACGTTCCTGTCAGTAATCGCTGCATATTCAGGGAAGAACCTGTCATGAATCACTTCTTACAGTTGCATCCCTCTCTACACGTCCGGTCAGTCCCTCACTCTGACAGAACGTCAAAGGTCGGTCTGGTTCCTCACCACGTAATTAACATCGTCATAGAGAGGGACGTTGTGCCTTCGTGAAGATGTTTCCAGAATATACACAATGTAGTTTTTAACTGATTAGTTTTATATTTGTTGTGGATGTTCATGATTGCTGTGTGTTGTTGCTAAGTGAAACTTACTTAAAGTAACCCCATACCGGCTCTTCTACCTGTTTCCTTCACATAGCCGGAAGCCCACAATTATTTAAATGCTGGTTATCCGGATTTGGTGATCCAATGTTTGAACAACCGGGGTAAACGTAAACGTAAGCTGAATTACGTGATCCTCTGTCTTGAAAAATGGGATTCCCAAATCCAGATAGCTTTTATCCGGATTCAGTTTTTTGAACAACTGGTCCCTGAGAGTGGGATGTCGATGTATAAAACATCAGATCTGCTCGGTTTTCATGTCAAGAATTCTTGCTCTTATCCAGAGAAAAGTGTTAACATTTTTTTCTTTGTCTGTTTATACAAAAGCAAAATCCCAAATAAGAATAACAAAACTTTGATTTATTACAGATGCAAAATCTCTCTTAACCTGTCAGCATCCAAAACAAATGTGGACAATCCCAATAACTCAGGCCAGTTCTTTGAGTTATAGAAGCCTTTTGAAGTGGAGTTTGATGTGCAGCCTTGCTGAGTTATAACCCTCTCTGCACAGCTGGATGCTCCGTACTGTGGTTCAGGTGTTTCCTCGCTTTCTTTGTGATGTTTGTCTCAGGTAGCTGTAGGTCCCTTCCTGGGCTTTGGCCTCTGTGCATTTCATGAGTCATTGCTTATTCTTCACTCGATTATGTAATTCTGAATGATTTTTTTTCCCTTTTTGTCTTCTTCTGCTGTGTAAGGGTCATGATGCCAATATACGAGTGACTTTGTAAAGCTTCAGCCCAGGCAAAGAAAAAATCAAAACAGCATGCTGCCATAAAAGCACCAGCGCTGAAAAAATCCCACTACACTTCAGATGTGCTCTGATTTATTAAAGCACCTTGCCCTCACCTACTGCCTCTGTAATCCCAACTGGATCCTCGGTGAAATACGTAGTCCTGACACACAATAACAGGATGTCAAAGAGAAAGCTGAAGGAATGCCGGGGAGAGTGAAGGGGAGGAGTCCTGACCTCATTTAAAAAGCTGCCTCTGTGAGGAAAACAAGTTTGGAATTTGTCAGAAGAAAAGTTGGAAACTTTGCTTTCTTATTGCACATTAAAAAGAAAATGCACGCTTTTCTTGTTCAGTCTGGAGCTTGAAAATGGCTCCTAATGGAGGGTAAGATGTATGCTGTGTACTTACAGTCAATTTATTACAACAAAGGAGTAAAAAGAAAGACAATTTGAACAGTAAAGATAAGACCCAATAGACCAATGGAATTTCAGTAAATAAATACAGGCAGTTGCTTCAGTTAATGTATATGGAAGAAGCAGTAAAAAGAAAATCAAACAAACAAGAACAACAATAAGTGCACAAACAAGAACAACAATAAGTGCACAAACAAGAACAACAATAAGTGCTTGTTCTGGTTGTAGAATCATGATTTTCTGGAAATGATTTATGCATCTGCAAGTTGACAAGCAGTCTTAAAGGTTTTCAATCACAATTTCTGAAACTTTTGGCTGTTTGACAGAAATGTAAAAAAAGAAGCTTTATTTGCAATTCAGCTAGATTATATTACACACACATACACACACACACACACACTCACACACATATATATATATATTAGCCGTTAGTCTGCGGCCATAATACTTGCCAAGGGAGCTTAGTCACGTGATCGTGCTTTGTGTTTACATCCCGCCGAGTGCGGAAGCATCAGTTGCCTGTGAAAAAATACACACAGTAACAGCAAGGCTGCAGACAAAACACCCCGAGGCGTTTATGGTCATATCTGGGGATTTTAATCATGCTTCCCTGGACTCTACCTTGGCCTCCTTCTTCCAGGCTGTAGACTGTCCCACAAGGAACAACAGAACAATAGACCTGCTGTACTCCAATGTGAAGGATGCCTACAGAGCCACCCCCCTCCCCCCACTTGGGAAGTCTGACCACAACCTGGTTTACCTACAGCCACAGTACACCCCCCTCAGGTCAGGTCCAGCAAGATTACATAGGTTCCATGATTCAAAGTAAATAAATAAATAAATGAATCTGAGTATCAAGAGGAGCCTTATGGCCATAATCCTTCCCTTGGCAGAGCAAATTTGTTCAGCACAATACAGCAACCAGAGTATCATCCTGCTGCTATGATGCTGGACAGGACAGGTAAAAAAAAAAAAAAAAAAAAAAAAGAATGTGTAACCTAGCCGCTTCAGCAACGAAGGACGTTGTTATAGGAAGCAAATGAAAAGAAAGTGAGTAAGTGAGAGGGCAAGAGATTAGACGAGAGTCAACATTGGACTGACGTTTACTGGCTGGAGAGAAATTTAGAAAAGAGACAGGATGCAAGATGGATGCTGGATTGCACCATCAGGGGTGCCAAAGTGCAAAAATCTGCCAAATTTCAGTCATGCCATTTTAAGCTTGCATCACAGAAGATTTTCTTAAAGCTGAGAAAGCTCCAGTTTTGAGGTAGGATGAAATATTTCTACTAACAGTTTTACAAACTATGAAAATGGTTGAATGGCCCAAAATGTTCTATTATTAGCGTTAAGGCCCTTAACTTATCAACTAACAAGCAGCCATAACTCTGTAAGGTTACCAAACAATTAATAAAATCTGTTTTTATTAATAACTAAGTTGTGGTTTTGATAATTTTCTCATAAATAATTAACAAATAAATGCATATTTTTTTAGTACTTGCTCAGAGGGGAAAGTTTAAGATGGAGTCATGCTTCCACAACATAACGACATGCATTCCTCTCCCTCCTGGTCCTTACATCACTGATGCAAATTATTCTCTCAATTATTTCAGAGGTATGTTTGTATCAGTCTTATGTTATGAATGAATGAAACTTCATTGTCATTGCAACAGGTGCAATGAATTTTTTTTCCAGTACAAACATCCAAGAGTAGACAACAGCAACATATAAACAAACAGGATCAGGCAAAATGTCGCCGTGCAGCGTGCCCTTTTTAAAACATATGGTAATACTGTTTTTGACTTAACTAGTTTGAGTTTAGCTAAAAGCAGGTTAGTTCATTTTTTTGTTTATTTATGAAAATCTGCTTGTTTATTCTTAAATATTTAATAAATTAGAGAATATTCTTCGTTGAAAATTTAATTGGTTTCAGATGACCAACAATTTCCCTCAGAGGAAAAATAAAATGTATTTTTCATTTAATTTTAAAATCAGTAAAAATAAATAATTGGTTCCTTTATAATAAATCATTTAACCTAAACTAATAAGCCGTCTGGAAAGGATGGGCGACTGAGAAACTTCTCTGACAGAAGCGCCACAGCAGCGGAGACTTTAATCCTGATTACAAACTGCTTTGGACTCTCTGATATGTCCCTCTGTGTTCTGTACTGTTAGATTTTTAATGCTCATCCTTCTCGTTTTCTCTCCCAGCCCTCTCATCCTCCTCCTCCATCATCTTTATTTCTCTCACTGTGAACCTTACTTGGTTGGCGCATGCTCTTTCTTTAGTTTTCTCTCACCCTCCCTCATTCTCCATAAATCCTTTTTACTCTCTCATGTTCCTCCCCTTTCTCTCTTGGGAAGGGGGTGGGCAATTCACACTTAGTGGTTTGCTGCATGGAAGAAAAAGATACAAGAAAAAAGGGTGTGGTGATAAAAAGATAATGGAGGAGGTAAAAGTAAAAGCATAGAAGACAAGGCGAGGAGGAGGAGGAGGCTCCACCTGGTGATGAGCAGGTCAGGTGGTTTCAGATGACGGTTATGGCCAAATATATTTCTCTGACAGTCCCACTCCTACTTGCTACACAGGGTAGTGAAGTGTAGGATGAACTGTGAATGGGATGATGTATCTTTCCTCTGGGGTTAAGCAAAGAGTGAGCTCATATTCAAGGTCAGCAGCATGAACACTAAAAGAAGAGTCTGGTTGGGATTAACACCACAGGTTTCCCTCGAGCTTTGAGGTCTCTAATTGTAGTGCTCATCCCCTAATCATGGATAGAGATGCTGTGTTTGTGCTGGGATTAACTAACAGTGGTAGAAGATGTGAAATAAAAAGACAGATGAAATGAACTATCAAAAAAAAAAAAAAAACCCAAAGCAAAAGCAGGGGAAGGAGTTTGGAGTAGATGGTGGTGACACAGAGTAGATTCTGCCACCCGGCACATAGATATTCCATCTTTGAAGATATCGCTCCCGATTTTTTTTTTTTTTTTTTTTTTAGAAAACACAGGCTCCCTCTCTCCCTTCTCTCACTGCTTCTGTCCTCCTCCATCCCTCTCCCTTCCTTTCTCTTGCTCTGTGCCAGAGCACCGCAATAGCAGTATGAATAATTGAACGAGCTTGAGTCGGGAGTGAGAATTTCTGTTGCGGTTGTGTGTGGTGGTGCAGCAGGCAGGCGGGAAGGCATTCATGACAAAAACAAAATAAAAACACAAGAACAGTTCCTGACTGCTCCGTCTGCATCAGAGTAAATGTGAGAATAACCTTGAAAGCCCACAAACACACACAGACTTGCTCAGACTGAGTTGCCAGTGTTACCGTCACTGTGGGGATTTGAGCAAAAGGAGAATTTTCTGCTGCAGATGTACTAGAGGGTTTTGCAGCCTCATATGACATTGAGCTCTTGTTCAGAGTCAGAGTCTGCGGGAGAAGAGTACAGCCGATGTTTGATATGAATATTCCTGAGCAGACTGACACTGGAGGGGAGTCAGTGCAGGGCTGGATCAATCAAGTTTCCCAGAGGAGAAAGCACATAGCTACTGTACAGAGCACAAAAGTTAGACTTGTTCTGCAGCAGATATGTATGTGTGCATGTGATAAGAAAGAAGAGACAGAGGTGCTGCAGTCTTTATGAGTGTGCAAGACAGAAAACACTCCACAGTGGATGTGTTTGCATACAGTCTGTGAGCTTGTGTGGATAAGATAGCTGAGTACCTGTTTAAGTGCCTGTGAGATGTGGAACAGAAGGCAAACGTGACTGTGGGTGTATGAAAAGGCAGGAGGGTGCATCCACAGGGTGTTGTCATGCCAGACCCGAGCAGCTATAGCGGCAGTGTGTCTGAATTTATGTATATCTGTTCTACTTCCAGCTTAATTGGCCCAAATCTGCCATTCAGCGAGGCCAGTTCCTTGCCCCTCCATGTGGCCTCGTGGGAACACAAGCGACATATTAAACTAGCACTCTCACACAGTCGAGCACACACACCTGCTCACTCGCGTTGCCACCATCTGGGAACAGCGCAGTAGGACGTGCAAAGTAATTAGATCACCTTCATTTTCACAAATAAACAGTATTCACACATATAACACCTTTGTGACATAATGTTTCACTCACAGCCAATTAAAAGCTGCTGTGTGGCCATACAGTGTGTATTAGATGAAAGTGTGTGAACTACAGATCAGAAGTGTGCAGACTTCTTTGCTTTTTTTCACACTTCACTCAATTTATGCTTTAAGAACTTTAATTATTATAACTCAAGGCAGTTATCAAAGTCTAAACTGATGAGAATGTAACCAGCTGTTCAGGTATTTCACCAATAAATTAAAGATTTGACGTTGTGAATAAGCTGCAGATGACTGGAGTTGTGTATCTATTGTCTGAGGTCCATGAAAGTCAGTGCAACATTTTATTCTTAAATTATTCATTTCAGACCAAAATGCCAATATGTTGTCGCGCTGCTTTTAAAATAATGCTGCAGGTGAAGAAATATAAGCCTTTATGAAAATACTTGGTTACAAAGTGAAGTTGTTCAAACATTTTCTGCAGAGATTATTTTTGGTTTGTAAAATTTAGGAGTGAAAAAAGCAAACAGATGAGAGACTTTTCATCTTCTCACTCTGCTCTCGTTTGAATAGGCCATTACTGTTTTTGATTTTGTGCTTTTTGTTTTGTTTCTTCCTTTCTTTCCCAAAGCAGAAATCTGTGGATCCATGTTTTTGTCCTTATTTCCCCGGCCTGTCCTCTCACCCTCCAGCCAGTTGAGTCTGATTCTGCTGGAAGTTTCTTTCTTTTGAACGGGAGTTATTTCTCATTGCTGTTGCCCCATGCATGCACAGAATAGAATTAATGATTTGATGATTAATTTTTCCCTTAGCTATGTTTTGGGACATTGTGCACAATTGTCTGATTTTACTTTTTTTCTATTCATCAACCAATCAGACATCAGGTGCCATTGTGTGAAAACGGATCACACAATGATCAGATCAGATATCAGAGATCACAGATCAGAAAACTGCTGTCAAGTGTCACAGTACAAATGAGGCAGTGAAATAAAATGAATAGTTCAGCCATCTAAATGAATTTGTAGTCCATGATAAACTTTGTTTGAACATGTTTTTAGAAGCACAATGTCACTTCTTGACCTGTATGTGCTTCTGACTTGGTTGCATGGCAACATTTATTTTGTACATTCATGGAGCTGCAGCATTTTGAGGCCAAAAGCCGCACTTTGCAACTTTAATTTCCAACCTGGAAACACATGTTAGAGCTAAGTTTTGCTTTATGTACCACGTCCAACGTTATAAACCGGATATTGTGGCTGATTTAGCAAAGAAACCCAGGAGGACATTGTTGGAGGAAGGGAGGAAATGCTTCTTTAACCTTTCAAAGCTTTATAAAAACTGACTTGCCAAGCCTTGTCCCAACCATTAGCAGAAACAAAATCTTCTAAGCTGCTGCCCAACACTGAAAACAAAATGAACTTGGAACAACATGATGGAAGAAGGTTCAGAGAAAGAGCAAAGGGTTTTTTCTGCAAGAACAATGTCATCAAACTCAGATGTGGAATGCCAAGAAAGTATTCCACAGAACTGTGTCTGGATCACTGGACAGGAAGAAAAAAGACTTCTGCAGCAGAGTTTAGAAAATGAACATCTAAACAAAACTGATGCATTTTAAAACTGGTGAGGTAAATAAAAAAAAAGGTTTTTGGCTGCAATAAGTAGAGGCGTGTTTGGAGGGAGAAAGAACACCTCTCCATCTGTTATATATGAGGTGGATCAATCATGGTTGAGCTTGTGTTGCAGCCAGCAGCAGACGGAACATTTCACTGGCAGAGGGAAGAACAGATTTATTAAATAGCAGCAAATTCTGGAAATAAACATCATGTAGTCTGTTTAAAAGCTAAAATTAAAGAAAGGGTGGCTTCTTCAGCAGTATAATGACCTTAAATAAACATCCTAATCTTTGATGACAATCTCAAAGGTGCCTAAAGGTGCATCTGAAGATTTTATCCAGGACCCCACAGTCTGTAAACCTCTGAGCCTACACCTCGTGAAAAATCTTTGGGGAGATTTTAAAAGAGCAAAGTTCAAGCAGCTGAAAATCTCAGCAACAAAAGCTTTTAAAACAAAAATGGATGAAATGTCCATCCTGGGGGTCCCAACATTTGCTATGGGCCCTTTTTAAATGTAAAAAAATAGAACACATAAATAATATTTTACTTAATTTCTTTTTAAATGTAACTTTTCCAAAATGAACAACATCCTATGTCAGAGTCATGCAGAAAAACTAGTCTGTGCATTTGTTACTTTAAAACTGGACAACTGGGATTCCACAATAACTGCAGATGATCCGTAAAGCTTCTGATGAGAAATAGCAGCAGAGATATTTTCCAATTTTAGCTTCTCTTTATTGGATTCCTGCTAAATGCAGGAGAGAATTTAAAATTCTTCTCCTCACATTTACAGAAAAGCTCTTGGTGACCAAGCACATTCACATTGGTGCTGTTTGGTTCGCTTTAAACGAACCCTGGTCTGGTTCTGCGGATGATATGGTTCATTTAGTGTAGTGTGAACCAAACAAGCAAACTCTGGTCCATTAGACCCACCCCCACTCTCTCTCCCTCTCTCTTCACCCCCTCTCTTCCTCTGTCTCCCCCTTTCTCTCTCTCGCTCTCTCCCACCACCTACCTAATCTCCCTACTTCTCTCTCTCCCTCTCTCTCATACTAACCCCGCCCCCCACTCCATCAATCTTCTGACTACTTCCCCGTTTTCTTTCCCTCCTCTAGCTGACCAAGACACCCTTAACTTTCCTCATGTTTCCTTTTTTTAATCGCTAACCCATCCTTTTCTCCTAAACCGAACCATCTCATCCTCCCTTCAATTTTCCACCTCCCCTTATCCCCTTACTCAGTATTGTATCCTAACCCTAACCAATCCCACCCCCTACAATCTTTCATTTTCTCTAACTCTAAACCCAACTGCTCTCCATTTTCCCTTTGAACCCCCAACCCAGCTTTTTCCTCTAAACCTTAACACTCATTTCCCTAAAAAAAACTCCTTGTTCCTCTAAATCTCCTTTTCCTTTTCTAACACCTGACTCAATATTCTTACCCCAACCATTACCTAGGAGTACACAAGTCGACTCGCATACCACAACTGCAGAACACTGAAAACAAACACGACTAGCTTTTATGTAAAGCAGAATTTTAACTGAAATTTTACTTGGGACTGCTTTTTACTACTTTTTAAGACTCTCTTTGCACCAGCTGTAATGGTTTTAATGCTGTAGGTAAAGCATATTAAATAGTCTTTCACAGGAAATGTGCTTTACAAGTACACTTGCCTAGTATATCACAAACATAAATATAGAAATAAACAGTTAAACATGATGGAAAAGTAACTGACCAGTAGCCACATGAACTTACTTTATCTTGGGAACCCAGAAAAGTATTTTAACACCACACAACACACAGAACACAAAACACATGGGACGCACACCGAACCATCTTAAACGCAACACATACAACACATGGCGCCAGAGGCCCTGGCGTAAGTAGTGTGTACAAATCACGAGTTGAAAGCGCCACACCTCATCCTGAAAGGTTTACAGTTTCTTAGTGACCCTTAGCCACCCTTAACTCTATGATGCACTGAGCACTTCCCTCCACTTTTCTCTCTTTGCTATTTATTCGCTGTGTATTAATAATATGACATTATTGTTGTCATTAACTTGTGTTTCTCTTTTTTTCACAGCAGGTATTCCTGGCTTACAGTTATGGTTCTGTTGACCCCTCTGTCCTGTCTTCAGCCATTCGAGGCAGATGGCCACCCTTCCTGAGTCTGGTTCTGTTGGAGGTTTTTCCTTCCTGAGAAGAGAAGATTCAAAGGAATCTGTTGGTTTTCTTAGCAAGGTAACTATTTTTATTAATTGAATTATATGAATTCAACTTATTCTAAATTGCACTAATGCAGCTCACGTAGGTGGTTTGTTTTAATTGCACTATAACTGGACTAAAACTAACTGTATTGAATTGGACTGTATCGGTAGAAGTGCCTTGAGACTTTGTGGTGAATTGTGGTAATTTAAAGTGTCACCAAGCTGCATGTCTTTCAAACACTTATTTTACATATTACACTCTGGAGCTGCAGGTTCTGATCTAACCTAAAAGCATTACATTAAAATGTATGCCTGCAGATGCACCTTAAATGGGACATCTGCTGTGTTTAAATGGTGTGGCAGAACCAATGAAGGAAACGACTGCAAAATCTCTGCCGCTGAATGAGCTTTATTAACTTCTGACTGCATCCAAGCAAGTTAAATCAAGGTTCCAGCAGCCAAGAGAGCTAGCTAGCTTGGCAGTGTGGCTAAAACGCTTGACAAATGCCCTCATAATAATACCCTCACCAGTGCTGCTCAACAGTCGTCACGACTATTCGATTCAATATAATTCAGTTCTGCATAAAGACTCACTAGCAAAGATATTGTTTTCAGTGTTGAAGCTGCAGCAAAAATATTACATAACAGAAAAAAGTCGGAATTATATAAGCAACCACAGAGAGGCAGCAACTTTTTTTTTCTTGGATCAGTGACTGGGGAGTGAGAGTTGGCAGATGAAACAGTCAGAAGGGAATCAAAGCAATGATTCAGCAACTGAGTGAAAGCCAAGCAGAAGCCATGTGGCCGCTGTGCTCAAGATGACAAAGCAAAGAGGACAAAAGACTTTAAATGTAACCAAGAGGAAAGGACCACGGTTCTTCTCTGACTGATGGACTTCACCTTGAGAAACTTACAGAACATACCAGGATGGAAAATAAAAGAAATGAAAACTGGAGAAGTAGAGTTAAACATGGAGAAAACAAAGGAGAAGATTTTGATGTTTGTTTGTTTGTTTGTTTGTTTTTAATGCACCTGCAGGCTATTTTTTCAACAAAGTTTATGTTGCTGTTACACAAATCCTGAGTTGATTCAAGCTGAGAAAGACAACAGATCAAGTAACAGGGTTTTACAGTGAGATCTCAGCAGCTTAAAGAATCTTAAATTCACCCACTGACTAAACATCATCACAGAGACAGAAACAGGCAGCTGAGTGTGAATACAAATGCATGTCTCTTAATTGTCGAACAAAACTAAAGCACATGCAGAAAACCCCCACAAACTCAGGGAAAGCATGTAAACTGTGTAGAAAGGCCAGCCAACAGGTTTAAACCTGAGGTACTAATATCTGCACCACTGAACCGAAAAAAAAATCCTCATTTTAATTAGATAAAATAAAATACAACTGCAAAATTGTGATCTGTTTGTTAAAGAGTAGCTTTATCAGAAATAAGTTGGTTGTAAAAAAGCACTTCTGAACTTTGGCAGATTTTCTCAGTGAGGCCTCTAACGACGGCTAATTTAGCATCCATCTTGGATCCTATCTGTGCTTTGAGCTTTCTCCATTCAGTAAATTTAAGTCCTGCGTTGACTCTTATCTTCTCTTTTGCTCTGACCCCTTTTCTGTTTATTTTTCTGTCTTCCTGTAATAATGCCCTCTTAGTTTCTTTGATGAATCACGGTGCACATTTAAAACAGTGTGTCGATATCCAGTTGCTAGCTTGTGAGCAGTGTGTAAAGCAGAACTCAGATATAAAGTGAGACCATGTCCTGGACGAAAAAGTTACTAAGTGCATTTTATCAGCCTCGGGACGCTGCTGGGCAACGTCCAGAGGCTCCAAGAATGTACATAATAATCATCAGTGTGCCATCAAAACGAGTCAAAACATATTAAGGTCATAAAGTTGCAAGGTGCTATGTTGGTAGACCCTGAAATATCATTTTTAAAACTGTAAACAAGATTATATGACTTAATTGCTATAAAAACCATCTATGTTGTTGTTCAAATGGACTTTTTGTTTTATTTCTTGGTTATATCATAATTTGTGAGTTAAAAAGAGTTAGAAAAAGAAACTACTGGTTTAAACCAGGTTTAGTCTAATGTGATTTAGAGGTGACGGGGATGCTTGGTCACAAAAAATACAGAACTCAAACTCTCCAAATCTTCATACTCATCATATTACTTAGTCTGCAACATGATCTAGTCTGTTTTTCACAAATGCTAAAATTTCAGTGCACCAGTTTATTGTCCTTCGATTTGTCTAACTGTGCAGAGTATGTATGCTGACATTTAACAGGCTATGTAGTTGCATTTCACGTGCAGTACAACAAACAGTATTAAAAAAAGAAAGCATTTCTGTTGACAGTAAAACAAATTAGACAAATAGTCTTGTGATTCTTCTTAAGAAATTTTAGAGGCTCCATAAGTCAGCTGCCATCTAGCTTTGTATTTGACAGCTAGCGAACTAGCTGTTCTGCCTTCATCTTAGAAATGTGTCTTCCCTGGAAAGCATTGCAACACATTTCTGTCTGGGGGACCCCGGCAGAGTAAACCCACAGGTGTTTGGTTTCTTGATTGACTGGATTTAAAATAGCTCTTGCAACAGAGATTTTTTTTTACCACTTGGTTGCAAAGCATCTTCAGAGAATAGTAAAAAACTGCTGGATCATTAAAAATGCAATAGTGGTTTTAGATTCAAGAGGAGCACATCTAACTTTTCATCATATGTTTTTGCCAAAATTTTCTGGTGCAACTACAAACAGCCATAACTATCTTCTCCACAGTCAGGTACTATAAAGTATAAATTACACCAAACAGCATCACTCGTTTTACTTCTCTAGCAACATGCTGATATAGTTTAAATTAAAATTAAAGATGCTGGAATGATAAGAACCTGTGATGCTGTCACAAGCATCCTACACAAGAGGATGAGATATTATTTCTATGCTCTTCAGCATGAATCAGATTCAGCTCTGTGGGATAAAGGCCAACTGACTCCCCATCAAATTCTCCCACACTCCCTCACCAATTACTGCATCTTCATTCCAAAGAAAGACAACTTGAGCCATGGGCACATTGTAAAAATCCCTCGCCTTCCTCTAACCACACACAGGTAGCTCAAAGGCTCATTTAAAGTCCATATTCTGGTCTTCTCTGGTCTGGTCTTTTATGGATTAGATTAAAAATGTCCCTTTGACGGATGCATCCTGTGAGAACAAAACAGATCTCTAAACAAAACAAAAAGAAAAAAACAGATTTTTTTTTTCTCAAATTGCAAGAAGAAATACAACACAACAATGAAAACAGTTTCTGAGAGGTCCCTTCTGGGGTTGGTGGTGGTGCATTGGCTACGGTCGCTGTGTGTCCTGGTTGTGGGGAATGGCTGCTCCTGTTCGCTTCCCTCTACCCGGCCCTTCACTCTGGCCGGCCTGGACTTTTTTTTTCCCATTCTCATTCTTTTTATTTTTTTATCATTTGGTTGTTTTAGTTTTGTGGTGATTGTTGGTGTTCTATTTTCTGTGTTATTTATCATAATTGTTTTGATTACTTTAAATATTAGTTCATTTTGTGTTGTTGTGTTTGCTGAAATGTTGTTTTGCTTCAGTGTTTTGTCTGTGTTATGTTTTGCTCCTGAGTTCCATTTTCAAGATTTTTATATTAGATCTCCTCCCCCACATGCCTTTAAATACATTTAAAACATATCTTGAAAATTGGATTCCATTCTATGAAATACAAATTTCAGCCTGAAATGATGTTATTGTTAAAAAGAGAAGAGTCGTGCAGCTCTGCAAAGGTAAAGGAGGACACCACCTCAGAACAGGCACAAAGAGCACAGAGCAAATGCAGATGAATTTCCAGCATGGAATCATGCATCTTACCTCAGGGTATTCCTAACCACCGCCTGCATACACAGCAATACACTGTGGTATACATAAACATGCATTTATTTTGTACATAAGAACACAGTGTCCCAACGAGATGGATCAAAGAGTGCTGTCTTCAATAAGGAAGGCACAGAAAGCAGGAGGTGTGGTTTACCAGCTCATCTTGTGTCTTGGGCCCTTTAATCTCCATCCAGATAAAAACAACCAGGAGGCCTACAGGTGTGCTGTAACTGCTGCAGGAGACAAACACAGACAACTAATATTTAATGACTGCAAACCTTCAGTTTGTGAGGAGCTGGGGACCACATGAAACACTGTTCGATGATTAAACCAAGTAGTGAGAAATCAGCTAGATAGAACCCGTGGGATGAAGGGGACCGGAAGCACTTCATCTATTCATTCTCTTGGAAGTCATTCATCTAAGGGAATTGGATATTGTTCTGGAGCATGACAAAAGTATAGCATAAATTTGCACTCAGTTTCTGTGATTCTGCACAGTTGAGTCTCTGTGACAAAGTGTCTTCTTGAATAGCCTCCAACATATCAAAGAGACCCTGTTTTATAGAAAACATATCAAGCAACAAACAGAGGATTCATTTTCTGCTCCAAAGGATTAAAAGTCTGCATTGGTTCCTGCCACAACTCATTCATGCTTTGTGGGTCTGATCCTTCAGAAAAACTACTGTAGCACAAATATAGGAACTGTGGAGCTGCAGCATCCATGCTAACCTGTTCACCACCCTACAGTGGAAGAGGATGGCCTGGTTAGACAAGTTTTCTCTCACATCATCTGCATGCACATATGTGTGTGAGCTTTGTAAAGGGATGACAGCAGGATGGCAGATAAGAAACCAGGAGAGGCACCATAGTGCTTTCAGAGATTTATTTTGGAGTCTATGTCTAAATCTGAACCGCAGCAACCTCACATAAGCACTTAAACAACTTTGAAGTTGTATTTTGGCTGATATGAGCACAGTTATGTCAAAGGAAACAAAATAATTGATTGAAGATTGATTACTCTGGTGAACCAGAACCTTTGCGCTTCCATTACTGCTTGAGTCAGATGACTTAAGTAAGTTGAAGCTAGTTGATCTGAATTTGTGTCGGCTTTGTAGTGGAGAAAGCAATGGGCTGGCTGGAAGGTGCTGACTCAGGGTTTAATCACCAAGGTCACACAGGGGTGCTGTCCAGAGCACTTGAGGCCGCTCAGAGTGTGGGCCAAGAAAGGACAGAGGCTGATGTGATGTTTCCTTCTTCACTTTATTTTTCCAATTGTGTGTGGTTTTTCTATAAGGAACAATACAAACACAACTTCGGTCAGGTATATATCATAGCTGTAAAATAAAGTTAAATCAAATATGTTTAGCTTGCAATCTTACGTCTCTCTGATCACATTAATAAGCAAACACTAAACCCCCACTACAACACTCAGTACACCCAGTTCTCATACTGGTCAAGCCACCATCAGTAATAACAATAACACTTTCGGTAGCAGAACTGGCATACTGCTCCTATCATGAAAGTCTACGTTTGCTACTTTCGGTAACGCATTAGCTTTGCACTTTAGGTGATAAAACACAACTTAGAGCTAGTTACGGCGCATTTTACCACAGCAGAAACAGTCTCTGAACTGTACTGAACCCGGACAATGTACAAACACATGACCCTATGAGCAGGACATATTTACACCTGGTCCAGGGTGAGCTAGGTGGCTAATTAGCAGGCACAGGGTAATTATTAACATATTGAAACTCTAAACTCTTGTTTACAGCGACTAACAGGAAATATTTACTGGCATGTCATCCCAAATATAACAGAGGTTATATGGTAGTTGTACTCACGGTCATACACGCACTGTAGCCCACCATTAAGACTAGTAAACATGAAACTCTGCTAGATGACCTCACTCACACTAACCTGTGAACTGGCTGACCTCGTAAAAATGAACACTGACACGAAGATAATCAAAGGCACTTGAACATCAGGTGAATACAATGAACTGGAGACTTTGAGGCCTTTTCTACAGGCTTATTTAAGGCAAACAAACAGTCTTATTTTTCTTTAGTGATATAAACTTAACCTGAAGTTTTACTGAATGTCTTGTCATTCCACTAGTAACTTGACTAATTGAAACTTGTCTTAAATTTCTCTTGACTTTAGTTGACAAACTCAAGGGTGAAGGGCAGACTTACTAAAGGTAATCCCCATTGAATAAGGACTCAAATCTGTCCTGATATACAAACACAATTAAGAAAACATTTTGGACTTACTAGCTAGCTTTCACGGCAGCTAATGTTCCACAATAAGGATATCTGTAAACAGCTATTAATCAGGAAAATTAGATCATGTGACTACAAATTTGACACAGTCCCACTGTGTCTTCACCATCTGGTAACATTACAGTCCTCTGCAGTCGGGTAAATGGACATAAAATTGTGGACAATGAAATCCCTACAAAAATTATGTGCATCCATTTAAAAAACAGCAAAAATAAAATGAAACCATGTGAAGCTGCCAAATGTGCAGTACCTACTGCTTCCTTCTAGTTTGGGGTTGTGGGTTGATTTCCTCCAAATAGGAAGTAATAATATGGATGGAAGTTGAACAGATGTGCCCCCTGACGAGTCTCTCGAGGCACTTCATGAGCTCAGAGATGAGGTCTACAGGGTGGTAGTCATAAAGCCTGGCTGATAAGGCATTCTTCGGCACAGGGATGGTGATTGCTCTTTTAAAGCAGGCAGGGACCACAGACTGGCTCAGAGAAAGGTTGAACTCTGTGGTGAAGACAGGAGCTAGCAGGTCAGCACAGGACTTCTTGATAATTCCCCAGGTGCTGAAATCTGGTAGCCCACTGCTCCTAGCAACTAGGATGGGTAAAATGCAGAGAGAGAATTTCCCAGCTTGGAATTAATAAAGTATAATAAAGTAAAAAATAAATTAAATTAAAAAATAAAATAAATAATCTGATTATTACTTTTTTCTTTTTTTTTTTAAATCCCATTAATTTAGTTTGAATTATGGAATTTATATAATCTTGCTGGACCTGAAGTGAACAGAAATAAAAAGGAAAGTAGAAAAAGAAAGAGGAGACAAATATACAACAAATATAAGGCAACGAAGCATCAATCCGACCTAACACCAGATAGCCAACTGCTAGACCTGTACAGAAACACAACAAAGAATTTCTAATGGCTTTTACAAGAAAGCAAAGCTGACAATCATCAGAAGCTTCTAAAATAATATCCCAAAACAACCAAAAAGGAAAGAAAAAAAAACATGTATCATCACAACCAAAGTACCAGCAACACAAAATCCTATAAATCCTATAAATGTGCATGAATCCACCCTATTCAGCAGTTCCAACTATTGGTGTCCACGCCCTTCAACTGCACCTAGTCAATAAATATATTAATAAGTAAAATTATTTTCTGATACTATTACATTGTTTGCAACAGACAGAAGTAAATTTGGCCCAGCAAACAAGATCTGATGGAACAGTTCACCTTTTCCCATGTTCAGGACATCTTATGTCTGAATGAATAAATCTGGACATTTACTAAACTGACTTGAACCTTAACTCGACTTGACTAGTGGAAAATGCTGTAACCTGAAACTTGTGTAATTCTGAAGTGTTTAATGTTCGAGGAAGGGGATTTCGTGAACCTCCCTTTATAATGTCTTGTGATGTGTAAAACAATTCAGTGTGTGTATTATACTTGTTATGTGTCTTCCTTGTGTTGAAGGTTTAGCTCAGCAGTGCTTGGTGTTGGGAAGAATGTTCCTAACAAAACAAAAAGAAAAAGAAAATAGTTTTCTATTTGGAAATAGAAATAGTATGAATTTACCAAAGATACAAAGATATCTAAATGTTAAATTAAAACTAGAACTCATCAACTACAGAGCTTAGCAAAGGAAAAGAAAAAAGAAAAGAAAAAAACTTTCATACACAAATTAAGGCCCTTCAAAAATCAATCCTAAAAGTGAGAAACACCTTTAAACCTCTGAACAGACGCTGCTCTTCTGCAGAGAAAGAGGATAAAAAATTAAGACAGAAAAGTTGTCAGAGGACAGCAGGATCACTGCCCTCTGTCAGAGTCCTCAAGCTCTAAATAACCAAAAAGAAAAGATATCAACCCAAGTTCCAACAGCTCTGGGCCTCTGGGTGTGAGTGAGGAGATGGTAGAGAAGATGGTGCGATTGCAGATGGGAAAACTGCAAACACAGAACTGCTGAAGAGTAAGAAGCTGTCAGATTCTCTATCTGAGTGTCAGTTCCTCACAGACCAGTGAGGCTGAACCAGAAAAGACTTCCAACCAGAAGTTCTGCAGAAGAGATAAAAC
Organism: Melanotaenia boesemani; assembly: GCF_017639745.1. Taxonomy (NCBI): domain Eukaryota; kingdom Metazoa; phylum Chordata; class Actinopteri; order Atheriniformes; family Melanotaeniidae; genus Melanotaenia; species Melanotaenia boesemani. Next base: position 35,892,059 of record NC_055685.1, on the reverse strand, counting down.
AGTAAATCACAGTAAAATCCATCAGCATTAACTCTGTTTAATTTGTACCTTTTTATCACGTGATTAAAACTACAGCGTCCATGGAGGTCACTGCTGAAACGGGTGGGTTGTGGAAGAATTCTCTTAAAGCCTTCAAAGTTTTTCACCAAAACAAGGTTTAACAATCCAACTTCCACTGATACATCACGGTAATCAGTTGCTTTAGTATAGCAAGAGTTTTACACAGCTAAAAAATGTTCGGTTTTTGCCTGATGATAGCTTTAAAAGAAGAAAACATGGGCTTCAGTATAATGTCTCATTAACTAGCTTACTGCTTACAGTAATAACTAAGTGATGTCATCTTGCAGGAGCACAGATTGTACAATTACAGGTTAAATCAAAGAAAAAAAAAAACAAACATTTAGCGCTAGCAGTGAGACAGCTACATGTAAATCCTTTGCTAAATCAAGTGTGCAGGAGAATCCATCTTGATCCAAGGTTCCAGAAACTCCCACAGTGAACAAACAATTGGACTAAATATGAGTTTAGCTGTCCCATCTTATGTCATTAGGAGCTAGAAAGAAATAAATAATGAAATGGAGGAGCACTTTGTTATCATCAAACAATAATTTGGTGGCGGGGTGAATCTGTTTGAAGTTACGTAATAGTGATGATAACCAGGTTGCTAACAATGAACACTCATCAAAACACTTAAAAATGCTAAATAAGTAGATATTTTTAATGTTAGTTTTGTTTTTAAGTTTAATTATACAGTTTGAAGCCGCTCAGATACCAGCACATCAGATGAAGAGGTACAGCGGCCGGCAGATGTCTATTACCCGATTCCTACGGTTCATGTTTCCGCAGGTAAACAGCTGGAAAAACAAGAGAAAGGCTGCCAGTTTGGTTTTTCAGCCTCAAACTGCCCCAGTTTTCATGTGCTGATATAAACAAATATCTGTTGACATAATGCGTCGGTACTACTGGCGACCAGCTGCTGCACAAACTATGGATGTTTGTCTTCATCCACCTCATCATCCTCATCTTCAAGTTTAAACTCCTGAACAGAAAACATTAAAAAATTAAATATTGTTATTTTGGGCTGAGACTGTACTAACCTTGTGGCTTCATTACCCAGAGTGCATTGCAACATAAACAACAATGGCAGCATATGAGTTAGAGTGGAGAATTTTTAATATCACATTTTTATTGCTGAAGTAAATGTTTATTAATGAAGGTCTGCTATTTTTTCCAAGGAAGAGTTCCTTTTAAATTAATATTAATTTAATTTTCTCCTTTTTTTCCCACATCTGATAGTTACTGGCACTCTCCTGTTTAGTGTTCTGTCATAAATACTACCAGGTTTCTCTTTTGTTCCAAAATCACATCTTTGTTTTTTCCTGTGAACATACCATCCCTTATAACAGTTTTATCTTTCTTCCAGCCACTCTGGGTTTTGGATGTCTTCCTGTAGTTTTGTGTGGGACTGCTTCTGTAATCACACTCCCAGTGGATTTCTCACCTGATCCTGTTTGCCGTTAGATCCACTGGGACTTACGGGATTCCAATTCCAGTCCTATGATTTTCTTTGATATTTTTTTTTTATTTTTATTTTTTTGCTTGGACTGGAGACAGGTAGGAAATGTAACTAATACTTTGTTTGAACAATAATAAAAGGTGGTGCTTAGGCCGGATGATCCAGAAACTAAACTTAAGAAATCGCCCAGGATGGACAGACTGACTGAAACTAAAGATAACAGTGGAAACAGTAACAAGCAATGAGAAACAAAACAAAACTGGGCTTGGAACAAAGTAAAACCTGCAGCTAATGATGAATGAGAGGTTGATCATGAACAGGGAGCAGGAAATAAACACAACAGAAAGCACAAATAGATAAAATTTGCAAATAACACATGATGTAAAAGCTGACCTGAATACAAACTACCAGAAATATAAATAGCGAAGGATAGAACAAAGATTAACCCAACAGAGGAAAAACACACAGACCATGACAGACTCCTGAGTCAGAGACTGAATTTGAGTCTTTGGGGTGTTGGTTAGATTAATTAAAGTTGCTATTTAGTTTGGTTTAGACTACCTGGTCAGGCTCAAGGATTCTGCAATTCCAAATATACGGTGTAATTTTCTGATTGTGTGTTAAACGTTTCAGGGATTGCTTGACCAAGAATGCTGATAAGAACAAATATTCCTTGTTTCTTCTGTACCTCAGTCAGCGAGCATGATGAGATTTCTTCACTGATTTTTTGAAGAAAACACAAGCCTGTCTTCCTTTTAAATGACACAATCTCCACTGTGTATCTACAGTAAAGGTTTTGTCCAGTTTCCTAAGATGTGCTCATTGCTCAGTCTCCACCAGCTGATGCCCTGACCCTTCCTGCTGATCAATACTGCCCCACCTGACCATTGCTATTTCTAGCCATCATCCCTGCAGAGTCAGCCCCCTTCCCCCCTGCCTTTTCTTTTCCGCTCGCCTCTCTGGGACCAACCTGGCACAGCGGTGTGCACGGCCAAATCTGCCTCATTTAAAGAGAGACACACGGTGACAGCCAATACACAGCATGGCCTGTAATGTTTGTGTAGACGAGTGTTCCCTCGAGTAGCCATTCTGCCTCTCTGTATTATTCCAATTTAAACACCATTCTCACCCCACAGATATTAATAAATGACCAGCACTCTGGCAGATCAGGGACATTCACGATTTATTTCCAGGGCCCCCAGTGCAAAAAGCTGAGTGACCCAAAAATGTAATGAGAACAGTGTATAAAAAGAATAAGTCTGACCCACATCCAGTTCAGATATGGGGCGAGTGCATAAAAAGATACAGTTAATCTGACACGTTCTTCTTGGCACAGACTACAACAGCTGCACTTTTAAATGTTACTACACACACACACACACACACACACACACACACATATGTTCTTTTAAAGGGTCTTCTGAGACTGCTGGTCTTTAACTTGAGATCCTTTGCTGCGAGGAGCAGAGACAAAGAACAAATCATTTAGTGGAAGAGAAATCAATTCTAATGAGTCAACGTTTTCTAAATCAAAAAGAACAAACATCTTTTAAGTCAGCGTAACTGATGGTCACCTGGAAAAGGAAGCCATTCAGCATTCAGAGGATGCTCTCAGCTCAGAGAGCTAAAAACAACAGAAATGCAAAGTCCAGCCAGAGCTGTTGTTTATCTCACAAGTATTCCAGAGGATTGAACTGGAAGTTAACCTCAGACTAAAAACACTCCTACCTCAAAGTGGGATGTGGGTTATTCATGACACGAGCTGATCTCACTTTCCGCTAGAAAAGTACCACTTAAAGTCAGAGCTGCAAAGTGAAGATGAGGATCATGTGTTGGGCTCTAAAAGCAGCGATTTGAAATATTAGATGTTTGCTGGTGTTGCAGTCAGTTGATGATATGGAAAAGACTGCCTAAATCAGGTTTTGTCCTTCATTTATCATATTGTATCTAGATTAAAAAACATTAAACTGTATTCTTTTCTCTTTTGGAAGAGATGTGCTATTTTAATCTAATTAGATTTTTTTCTGATGCATCTAAGTCTAGCTGCTCAAATGAAACTTCCAAGTGCCTTTTGCATCACTTGCAATGTGACACACTGATGAAGTCAGATCATGGATGGTGTCACATTTGTTCTGTTCCTTGCAGACAATGTAAAACAACATGATGAGCAAAACCAAAAACCAAACTAAATCATCTGTGACTGGAGCGGAAGGAGGCTTCAGTACAAACAGATATAAGGGGCCTACTATGTGAAGCTGCATTACAGGCATGCTGGTGTTACAGTCTTGTAAAAAAGAAAAAAAAAACTATTTGAAGGTTTCATAAAAAACATTATTATTATTCACAGCTGCAAATCATCCAAGACAGCTGCCAATCTTCTCAGGAGGATATCCCAAAATGTTCAGCCCAAGGTCAAATTATGTTCAGAGGAACTGCAAAAAAGCCAAAGAGCTACATCTCAGACTCAGTTAGCATGTTTAATGTGAAAGCTTGTGACAGTAAATTTACAAAAAGACTGAACAAGGATGGCTTGTTTGAAGGGTTGCAGGAGAAAGGCTCTCCTCTCGAAAAGAATCATGGAAACACTATTTTTTATTCATTACATTCATTCAAGAACAAGTTGCAGTGAAGAAGGGAATTTAATTCTATTGCTTTTAGCTTTCCTATCACCATTGGTGCAATAACCTGTACAGACGTATGCATTCATACCCGTTAGCCCGATCCGTTCTCTCAGCTGCAAGAAATATCACTCCTTAAATGTCCAAGTCATCTGTGACTCCCAGAACCACAGCCTGAATGTGGTCTCCTCCTTCCCAGGAGGGAGGAAGCTAGTCCTTCGTCTTTACAGACAACCTCTGTGGGCTTGCGTCTCCAACATGGGTGATGTACGGGTCATCGGTACATTTCTTTTAATAGTGAACATTTTCTACAAAAGTGGCTCTTTATCATACTGATTAGTTTTATTGGGAGATGGAGGTTATCCTTCATCCCCTGGCCAACCTTCAAGTTTCAACTTTTATTGTTATATGCAACAATAGAAAATAATTTCCAGCAATGAAGTTCTTGAACTCAAGAGTCCCCCCAGTACTGCATGCAGAAGCAAACATTGCACAAAAGTAGCACTTGGATCAAATGTGATATAAAATAAGAATATAGAAATAAGAAAACAGAATATAAATAAAGAGATTATAATATAAAACTATTGTGAAGAGGTCTGATTGTAAAATGTCTTGAGCAAGCTGTACGGTTTTTCAGCATGTGTGACGGTTGGGACTAACAGTGAATATATGTTAAAGATTAAACAAACTAACTGCATGGTAATATTTAAAACTATACCACTCACAACCTATACCAAAGTATTCTGGAGTCCCATCTAAGGCCATCTGTCTGAAAGCTAAAGCTTAGCTGAAATTGATTCATGCAACAGGATAATGACCCCAAACAGAATGAATATAGAGGAATTAAGGTGTTGATTCTTTATTTACCACACAAATCTGATCTGACAGTCCTACAGAAGGTTTGAGAGATGAATCTGATGTGTTTGCAGTCTGAGCAAAACCTCCAAATGTGGATCTGCCCTTCACACTTCAAAGGACAGACTTTCATCTACACCAGTGAGGGCGTGGATAAAAGGCATGCCTGGTGAGGCCTGTATTTGGTTTTATACTTTAATTCATATAGATTTGTCTTTTTTTGGTAAAGAAGAAAAAAATGTTAAGACCACCCAGACTGTAACACAATATATGGATACTAGCATCATTTTATTATCTGTATCTATTTCAAGTATAGATACAGTATAGATATTTACTTGTTGAAGCAGAAATTGGTTCACTAAAACAACAGAAAGATGATATTTACATATGCAAATCAACTCAAGGCTAATAAATGTCTCACGTTAAGTAAATGCATGTCATGATTATACTTAACTATAGTTTGTTTTATTTAAAAAACTGCTTGGCACATTTTTACTTAAAATAGATTTATGAATTGTTAGTTTTGACAGAAAGAAATATGTCTATGGGAGGATGAAAAACAGATTAAATCAAATGTTTTTGCTGTTATTTGGTTTGCTTTGTAGACATGAGGTGACTGAGGCCTGCCTGAATGATCCCATAGATGTTTTCCAACTGTTTACCAAAACATTACAATGAAGCAAGACCTGTCATTGATTTCTGCATCACCAAAATGCCTTTTCCACTGCTTCTGCAGGAACATATCTAGATATGGTTGTAAAGAATGAAGGTGGAGGAGAAGTATGCTTACACCATGGGGCGCCATCCTATTAAACACATTCTACAATCATGCCACAGTTATGTATGTGCTGTAGCAGTCAAACCTGGAGTCTAACAGTGAAGCTTATTAGCAGCCTTGGCCATTAGTTTTGTTCCTAACTGTAGAGACCTCCCCAGTCCAGTTAGTTTGGACCCTATAGTAACACAACACAAAGCAATTTGCTCCAAATAGCCACCCAGGATGCTTTCAGCGTATTACAGAGGCAATCAGCATCAGCAAGTAAACTAGAAGAGAGCAACACCGAGTGGCAGAGTGAAGGAGAAAAAATAGAATCCAAGGCTGCAAGAAAGACAGAAAGAAATTAAATTAAGAGAAGATGGAGAGATGTTATCATGTTACAGGCAGCTACAGCACTCGTTAATACACTGAATAGGCAATAATAAGACAGCATAATAAAGTTGTAGGGGGAAGAAAGTGGACATTATAAGAAGCTGACCCAGGGTCTCTGTCAGAGTGGAAAAAATAAGAAAGAGTCCAATACTGTGTCCACAGCAGCCGGAGGGACCTCCTATGTTAAGGTAAAATTAGATATATTAGTTATGGCTATGAACACATTATGTCATGGATGGATGGTGGCTATTGAGAAGCATTACTTGCTTTGTCAGTGGCCATATTGTTTTCTGCAAAATCCTCCCTGTAGGTATCAGGTAACAGCACAGACTGAAGTAGAGAGGATTGTTTTTCTTCTTCATTTTACGTTGCCTTAAAGAAAAAGTCTTCATGTGTGGAACTGTTTTGTCTTAAAAAGCCAGTGTAAACCTCATTTCAAGATGTGTAGGTGAATATTTGGAAATATGAACAAATTTAAAAATTTGATGCAGCACCACATTAAAGCAAAGGAGTGAGCGAGAGAAAGAGAGAGAGAAGGAGAAGCAGAGAGAGAGAAAGAGCGAGAGAGAGAGTGAGAGAGAGAGAGGCAGACAAAGAAAGAGAGAGAGAGAGAGCAGCAGAGAGGGAGAGGGAGAGAGAGTGAGGGAGCGTGCGAGAGAGAGAGAGGCAGAGAGAGAGAGAGAGTGAGAGAGAGTGAGAAGGAGACTGGTAGACAAAGAAAGAGAGAGAGAGAGAGAGAGAGAGAGCAGCAGAGAGAGAGGAAGAGAGAGTGAGGGAGCGAGCGAGAGAGAGAGAGGGAGAGAGAGTGAGAAGGAGACTGGCAGACAAAGAAAGAGAGAGAGAGAGAGAGAGATCGGCAGAGAGAGAGAGAGGGAGAGAGAGTGAGGGAGAGGCAGTGAGAGAGAGTGAGAGAGGCAGAGAGAGTGAGCGAGAGAGAGAGGGGGAGAGAAAGAAAGAGAGCGAGAGAGATAAAAGATGTTAATTGAAAATACAATAATGGCTTTCTAGAAGATTCTGTTATGAGGAAATTAAGTGGTGAGAGGTGAGGGTGTCAGGATTGGGTATAAAAGGAGAATCCACCAAGGACTTAGCAGAAAGGAACAATTACCTTCATGTTAAATTACACCATTTCATTTAATTTGTTAATAATTTTAGAACTGAGGATGCTAAGTGTTTACAAATTGTTACATTTCTTTTCTGTTTCTCCTCTGATGCTACATATATTTTTATATATTGGCTGGTCAACAAAAAAGTTGCCAAACCAAAAAAAAAGTGACATACCCTAATATTTTGTTAGACCGCCTTTAACTTTGGTCATGGCAGCCATGTCACAAAATTTATTTCCATCCAGTATTGAATCAATTTGTCTCCAAGGTCTTGTTTAGATGATGGGAGAGTCCGACCACTGTGCAAAGCCTTCTCCAGCACATCCTAAAAATTCTCAATGGGGTTCAATCCATCTGTGAAAATGATGTCTCCTGTTCCCTGAACCACTCTTTCACGATCTGACCCCCATGAATCCTGGCATTGTCATCTTGGAATATATCCGTGCCATCAGGGAAGATGGAATAATTTGCTCATTCAGTTTATTTAGGTAGTCATTTGATCTCATTCTTTGGACACATAATGTTGACGAACCAAGACCTGACCAACTGCAGCAACCCCAGACCGCAGACTGTTCCTCGTTAGTCCATCTGTGTATTTATACTCTTTGGTTTCAGTTGTCCTTTTTCAGGTCACATGTTATGTTTCCTCATCATGGGCATAAATGTTAAAACTAATGAAGTATTAACAAATATTGGTTTTAAGACACTTTCACAGAGGAACATGTTTAGTCACGTAAAAAGTTGCTCTTGTATGTCCTTGTAAAACAGATGTGGGGATAAAACTATGGAGTGCGGACAATGTTAGTTTGACCCTGAAAAGTTCAAAAATTGAAGTGACCTATTCCTATTTAGCTGCCTATTTTTCCATCATCCCATCTGGTCTCTAATAATACACACTACTAACAGTAAAAATATCCTCACTGGTGAGTGTGTGTTCATTCTGATTTTAACACACGTCTGCACAAACACTTTGACTGTCTGTGTTGTCTATAAAGAGGTTAGATAAAAGACAAACAATGAATGCAGGAACCAACAACCACATTCAAGTGCCGCTTTGATGGCGTATGGCTCACACAATTATTTTAGGATGATTACTCTAACAGTCTATTATGGATCTTTTCTAATAGTGATATGATGATACATGTTTGGGATATTAGAATAACATAAACCTAAATTTTCTACTGAAGCAGTGGTTAATAATAATAATAAATTTTATTTAAAAGCACCTTTCAAAAAATTAAGCACACTGTATAACAATAAGTTACAAAAAAACTAATAGAATCGGCATAAAATAAGAAATAGAGGACAGTGTAGATGGACTTAAAGTGAGTAGACAAACAGATGAGTCTTGAGTCTGAATTTGAAGATGTGGAAAGAGTCAATAGTTCGGATGTTGGGTATCAAGTAGTTCCAAAGTTTCCAGGGTGCTGAGGCAGGCAGAGGGCATGATGGTTCCCAGCCTTTTTCCCGATGACCCCTACGTGCAACTACCAAAAAATTGTGCACTTAATTTAAATCACACTGGCTCTAGACAGTTAAAGCTTTGGGGACATCCTGTGTGGAGGGGGAGCCGAGATTGGGAACCACTGCACTAAAGCACTACACAAAGGAAAGTAGTGATTCTTTGTGGAATTTTGCAGGATGTGCTCAGGTTTAGTCAGCAATCTCAGGTTTCTTTCCTCTAGTCCTCCTTGGTGTGCTGTCAGACTCACCATGAGCTGTGTGTCAAGCAATATTGTACCATTCTTAAGAGAGACAGCCCCTAGCTCTCTGAAGGATGAAGGAAGCAAATATCCCAAATTATTGATGTTTTTGCTACATCTAACCTCTGAAATGAAATAGAAAGTAAACAAGTGATAGAAAAGTTGAAAGCTGCTGGTCCACAATATCTTGGTAAAGATTTCCTTGAAGAACATTGCCCTAAATTTGATCATTTTCAAGCTGAAGCTTTACAACAGGTTAATAAGTTCTGTATGTAAATTATAGGAAACATTCAACACAAATTTCAGCACAAATGACTGATACAGGCACATACAACAGGAATATATTTTCTATTACAGATTTAACAAGGACTGTCCAGATTCATCAAGCAACTCAATAACAAAATATATTTGATATAACATATTACCCAAATTTCCCTGAGGGCTCTCCGAAGGGATTAATAAAGTATTTCTATTCTATATATATATATTTTTTTTTTAATTTTTTTTTTTTGCTTAATTTAATTCAAACACCTACAAACTGCTAAGTCATCAAGCTGTTTACGCTGCTGCATCTGTACCAGGAATGATACTTGGGTGGCTCAGTTGGTATAGCCCAAGGGTTGCCGGTTTGATCCTGGCCCGAAGAGCTCATGTCAAGGTGTCCCTGAGCAAGACACCAAACCCCAAATTGCTCCGGATGGGTCGTGGTTGAACACCTTGCATGGCAGCTTCCACCATCAGTGTGTGAATGGGTGAATGTGATGTATATGTACAGACTTTGGATAAAAGCGCTACATAAGTACAGACTATTTACCATATTATATAAAAATAAAGTGGGGAGCAAAATCTGGGAAAATTTTAATAAATAAGCTGCACAAGCAAAACTTCTTGTCATGGTTCATAACTTAACCACCTAAAAAAAAAAAAAAAAACACAGAAAAAAACATCTGCTGTGTTAAACCGCAGAAGGTGTTCTTGAGCTCATCTGTGGCCTGTGGTACTTGGGAGCTTGGTGGAAGTGGCCATTAATGTGTTGAGCCGGAAAGGAATGATGGTCCTTGTAACCAGTGGTTGGGAGCCTTGAGTTCAGCTAGAGTCAGACCCCGTGTGATGTCATCCGCTGGGTTGTTAGCAGAATCAAAATACCGCCAAGCACCGGGTTCTGTCAAGTCTTGAATCTCTGCGACTCGCGTACCAACAAAGACTTTAAACCGACAAGCAGGGGCGCTGCTAGAGATTTTGTGCCCCATGAAAAGAAACTGAGTGGGCCCCCTCTGAAAATTTTAATAGTGTAATACATCCAATTGGCAATTTTAATGCTATTTTGACCATCAAAATGGCATTAAAAGAAATTAAATTAAAAGAAATTAAAAGATAAACATGACAGGCTAGTTGGCAGGGGAAGCACTAAAAATACAATGAAGTTAATTTAGATTCAACTATTTGCTGCAAGAGGGATACTTTATATTTAAAAACCCATCTATCTTTTTTTAAATACTTAATTATCTCATGATAATTACAAAACAAATTACAAATACAAAACTTTAATACAAAATAACCTCGTTCATGAAAATGAAATGCATTTATAATCTGTGGAGAAATAAATCAAATCTCAGCTAAAACACCATCAAAAACAAAATGACCACTAAATTTTTATGACTTATTGTATTGCGAGCATTATCATCACTAAATCAGAAGCCAATGGTAAAAAAAAATTAGGTAGGCTCAGAAACAAAACATAGCAGGACCTTACATGGTTTATTGTATTATATGAACTAAATGTAATACGGTCACAAGCAAACCACTGTGGAGATTTACAGCCAAACAACGGCTGGGAGCGTCTTTAAAGTTAAATAATCACATTTTAAAAGGTAGAATTTTGTGTAATAAGATATCAAGGAGTGGCAAAGGTGCACTATTGCTGAGTCAAGCTCTTGCAATCTCATTCACCATCACTGTTCTTGCTCAGCCCTTTTCAGCAAGAACCCAACGTGGAGCTTTCTCTGGGGAAAATCACTTATCAAGTCCAGCTTTCTATTCTATCCAGCTGTTCTATCATTTAGTATCTCCAATCATGTAATGTCATGTGTAACAGCATCAGAATCATTATTTCTGGTGGTCTCATACTATTTTGTTTTACTTAAAGGTGCTTTCAGTGATTTCACCAACAATGTCAAGGGAAATTGATTTGACTACCAATCCTCCACGTCATTGTTTCTCTCATGTAGCAACACGAAGTCTAATTTATCTCCAGATCTGTAGACTCACCGGTGTAGCATTAGATTAGTGGGGGGACATATATGATGCTATATGGTTGTTGCTAGTTAATCTTCTGATATCTAGAAAATATAAATATTTTGGATTGAAAGCAGTCACCCAGTGTGCTGCACTAGAAATGTCTCTGTTCCTACTGCAAAGCAGGAGGATGAGTCCCAAACTACTGACCTGACCTAACATTACAGTGATAGCTGAGAAAATAAATGCAAACTATTTTTATTTAATATTAATAATTCAGAACGTTTTTTTCTTTTTAAACTTCCCTATTTTGGGGGCATCCTGCCATCTTAGCATCCACTGGCTGTCTGTCTGTTGCTCTGCTCCGCAGCTGAAGGAGCAGGTGGACTAAACCATTTAAGTGAAATATAGAGTGGGGGTGGGTGTTCAGAAATGTTTCCAAAACAAAGAAACTTAGTGATACCATTGCATTGTAACTAAAATGTTTGTGTGATTGTAGGTTTATCATTGAGTATTAGATAATTTTGTTAGTATTACAATTGCATTGAGGGCCCTTCTGGGCCCCCTGTCAGTCATGGGCCCCAAGAATGAACCCCCCCCCCCTCCCCTTTTCGGCGCCCCAGCTGTCATCTAATACTGCATAGGTGTGCAGTGATTTCTGTCCATTACTCACAATAACTGGCTTTGAGATAAATACCAGTAACCTGCTTGATTGAAGCTGGGGTCATTCCCGTTTGGGGTGTTATGAGATTTACACCAGAGCTGGGTTTGGCAATGGGGTGTAAAACATGAAGGTGAACCTTCTGACATGCATCACATGGCTTCTGAAGTGTGGAAATCTCCAGTTCATGACTGGTCCGGCCACATTTATAACACCTCTGACCCTGCACGATCCATGATTGGATCTCATCCGCCGTTTTTGTCTTGATAACGGGACACTGAGAAAGATAGTGCTCATTGCTCTTGCAGAAGAGACATAGCTTGGCTTTGGGTTTCTTTACCCTTGGGCTTAGTGGCACGAATGCTGCTGGTGGAGTTGGTTGAGTTTGCAGAGTGTTCCCACCGTGATAGATGGTTACTGGCTGAGTCTTTGGATTGGTCACAATGGCAGGTTTATCTCTCCTCACCATCATGGGCTTCTCAGTGGAGTTACGTTGACACATCTTGGATGATAATCTTTGCGCCTCTGCCTTTCCTTTCAACCACTCTGAGAGATCTCGAAGAATATAGGGGTTAAGACTCTGGGTCTGCAGGCGCCCTTTAACTTGCAAGTGTTCGATGAAGCTATCCTTTAGATGTCTTGGAAGCTTACTCAGAAGTCTATCTACACGTCCTGTGGACAGTAGCTCCATACTGTTTGGGCCTTCTAGTGACATGAGCATCCCCACCAACAAGTCAACTTGAAGGGCAAAAGTCTAAAATGCTTTGTAATTGCCAGCCTTAACATCTGGAGAGTTCAAAATGGCAGCTATCTCACCTTGGGCGAGCTGATGAGGTTGTCCATATTGCTATTGTAGAGCCTGCATGGCAGCGGTGTAAGGCTGGGTGTGATGGCGACATGCTTGCGTGATGAGCCGGGCTTCTTCCAATACCAGCTGCTCCATGAGAACTCTGTACTTGTAGTGCTCAGACAACTCAGCATGGGGGTTCAGGAGATGATGTAAGGCCATCTTCAAATCCGTGAACTCCCTCTCACTGTCATTAATTAGCTTTGGAAGAGCAGGTACTGGCACGGTCTGAGTAGGCGTAGCCGCTATTAAGGCATATGGCTGGAACATCGGTTGTGGACCTCCTGGTACCACTGAAGTTAGCTGAGATGGAGCTGGAACATATGGTAAAGAATGTGGTTGATGTTGAGGCTGCCCTGCAACTGTGCTCACTGGAGGAAACGGATATGATGATGATTCCATCATATTTACATGCTGTGCTGAGGTGTGTGGAGCTCGTGGCCAGGTAGATAGATACTGATTCACGTACTGGCCTGCAGGGAAGGAAGATCTTTCAGACGTGTATGGGGGGTATGACACTGGACCATACCCTAGCTGTGCAGCAGCTGTCAGGCCAGCTGGATATAAGGGGTTTGTGGCAATCATTGGTTGAACCAGCTGTGGTGGCACTCCCAAAGATGGTGCAATCCCTGAAGATGGATATGCTGTGTGAGTGGTTGCAGCAGCCTGCTGTGGCATGGGCTGTAACCAACTTGAGATCAGCGGTGGAGCCAGTAAGGGCCCGCCTGTTGGGAGCACTGATGATGGTCTCCTTTCTGGAACTAGACCATGGTACGTAGTATAGCTTATCGGTGCTGTGGTACTACATGATGGAGCCACAGACAGTGACTGCACTGGTGGTAGCTTTGAATCCATTATTGTTGCATTGCTCCAACTAGCATAGTCCCCTTTAGGTGTTATGGGATTACTGACAGAAGCTTGTGTGCTGAGGGGAAGTGCATAGTATCTGTGGGAAGCAGAAGAAAGCGTATCTTCATCCTGATTCCCATTTCTCTTATGCCGCCGTTCCTCCACGCAGAAGTCCTCGGAAACCATAGTACCACTTAGTGGGCTAGAAGTAGTGGACAGCTCTGCTTCATCTACATCCTCCTTTGGTCCCTGATTAAGTCTCATTTGATGCCCGAGCACTGTGGATAACCGGTCACTCACTGGACATTGTGGTGGACATTGGCCGAATGACCGCAGCTCTGGTGTGCTGGCACTCAGATGTTGACTCTTGGATAAGGATGGGGGTAGATTCACCAGGAAATCCTTAAGATGTGCAGGAGGATGTCGGCTCCGTGATGCCCGCTGTGTTCTCTGAGACAATGTATTCTGTTCTGCCATGGTGATGTCACTACAGGTGAGGGATCTGGCTTGAAGGACCAGTGTTAAGAATTTTATGACTGTAGTGATGTTATACGGTGGCGCTAGCCCTTCATCTGCAGTGGGCTCCGGTCAGAGAGCAAATGAACCAGGTAGAGTTAGTGAATCCACTCGATTTATTACTGGGTTGAGGTTGTACAATCGCAACAATCATGGGAGCAGGCAAACAGGCTCACAAGGCTGTATTCAGATGTACACACGACTGTATATTTGTATATATGTATGGTTTGTGGCTTAAGCACGCATACACTGCTTCTCTGTTGCCTGCTGTGTGGAATGACAATGCACATTAACGAAGTGGCTGAAAAGAACCCCAAAGGACCCAAAATATGTTTGGCTGTCCTTGGTAATGCCTGTCTTAAATTAACAACAACACTGCCCTCTAGCGGGAATTCAGAACATTAGCAGTTGATTGTCTGGTGTTAGTTTGGATTGAAGGGTCGTTGCCTTCTATCTGTTGCATCTTTGTCTCCTATTTCTTCTTTTCACTATTGTCCTTTTTTTCTGTTGCCTCCAGTCAGATCTAGCAAGATTACATAAATTCTATACTAAATAATAAATAAATAAATAAGATTATCAACAGGAACCTTTTACCTATAAAGCCCCCCTTGGCAAAGCAAATTTATTCGACACAACAGAGCAGCCAGACCATCATTCTGCTGCTGCCATGCTGGACAGGACCGGTTAGAAAAAAAATCTGCAGCAGACTGTATCTTTGTTTGGGCTAGAACTGCAGTTTAAAAACAGAAGGAAAGGTTTTGTTTCGGGACTGTCTTGAGTTACCTGAGCAAAAACAACAAGGCTTTGGCACAGAATATATAGAAAATAAGCGGGGGAGTGAAAAAGAAAAGAACACAGTGGAAGTTATAAAGTGAGTAATTGTTGAGAAAATAAGTCTCGACAGACTAATAATGAATCAGAAGCCTTGAAGCATAACTGACACACAGTAAGGATATGTTATCAGTCATCGTTGAAAGACGACAAGGAGAGAGGAACTAAATGCAGGACTATGGGGCAGGAAGTAGGATTCATCAGAAGAAACAACAGGACTGTGATGGCAGGATGAAAAAAGGACTAGAACCAAACTAAATGAAAAAAAAACTTTTAAAGTGATTACAAAGATAAATGGAGACAGTATATACAAGGAACTGGAAAAAAAAATACAGTGTTTATACAGAGGGAGCTAATGACTGAATAAGGATCAGGTTTGGATATTAACAGAGGACCAGAGGGCTGCTTGAAGAACTGAGATAAGGGATTAAGCTAGGATTTCTTGGTTATCCTGGCTGAGCTGTTCCTTGATTCTGTTTTACAAAAGCAGTAATGCATCAGTTACCATGGAGATTTATTCTGTGCAGCTAGTCTGCTCCAGACCAGGCTAACTGCCAGGCTTAGCTAATGCTGGAGTTGTTTACCACTCTCTGTCAGGACTAACTCCAGTCAGAAATGACTTTTTGTACAGTTTTAAAATTATTTAATTCATAATTTCTTCATGTCTTATGTTCTTTGCTCTGTATCGATTATGTAACAATAACTAGTCTCTCAAGTTGCCATTCAGCTATATAATTTAACTGTGATCATCATCATCATCATCATCAATAATTAATGTCACTGTGATGGCAAATTATCTGAGACTTTTTAACAAATTGGTGTTAGATATGCAGAAATGTTTGGTACAATATGCAGAACAAATTATGTTTTTTTGTTTGTTTTTTTTTTTTTTTTTTGCTCTAACTTAAAATTAAGACACTTACATTTTATACTCTCCAGTCCACTCAGGTGTCTTAACTTAAACTACATTAGGCTTTACATTGAAACAACTCACTTTTATGTCCAGTTTCTGGTTTTGAGGTCCAGTTTCTTCAGGTTTCTCTCTTTTATTTCAATATTAAGATAAACCTCCAGGAGCTAAATTAGATTTTGCAGATTTGCAAACCATTCGTTTTTATCTCTAAATTGTCCATGCCGCCTTCACATGAAGCGTGGTGACACCGTGAGAGTCTGATGTCCAACATGCTCCAGTCATTTGAATGCACCTATGGGCAGAGTATTGTTTAAAAACAAATGATGTGAGTTCTGCCTAAAAAGTTCACTAAAATTTGCTCTGATGTCCCTCAGGTTTATCATATTATATTTATTCTTCTTTATTAGTTTTTTTTTCTGCCTCCTACTTCTGTTTCCCTGCTTTGCTGCTTCACTCTCCCCTCTGCTTGCATTTTTGTGCAAATATTCTTATTTTTATTTATGAGCAATGTCTCCTGGATACTAATTTATCCCCAGGACTGTATTATGTGGTAGATTTGGTTGGATAATACTATTTTTTTAAGACTCTTATAATCTTGTCAGTGTCAAGTCAGTGAGGCCTACAAATAGAAGAAGCCTTATCTACAGTTACTCAGGAGCTAAAGCTAATAAGCTGCAGATTCCTCCCCTCTCCACAGATGACTTTTACAAACTTCTACAGACGATCAACATGCTGGAAACAAAGACTGAACAGCTTGAGGTGAATGTAAATGATTGTGTGGAAACTAAACAACTTTGCCTTTAATAAAAATAGCAGAAGAGATCTGGCTAACACACAGCTAATTAGCACAAATATGGCTGGAAAGAAACAGGAGGACAATGTACAAGGTAATAATTCTTTCACTGATTGTCTTCCCTGGAATGCTTTCTTTCTTTATTTATTTATTCATTCATTCATTCATTCATGTATGCATGTCCTGTCCATGGCATGGCAGCAGCAGAACGATGGCCTTGCTGCTGTGTTGTGCCCAACAAATTTGCTTTGCCAAGATGAGCTTTATGGGTATAAGGCTACTCTTGATAATCTGATTTATTTATTTAGTTATTATTTTTTATCTTATTGATTTATTTTGAATTATGGAATTTATGTAATCTTGCTGTACCTGTCCGAAAGGGTCAGAAAAAGGAGAATAATGAAGAGAAGTAAAACGAAAGTAGGAAAAAGGAAAAGGAGATAAAGACGATCCTTCAGTCCAACCTAATACTTGATAACCAACTGCTATCATAGAGAATTTCCTACAACTTTTACAGGAAAACAAAGCTGACAGTCATCAGGAGTTCCAAAACAAAATATAACCAAGACAAGAATATATTTCACAACAACCACCAAAGTACCAGAAACACACACACACACACCGAACAAAAAAAAAGTAGATCTTGGTGTATAAACCCACTGGACAACTCTGTGACTGTCAGCATGCAGAGTATGAGGAATAAGGAGTGATCAGAGATGAGTGTGATCCTGCAAATGTGACCACGCCTCCACGGACGCTATAGGCAGACAAGGGCAGCCCAGACACCCGGGCGATCGGCAGCAATCTTGGAGCACAAACCCAAGACAACACCGGACCCACCCAGTGGGCGGCAGAGAGAGCCCGCAGTCACGGGGCACAGGCCCAGGTGGGCCTAGAAGAGGTCCTGCATCTCTCTCAAGCTTTTTTTGTTTAGTACACTTAGAATAATGTTTAAGCAACATGTAGATCTGAAACAGGGACACGCACCATTAAACCGCATATTCTATCTCACATTTCCTCAGAGCAGTCGTCTGTCTTTATTTCTAGATGTAGTTTTTACAGCAAGTTTGTATGGAAAGTGTACTTGCTGACGTTAATTTAAAAATAATTGTAGTAATCATAAATTAGAGTAAAACCGTCCTTAACACATGTAGAACAGTGTTTCTCATCCTGATCCTGCAACCAGCATGTTTTCTGTTTCCCTCCCTCAGCACACCCAGCTGAAATAAATGACTCAACTCTACTTGAGCTTGAAGATATGTTGTTAAGGAGGTCAGTTCATTTCAGTCCGGTTGGAGGTGAAAAATATCTTAATCTTCTAATACACATTGAAGGGAAAATTTTATGGAAAATGAACTGTGTTTCTGAAGTCACTACCAACTCACAAACTCAGAAAAAACATAACTTTTGCATTTTGTTTTAGGCCACATGGATCCAAAAATCTAATTACCAGTGAGTTCTCGGGCTGTTTACTGTGTACCAAGGGCTATTAAGTACAGCAAATGTCAAAAAGAAGAGAGAGGAACTGGTGGAGTGAATCACTTCATGTCCCTCAAAAATGATCCACTTGAACCGAGGAGTTTAAAAAATGGAAGAAAAGGAGTTACTCTGTGTTATTTTGATCTAAGCACATCATTTAATTAAGATCCCCAGAAATTAAATCATTTTGTGATGCTTTATAAAAATATTTAAATTGATTTAGCAAGCAATCATTAATCCTGCTCAGTCCTGTCCTCATAAACGTCTTCAGAAAGAAAGAGATGACGAAGTTTAACGCTGACCTTCAGCATCAAGTTGCTTCATCATCTCTGCCAACCTGTCTGACCAGTGCACCTTCACTGGAAAGCCTGAGAGAGTGGCAAAACCAATCCAGACACACAACCGTAACAGCTCAGAGGAAGTCGGACTGGATCTCACTTGGTGTCCCTGAACTCTAACGGAAACAGTTTTTTATGTATCTAAAATGTCAGACTTGGTCAAACAGTCCACTTGTTTAATTCTTACTGAACACACTGAAGTAATAAATAGTGGTGCTGCTCAGACAAAGAAACCACCTAAATTCTGCAAACAGGAACATTAAGTCAATTTTCAAAGCTTTTGTTTAATATATTTCAATAAGTCATTAGCACAAATCTTTCAAATTAATCTCTAAAATTAAATATTAAACTTTTCACTAAGCTGCTAATAATAAGGGGCAAAATGCAGTTTTCTTCTGTAAGAGTGTATGTAGAAATTTGAGAAAAATATTTCTTGTTTCAACCTGGACACAACAGCAATCAACAGAGCTCCAGTGGGTGCTTATTTAACATTTTTATTTACTCGGTGAGATTGGTGACTTCAGAGCCATTATGTACCTTACAAGTCATTAGGAAGTAATGAAACTGATCTATAATTTACATGACATGTGCAAATGGGCTTTCATTTACTACAGCACTGCAACCCTCTGAGCGCCCCCATAAAACAATGTGTGATAAACAAACAACATACTGTATAGGCTTCAACAACAGCTGGATTCTGGATTTACTAACGTGCAAGCATAAATTTACATATGATGACAAACCTGTGACCCACCCACCCCCCAACCTCCATGCACACATAGGCAAATGCATGCAGCAGAAAGATTTGCACACAAAATTCCCTGAAGTCAGCACATTTCTTGATGGTAAACAAGCCCTTGAACTGCTTTGCCATGCTGGTCAGGCTTCAGGCGTTGCAAGTGCATATACCATTAACCCACACGCACACACTCGGGGTTGTAAACATTAGCAATATTTTCCCATTTCCTCTGCAGGGCAGGCAGGAGAGCAGTAGATCTTCAACCTTTCACTGGTAATAATCTACTTTACACTTCACACTGCAGAGGAGATGAATCATGGTGGAGGGGTCACTGTGTGTATGAGAGAGAAGGAGGTACTGGTGTGGCCTGGGAAGGTTGGCCTGTATGGACCTTAAATGACTGTGTGTTGATTTGGAAAGTGAAGACAGAAGCCAAAGATCTTTGTTCAGATTTAGTCAGCAGAGGTGCAAGGCTGTTTTCACGCATAAAAATAATGTCACAGCTTTAAGTAGCCATTGACATAAGAAAATCTCTATTTAGCCATTTTCAGGTTATGTCTATATTATACATTTAGAAAGATATTTAACTTTGTATAACGTCTTCAGTGTCGTCAGTATTCATAGTGACTGCACCTGCTTTTCCCTCCATTTTCTGGTTTTTCTTGTGATAAAGATGACTATAACTACCTGTACAAAATATCAAGCTGTACATGTTTTGGATTCACAACGCTGATTGGAGAGCAACCATATTTGTAATGAATCTTTATTTACAGATGCATCACAAATTGTTGCAAATATTTTAAAGACATTGTCCTGCTTTCCAACATGTGTCCATGTCTGAAAAAAAACATGTTTTGTTTTATTTTATTATTATTATTTTTTTATTTTTTTTTGTATTGGACAATAATTCCCCAAATTTCCCTGAGGACTCTCCAAATCAGTTTAAACAGGGAAAAAAACGATCTGAATTTTCTCAAGTTTGAGAAGTTTCTCACATTATTTTGCCCTTTTGAGGCCATTGTTCCTTTTTGGATAGTGAAAAATAAAAGACTTAACTTTTTCTGTTTACTCCTGCCAGCATTGTTTCCTTTCCATGCTTACATCTTGACTTGCAACAACAAGTCCTCTTTCACTATATTTAAACGTGTAAAACATTTGCATTAAATTTAAATAGTGACTGCATAAAAATTCTGTCTTTTGTGTAAAAAAATGATATCTGCATATAACATCTATTAGGTAATCAGAGAGTGTTAAGAAAAGATTTTTTATTTGCTTTTGTAGATATTTGTACATATTTGATTATTTAATTTTTTTCATACAGAATGTTTTACCCGTTTCAATCTGGTGATTCACAGTTACATAATTTATGTGCCTCTCTTAGCTCCATATATGCAAACCCGGGGTTCTCATGTCTTCATTAAACCTTTAAACCAAATCTGCTGAGTTAAGCTCCCTCATTTTGCGCTCCCTCTGTGTTGAATATTCTCTCATTGTTTAATCAGTGGGAAGAGTTAGATGAAACTGAATCTCTAGAAAATCATAAGAAAACATTTAGTCTCACTCCCTGAAAACTTTAAATATTTTATGGTTGGTTTTGTCTTGGCTCTGTCAAGAAGACATGATCAAGTGAGAGGACAGATGAGGTGTCGGCTGAGATAAAAAGGAAGTTGAAGTAGGTGAGATGCAGCAGTATGAAGTCTCAGACCTACAGTGTGTGACGTTAG
This sequence comes from Melanotaenia boesemani, assembly GCF_017639745.1. NCBI lineage: Eukaryota > Metazoa > Chordata > Actinopteri > Atheriniformes > Melanotaeniidae > Melanotaenia > Melanotaenia boesemani. The sequence continues at coordinate 35,871,186 of NC_055685.1, read as the reverse complement.
CAGTGACCTGATTGATGAGGACATGGCAAGCTGACAAAGAACTGCCACCTGCTACCGATCCAGTCCCCAGGAGATACCTGCTACCCACGCAAACTGCTGACCGACTTGTACAAAAAAAAAAAAAAAGAACATGAACACAAAAAAACTGATGACAGGCTGCAAGTCATGATCAAAGGCTGAGTTTTTAAGATCTTGTGGCTTCACGATTCAAAATGACAACAGCAACACATTTTATAAGAGCTGACATTTTGGCCAAATGTTTATGACAGATTTCAGTTGCAGAGAAAATGTAGAGCATGTAAATCTGCCCAAAAACTGTTATATATCAGCCTCATGTGAGGGACTTAAAAGGTGCAATGTGTAATAAAATCAAAGGTCATACACTATGCACTAAGCGTAAAGAAGGAGACAAAGGACTTGTGAGCATGAGAGATACTATCCAAGAAGAGATGTTCAAACTCCATGAATGAGCTCCAAGGGACGAAGCACTCCTGAGTAAATTTCTGAGGCAATGGAAACTGGAAGAAAAGGAGTTGGAGGCACCATCATCCTACCAATAGCTAGAGAGGGCTGTCGTACAGAGGCACAGGAGCAAGCCAGAGCAATCGAGACCCAGATCTAGGTAGGTAGGTAGGATAGGTAGGTAGCAGTGTTGGGGTAGTTATTCTAAAAAAGTAATTAGTTACTAGTAACTTATTACTTCTCTAAACTGTAATGAAATTACTTTACTAGTTACTGCATTTGAATCATCACTGCTTGTCTGCATAGTGTTTATTGTATATTGTAAACAAAATGGCTTTGAAACCATAACAACAACATCCCTGTCTGTGGGAAGAAATGGCCACACTTGTCTCATAAGTATTTTTCTAAACCTGGGCGATTCAGTAGTCGACAGGGGGAGCATGTCTCCTACAATGAACCCTGCAATTAGCTTGTTCATTTCTGTCTTTCAGGAAATGTTGAAAAAAGCTTAGCTTGTTTAGACGGTCGGTTGCTGAATAACTTCTTCCACTGACCGGCGAGCAGGATCTTTCACCACAAGTTTGGACTGAAACTGGACTGAACTGAAAATAATGAGAATATTCCCACTGACCAAAAGCCCGTATCTCCGACTCTCCAGCTTTATTTTTCTTTTTCCTTGGTTGGCGCACACCATCAGCTACATCACGCAAATCGATCTCCATGGCAACATGCCCAGGCAAGCACACACACAGGCAGCAGCATGCACGTACCACTTAAAACAGATAAGAACTTTAAACATAAGCAAAAACGGCTTGAGTAACGCAGAAAAACGCGTTGCTGTAGTCCAGTAAAGTAAGTTCGTTACCAATATTTTAAGTGTAATGCATTACTTTACTTCGTTACCCAAAAAAGTAATATCGTTAATGTAACGAGTTACAAAGTAACGTGTTACTCCCAACACAGGTAGGTAGGTAGGTAGGTAGGTAGGTAGGATGGATGGATGGATGGATGGATGGATGGATGGATGGATGGATGGATGGATGGATAGATAGATAGATAGATAGATAGATAGATAGATAGATAGATAGATAGATAGATAGATAGATAGATAGATAGATAGATAGATAGATAGATAGATAGATAGCTCTCAGTTGTGTAGCGAGCACTTTGTCAGTGGTAAGTTTATTGAACATTTTGTTTGGTATCGAGCAAACATGGCAGAATGCATTGAAGAGAGGGGGTGGGATGGAATCCAGTGGGTCACTCCATCCTCTAAAGCTGGCTGCTCTGAAAAGAGGCGTAAGTTCAAAATGGAAAGAGAGCTGTTCTACAGCATATCTGTGTTATTTCAACCCAGTTATGCAACAGACACTTCATTAAGACTGCAGGAAGTTGTGTAAACTTGTGGAAAATGGGAGCATCATCTTTTTTTAACAACAGGTCTGTGGTTTGAGATTCCATTTTGTGAGGCTCTTACCCAGTTGTTTTGGACAGATCAGTCTCCTGTGGAACAGGATATAGGTGGGATTTAGTTGTGAGTACATAGAATAATGGTTTATCCTTAAGAAGGTAGCCCAGATGCAGCTACTGTATGATAACAGTACCATCAATAATAATGAATGTAAAAGTTTGCAGGTACAGTGTAATGTTATTAGTTCAGACTGTAGTAAAATATATTACTAATGCTAATGTATATACTCCAGAGGAGGCGAGTCTGATAGAAGCAGCATTTAAAGATGCTCTAAAGGATTTTATACTAACATAAACCAAACTCAGAGTGAGCAGCAGAGACCACAGAATGTTGCTGGCAGTGTTCACATCAACAGCTTGCCTGCTAAAACCCACTGGTCCTTCCCCATGAGAAATCATTTGCAAAAAAATCTAATACTGAATCCCATTCAGCAAGTGAAAGTGAAAAGGAACACTTGACTTTTGTGATGGTTGTCTGACTCTGACAGTTTGTACAACATACTTTTATGTAATATTTGGGAGTATCCTCTGTCCTTTTTGCCTGTCTCAACTGGCTGAGCTGTCACTTTGAAAACATCTACAACATACAAACTAATCTGCAATTCCAAGTATAGAGAATCCATGAACAGGGAGAAGTTCAGCTCTAGTCATCTGTACATCTATCCGTCTGTGCCTTCATGGCTTCTGATCCAAAGCAGCTACTTAGCTGACAGCTGCTTTGAAGAGAAACCCCCTCATTCTGAATTCTGATAGAGTCATTGTGATATGATTCACCACCATGTTTTGACGGTGGGTAACAGAGTAGTAGCAGAGAGGCTGGGGCAGGAGAGGTGAGACTGAGGGAGGTATAACAAACGTGACATTAAGTGATAGACATAGGTACAGGTAATGAGAATATATGTTTAAGAAAACCAAATAAAACTGTCATAAACATTCTCTAAGCCCACTAATTCTAATGCAGGATTGCAATGCGGGGAGGGGAGGGGGGGATTGCAGCTGCTATCAAAACAACCTCTCACATTTGTGGATCTATTTTCAGTGGAAAAAGTAGAATCCCTCTCAGTCTCAGTGGCTGGAATTCCCTCTCTGTAACAGAAATTACTTCTTGTAAACTATTTTCCAGCAAATTCTGATTTTTGTTGAAAGGAATGTTTGGAATACGTTCCATGAAAATTCCTTTCATAGCAGGAGGGATCGTTTCTGCCATCTACTGTCTCTGATAACATCGCATTAAGTCTAAGATCTGGACTTGGGCTCATTTAAAGCTACAATGTGTAAGAATTACTGACATCTAGTGGTAAAGATGGCCATGAAAACGACTTCTAATGGCAATGGACGGTGGCTGTCAGCGGCCAAAGTTTTTCTAGACATAAACATGTTTTCATCTGTGAGTGGATCCAGTGGCCTCAGGGGCAGCAATGATAACATTACTAGTAACTACGTCTTTTTACACATTTTAAGGAGTTACTTATCCCAAACGGTGCTCTAACACCTACCCAACAAGAGCTGGTACTGTAGTTTTTAAAGGAAGTGTTCTCATTTCACATACAGTTTGAAGAGAATAAAACATAGCAGTTATTTTAGTAAAGTGATTAAATACCATTTTTTTGCCATTTGTGTACATGCTGCACCTTTAATGACGATATTTTATAACTCACTAATTCTTCTTGTGTCTGTATATAAAGTGCATCTGCTGAGAGGTTTCCTTTGGTTTGTAACAAACTCCAACAACAAGAAGTGATACCACCACACGTAGGTTTGTTTGCCATGATTTGTAATAGTAATAAATTTTCTCAGAGATAAGCATCCATTCTTATTTTTTAGTTGTCTGCAGATATTAGCCCCAAACAGCCAAACTACTAGTGAACTGCCCCCTGTGCTGCAGATAGTAAAAATCAGCCAGACTTGTCTCATTTTGTCTGAGAGATGTTGTTATCAGGTTAACGGCCTCCATGGGAGACGCTACAGTTGGTGAATGTGCATATCTGCACAGTCAGAAGTTAGCTGCACCTGCTCTGGCAGCCTTGAGTGCAGCACCTTCAGTAAAAATTGATGCATGCAGCGAGGTATTGTGTTCTTGTCAGTGCTAACTGGAGATAAAGCCACTACCTGTGACTAAGACAGAGTCATTTGACACAGTACAGATTGCAGATTAACTACTTTTTCCGTGGCACTCAAAGCTAGTTAGCTAGTATTGATGATGCACCACGTAAGAAATGATGGGGTTAAGGAACAATTTCTCACTTGACCGGATCATAAAAAACATCTTATCTCTTTAGCTTTAGTTTGTCATCTGTCGGTTGAAATTGGCTAGCTGAATTTGATCTGAAGAGGTACTTGGAACCCAAACATCTCTTTCAAATTGGAAAAAAGGGCTGGACCTCTTTAAACCTGTTTGTCAGATGGTATTAAAGCAAAGCAGACAAGTTACATGCTGATGGAGCTTATTGCAAAAGCAGAGGAAACCTTCAGTGAAAGCACTGTCTCATTCTACTTGCGTGTAAAAGTTGCAGGTGTTATAGTAGTTTCAGATGCTGGAAATCAAAACCATCTCCATCTGACGATTCAGTCAATAACATGTCAGGCAATAATACAACAGATAGATTATACAGGCAGATTTATTTCAAACAAGCCCCAACATTTACAGTATTTACACCTTTAAATTTCCTTCACTTCACAGGACTGAAAATGAGTAGCAGAAGAATAAACTTACATGTCCTTACCTTCTTGAAAAAGAAAATATGTTGACAGACTGTCAAAAAGACTTTATTTGGGAAATATAAAATTTCATTGGCAATAAAACTTGGCATTTATATGGTAAAATCTACGAATATAATGAGAGCTATTATGCACAGGTTTGAACTTGTACCAAGGGGTCCAAAAAGTCTGAAAATCACTGGTCTGTTGTTTTAATTACACAAAATTAATAAAACAACAACCAAATACTTAAATACAATTTAATTAAACAGTGAAATTGTTTGTAATTATGGTTTTAAATGCTACAAAAAGTAAATAGCCAAACACAGTGAGCTAAAAATTATGAACAGGGCGAAGACTGCCAGCTCCACAACCACATCCTCCCCCCTCACTGTTAACACTGGTTAACACTCTTTTTATGACAGCTTCACAAACTTATGTGGGACTTGTGGGATCATCAGCAACCACTGTTTCATGATCAACAACAAAGAAGATGGGAGGGGAGGAAGAAGTGAGAAATGTTACAAGAGGCATGTAAACTGAGAAGGGATGAGATGTTTGTGGCTGCAAGTCTAATATTGAAGCACAAGCTTCATGTGATTGAGCTTTGAGCTTTGATTGAGCTTCTGTTACACTATGTAGGATTGCATCATTCATAAATATTTTACCATGGACATTGTTAGCATGCACAGAGAAAAAAAACAAAAACAAATCTGCATGCCATTTAAGTTGACATCAAATATCAACATCACAGATTCACCGCTCATCTCGCCAACAAATCACACACGCCTGTAGTAAAACCATATTAACTGATGCAAATAAGCTGCAGTGGCCATGATGTATGGAACTGGCTCTAGTGTCTTTGTTAAACTCAGTCGACACAAGCCCACACAACTCACATTGATGTACTCACACACAAACACATTACGGCTTCTGAATGATCGTGTAGAGGAGGCATTACAGACCGGAGGCTGTCGGGTTCTAAAAGTGAGTAATTATATGTGTATGAGGTGAGGCGGGGGTGAGCATGTGCATTTTCCCCACAGCAACAACTAAGTATGACAGCAGATTGTAAAGCAGAAAAAAAGAATCCTTATGAGCCTAAACCCAAACTCCATACACACTTCCTCCCTGGAGAACACTGTGAAATGTGAGTAAGCATGCATACATGTGTGAGAGGGATAATGACACTACACAGAATCACTGATGAGATGTCAAGGCACAGATGAAACGCTGATGCTGCAGATTAGGGCCTTGAAACCATGTGCTGCATCCATTATTTCCTCAAGGGTTATGATAAGTGTTTGTAGACAAAGATGTGTGTAACATGAAGGCAGACACTGCAAGGCCCTGTTTACATATTTTCATGCAAAACCCCAAATTTTTCCTTTTGCATACTTGAAAAAAACATATATAATAATTTACACAACAACAGAGTGGAAACTACCTTCATGCAGACTGAAAATGCTAATAGGACTGGAAACGACTTAGTGTGCATGCCAGGCCTGTAGTTGGCGGTGAAACACCCCATGTGTGCACTACATTTTCATCAGACCTGAAGACAAAAGAGCCGCTTCTATAGACAAATCCGGCGTCCGTTTTGTGTTGCGCCATCTTGCAGTGCCGCCATTACTGAGCGGGCCAGTCCTAATTACCTCGTAATTGCCGACATGGACAGTAGCACAACTCAACTGACAACTTTAGACAGGTCTGCAGTTATTGATAAGGGTATCTTATTTAGACAGAAAGCCATTTTAAAACCTGACAATCCACACTGGAATATAAAATGCAAATCTTGTTATAAACAAACGTTAGTAAAGGTATAGTTTCAATCTTTTGCAAAGACTGTTTTTCTGTCTTGTCAGATATTTGACATATTGTAGTTATAACTGGTTTGTTGTTGCAGGACACTGTGTACATCAGCTGTTTGTGTTATTGACTGAGTGATTTTTATTTTCTGGTCACAACGTTGCCCTGATAAGAGCAAATAACATTACATTTTACAATATCTCCTAAATTAGACACTAACTCTCAGCAACACTGCAGCCCCTTGTCTCTAAGCTGTTAACATTAACCAGAAATGTTCACAAGTCCTTTTTTGCAAGTTCAAGTCAAGTCTCAAGTAACTTTTAGCTGTAATAAGTAATCTGCTATGGAGTGTTTGCCGTCTGGTCTGCTTATGGACTGCATTATAATATCCATACTCACCCTTTATCTGCCAGCATTTAGTAACAGCAGAGGCCATGCCTCTTCTACCATTCTGCATCAAGCCTGAGTCCAGGAAAAAGCTACATTTATGATTCCTTTATCTGGGTAAATATGTATGACACTTTTTAAAAGTTGTCAAATGTTCCAACCTTCATGCATCCTTTATGTTGCTATGGTTTGTGATCAATACTTCAACCAGACAGGTGTGCAGAGGTCGGAGTTCACTTCCAAGTTCCGACATCAGTTTCAGACAATAGCTATTTTGCAGAGGTTTGGGCTTACATTGAATGAATGACATTGACGGAGTGGAGGGGATGATGATTATGCACATAATTAGAGAGAAAAAAAAGGCAGCGCAATAGACAGCGGTGGTCTGTGTGGCCATTTAAAACGTTGCAGCTTCTTTTTCTTTGTTTCTTTTGCTTGTCGCATGTGAGCTATACTGCTCAACACTGCCCCCTACGGTTTGGGGTGGCACTGGTCCGTTTGCTACATCTGGGTTGGCATCTGCAAGCTCTCTGAAAACTGACTCAAAAACAGACAGACAGAAGGCTCTGTCCATATCAGTATTTAACCTTGAGCATAACTTTTCAGAGGAGTAAAAGCCTAAAGAACATATTAAAATTGCAGTTTTGAGCATGCATCGTGGCTGACTCATAATAGAAACCCAAGAGGACATAATCAGAGGAAGAGAGGAAAAGATGGTGAGAAGGGGACAGAGCAAGAGATAAGACAACATTTAAGATAAGACTGTCTTTTACAGGCTGAAGAGATCTCACAGGATGCTGGATTAGCCGTCAACACAGAAAATCTGCAAAAGTTCTGTTGGGCATCTTGTAGATGTGTTAAAGTGAAACAGAAATGTCCATACAAGCTCTTTGCTTTTTATCAAATCATGTTACATTTTGGTAAATAATGCTGAGAACAAATCTCTGGCTAATAATACATGGATTTGTAACTACAGCAGGCTTTACCTTGTTCCATAGAAGATGGCGAGGGCAAAAAATAATAATAAAAACTAGAGCAAATGATCTAAAATTATTTCTTGGAAAAGGAACAAAAGCCAATATTTTATATGCGCTTGTTTTTTATTTGTGCTTTATTTTTATCATGTGTTTTAGCGCCTACAAGAACAAATGATCCATCTGTAATGATCTGTGTTGCACTATGGAACTGGGGCAAAAAGTAAGAATGACAAGGATCTGCTTACCAACTTTTTCATTTATACCTCTTTAGATTTGCACACATTTAATTCCTTCCCTCTATTCCTCGCTTCTTGATCCCTCTCAGCAGAGATGTGAGCAGAGGAGTCGAGGGCAGAGATGAAGAGAGAGTTTAGGTGACAGGTTTTTAGAAAAGTGAGATGTCCTTCTTGGAAGTTGACATTTAAATCCAACATGTGACAGGGCTGCACCCTCCAACCCATGTATTTCTGCAACATCCAGCTTTTTAAAATGATTTCTATCACATAGATATCGTATAAAATTAGTCTAAAGTCAAAATCAGATGTGGGATAAATGTGTCATTCCCACTGCAGAAGCCATGGATACATCTGGGAATATCTTTTCAGAATATTTGGCTCTGAACAGTTTCCAGTTTACAGGAAGAGTATGAAGGACTAAGGAGACAAGAAGGAACAAATAAGACAAAAGATGAGGCTGGTTGTACTTGGCCTGATCACTTCTCTGTTTTCAATTTATTTATTGAGTTTCTGTCCTCCAGGACTTCTGCCTGCCGATAAGTTTGTTCATCTTTTTGTTTTCTGTAAATCTTCATTTTGGTCCTCCTTCAATATAGATGACTGTTGTTCTGTTAGCAATATTACATAAAAAAACCTCAAGATCAGTTTAACAGACATCGGTGGAGAGTTGGAACGCTGTACACTGAATCAGGGTAAACATATCTGGTATCTTCTGGTTATCTGGACTAATTTTTCTAAGTTGACTAATTGCATCTGATGCAGCCAAGTAAAGGAAAGCTAACAAAACAGAAAAGAATGACACATTCACACAGTTGGCAATCAATAAGCTAATCAATATCACTTCCACATCATGAAAGCACATGTAAATGTGGTAATTTATACAAACGTGCAGCTGGTGTGAGAAAGTTCTGTTCTTATTCAGAAATATAACTCGGGTTGTTTTATATATCGAAAAGAGCAAACATAAAAACAATTCAATTTATGTTTTAAGAGAGCAGATGGTTCTGAAGGCAGTGATTTTGCATGCATGATATCTTAACTGGAGATCCCACCCAGCTGTGGATCAGATTATGTTTCCAGCATAACATGCTATAACTTTTCAGCCCCCCAGTAAGACGTGAACCAGCTTTGCAACACTGAAAACCTGAATGTGAATACTGCTTCATACTGTAGTACAGACCACTAATTGTTACCTCACACCTCTCTCCATCATTCATTGTTGCCATCCTAACAAGAATCTGTTAATGTTTTAAGAATGTGCCCTAAAAATTTAATCTTTATTTAACTAGGAAATCATCCATTGAGATTAACAATCTCTTTTACAAGGATATCCTGGCTGCCCAAGATGAAGCAGCAGTGCAGACAAAATGCTGAGTACAAACAAATGTAAGGCATTTAACAGTTATGCAACAAAATCACCAATATTTACAAACACTACAGGCATAAAATCACGATACAAGTACAACTAGAAACTAAAAACTCAGATATCTTTTGTTATTAAAAAACATGGAAATGTAGCTTTAAGTCAAGTAGAGCACTGGGTAACTGAGCGAGTCAGACATGTGTTTGTAGTTACAGTTTTTCCACAAACTAATGCAGAATTAAATTCTGCAGAATAGGAACAATTATCCACCTTCATGCATGCAAAAACTACTGTATATAATTCTATTGTATTCTTTTCTATTCTATTCTATTCTAGAAACTGGCAGATGTCATTTTACTTGTAATATTCTGCTTTTTTTACTCTATTCTGTTTTTGAGATAGTACAGAGATATAAATATGCAACAGAAAATATTAAAAGCTGTCTTGTCTGTTTCTCAGAACCATCGCTCATAAGAAACCAAAACCAAAGGAACTTTTTTTATTTTCCCCAGAGTCCGCTCACAGTAGAGAGACAGATGTTCACAGGATATTCTTAAATGCAAAAAACTGACTTTTTTTTTTCTTTTTGACATAAATTTTTTATCCTTTAGAGTTTCATTTCCCTGACATCATCATAATAAGAAGTGAATGAGGTGAACAGAAATGTGCAGGTAGAGTCAGACCGAACATACATGTGCAGTGAGTCAAACCTGGGAGCCAGCATCATTTTAGGCTTATGCACCAAGTGGGCTTTTTTTTTTTTTTTTTTTTTTTTACTCGGATGAATCTGACTTTGATCATCTCTCATTAATACATTAATGGTTTTAAGGTTTCTGTTCTTTCATGCTTTTCTGCTAGATGCTGGTTTGCTGAGGAGGATTCAAACAGACAAATGGTTAATAGTTAATACTGAAAATAAAAAGAAAAAAAAAGAGAGAAAAAATTAAATTTGGTTAATTTCCTGCAGCATAAATTAACTCTTACTAAATTCATTAAAATGTAAAGTCTGGTGAACTTTATCTTAAGTCTGCTTAATCTGAGCTTCACTGACTAGATTGCACTTGTGGTGGAGGTAAACAGGTCTTTGGGGAAGCTTGAGTCTTAATCATGGAAAATAAGAACATTTTAAAATGCACTGGGGTAAGAAAACAGTCAGAAGCAGAGAAAAACAACTTTGAAGGCAAATAAACTTCAGAGTAAACTCTATTTCCCACTGACTTCAGTTTATTCCAAACCACAATACTAATTTCCCTAAAACTAATTTTCAGTCAATTCATGCATGTAAAATTACACATATTGTAGAAGTAATTAAAAAATTAACATACTAATAACATCCAAGAATATGTAATGCAAATTGGACTTCGTCTAAATGCAATTTCACGCCCTTGTTGCACAATGAAAAACCTTTACAAAACCAGCCACCCATTTACACACACATGCTTTCAGACAGCTTTTTAACATCAGACCTGTTCACACCTGGTGCAACTCGAAGGCTACAGCATTCCATGGGAGCCACTCTTTACTCCTCATTCCAAAAGAGTGATAAGCTGCGTCTCCTAAAAGCTGTGATTTTCACCTTTTAACCAATCGCAACTTGATGCAACATTTGCATGCTTTTACTTTTTAGGTCTCAGTTTTCAGAAGATATTTTTTTAAAGGTTTCGGTCACAATGAATATAGAGAGAATTAAAAACCTGAAGCTGAAGCCCCTTGTACAGAGACTACAGCTTCTCAGTGCAGCCGGCCCAGGGTCAAATCCCAGCCTGGGGCTGTTTGCTGCATATCATTCCCCACTCTGACCCCTTTCCTGTACAGCTCCTGTCAAAAAAAGGCCACAAGAGTAAAAAAAAAAAAAAATCAAACATAAAACCTGCAGCTCCTCTGAAGAATGTATGCTGGTGTATTATAACGTGAACCAAAAGTTCTTAAAAATAAATTTGTTCTTAAGCAAGGGGAGGCAAGGCAAATTTATTTGTATAGCACATTTCATGTACAAGACAATTCAAATGTCAAGTGCATTAAAAAACAAAGATTAAAGGAAATGTAATTAATGAAATAAAAACAGAAAGAATATGCTAAAATAAAATTGATAAAATGCAAGAAATAAATGAAATGCAGCAGATAACAGGTGGGTCTTTAACCTGGATTTAAATAAACTGAGTGTTTCAGCTGATATGAGGCTTTCTGGGAGTTTGTTCCAGACATGTGGAGCATAGAAGCTGAATGCATCTTCCCCATGTCTGGTTCTGACTCTGGGAACTGATAAGAAACTGGATCCAGATGACCTGAGGGTTCTGGTAGGTTCATACTGGGTCAAGAGGTCACTGATGTATGTTGGTTCTAAACCATTCAGAGCTTTATAGACCAGCAGCAGAACTTTAAAGTCTATCCTCTGATGAAAGCACTATTTATGCACTTTTCATGAAGGCTGTCGCATCACAAATATTTTCTCATCCATCTGAAAACACAGAAGTCTGACTCACATTTATGTGCTGACATGTTTAAACAAAAGCAGTGTTTGTGTTGTCTTCTGTTGTTCAGTTCGTTAAAATACATCAATAAAATGACTTTTTTAAAAACTTTTGGTCATTTACAAAGCTTTTTTAAAACTAGAACATTTCAACAGGAACTGGGAGATAGGTTGAGAATACCATGGCCGTCCATCAGCTGCACTCTGCTGAAAGTTGCAATATTTTAAATGCATAAAGTTTCCATAAACAGCTGAAGAACAAGCAGTCAAGAGGGGCATGAAAGGCTGCATGACCAGAGAGGCTAAAACATGGCAGTAGGCAGAGATTTTCCAGAATGGTAAGTACTTGTTTTACAAAGATGTGTGTTGGAACAAAATATACAGAGAAAAAGTGTGAAGAAAGAAGACGTAACAGTTAACTTCAAAACAGGAATTAAATCTAACTAACCAAAATGACTCTCACATGCACCCTGTTACATTCATATGGTCTCCAAACAGCCTTATAAAAGCCTTATATAACCTTAGGTCCTGTTACCTACCACCTGATAGGTAAAAATATCATTAAGTTACTCGTTGGTCTTGGTACCACCCACAACTAAAGAAAAAAAGAAAAAAAAAAACTATTTCTGTAACTTAACACAGCCAGTCTTCCCCAATACTTCCCTTCCAATGATATCACTAATAAGGCAAGGCAAGGCAGTTTATTTGTATAGCACATTTCATGTACAGGACAATTCAAAGTGCTTTACATAAAACAAAGACATTACAGATATTTAGAATAGTAAAAGGCATCAACACATAATCACAATAAAATAATAAATTACATTAAAATGATTAAAAGCAAGATATGTTAAAAAAAAAAAGTTACCGTGCAGATTTCATGCATAGGCGCATGAGAAAAGAAAAGTTTTTAACCTGGATTTAAAAATGTCTACATTTGGGGAAAGTTTAATCTCCACTGGCAGTTTGTTCCATTTGTTTGCAGCATAACAGCTAAATGCTGCTTCTCCATGTTTAGTCTGGACTCTGGCCTGGACTAGTTGACCAGAGTCTTTGGATCTAAGAGCTCTGCTAGGTTTATATTCTCTGAACATATCACAGATGTATTCTGGGCCTAAACCATTCTGGGATTTGTAAATGATCAGAAGGGTTTTAAAATCTATTCTGTGACTGACTGGAAGCCAGTGTAAAGATTTTAAAACTGGTGTGATGTGTTCAGATCTCTTAGTCCTGGTTAAAACTCTAGCAGCAGCGTTCTGGATGAGCTGCAGATGTTTAATGCTCTTTTTAGGAAGTCCTGTTAAAAGACCATTACAGTAATCCAGTCTACTGGAGATGAATGCATGGATGAGTTTCTCTTGGTCTTTCTGGGAGACTAAACTTTTAATTCTGTTGATGTTTCTGAGCTGGTAAAAAGCTGTTTTAGTGACAGCTTTGATATGGCTGCTGAAAGTCAGGTCTGAGTCTATCAACACTCCCAGGTTACGAACTTGGTTGGTAATTTTAAGAGCCCGAGTCTCCAGGTGTTTGCCAATGCTGACCCTCTTCTCTTTGCTACCAAACAGAATAATCTCAGTTTTGTCTTCATTTAATTGTAGGAAATTCTCCCTCATCCAGGTGTTTATTTGCTCCAGACACTGACACATTAAGTCTATTGGACTGCAGTCATCTGGTGACAGAGACACATAAAGTTGTGTATCATCTGCATAACTTTGATAACTAATACTATAGTTTTGTAATATTTTACCCAAAGGGAGCATATACAAGTTGAACAGAAGAGGTCCAAGGACTGACCCCTGGGGGACTCCACAAGTCATGGCCACTCGCTCGGATTCATAGCTGCCGATCGTAACAAAATAACTCCGGCCTTCTAAATAGGACCTGAACCAGTTAAGGACCGCTCCAGAAAGTCCAACCCAGTTTTCCAGCCTGTGCAACAGGATTCTGTGATCTACAGTATCAAACGCAGCACTGAGATCCAACAGAACCAGGACTGATACTTGACCAGAATCGGTATTCAACCTAATGTCATTTAACACTTTGACCAGAGCTGTTTCAGTGCTGTGATGAGGTCGGAAGCCGGACTGAAATTTATCAAGATTTCCACTTTCATTTAAAAAGTCATGAAGCTGGTGAAATACAACTTTTTCAATAATCTTGGAAATAAAAGAGAGGTTAGAGACAGGTCTATAGTTGTTCATTATAGAGGCGTCTAGAGTCCTTTTCTTTAGGAGTGGCTTAATAGCAGCTATCTTTAGTGACTTGGGAAAAATGCCTGATGCCAGCGAGCTGTTAACTATCAGTAGGAGATCACTTTCTACTGAGGTAAAAACTGTTTTTAAAAAGTCGGATGGTATCATGTCCAGAGTGCATGTTGTTGATTTCAAATGCCAAACTGTTTCTTGTAGGACTTTTAAATTCACCATTTTAAATTGTGACATGACATCAGAAATAATAAGGTCAAACCCTACCAATCCAGGAAGTGCACTTTGCACCTGGAATACATTGAAAGCATGGTGAGGAACTCAATCAAATTAAATATTTAACAAACAGTTTTAAACAAATAAACAGAAGTAAAGGTATTGATCCTTGTCTGAGCATTGTTTTAAACAGATATGTATTAGCTGTACTCGAATAGAAAGCAAAAACACAAACAAACCCAGGATGGCTGGTGTCTGCTGAGCACTGAACAAAGATGAAGCCAGATTTCTTGAATCAAATCAAACAAGGTAAATTTAAGACTGTTGTAATAATGTGAGACAGTGGCAAATGGTGCAGACTCATCCATTTTGTCACAAGGGAGTCTATTCTATGATTGCCTTCCTAACACCGTTAGTGCAACAGACCACACATGTTCATTAAAACTACACAAGTTTCAAGTTGTTTATTTGTCACATGCACATGCAAAATGGCAGTGAAATGCAGTCGCACATGCATCCAAGGCTGTGCACACTCATTTACCACTAGTAAAACAAACAAAAAAAAACAACACAGTATAAACTAAAAAGGCAAAAAATATAAATATAATAATCCACAGTGCATTGATTGTGCAGTGATGTACACGCTGTACATACATGTATATACAATGTTTACAATGTAAATGGTAGTGCAAAATACAAACCTTGTTAAAGTGACAGAAAAAGAAATAAGGCAGCAAAAAGAAGCAAAAGGGAAAGAAGAGAGAGGAGACAAACACCACAGACAGAATGCAATGACTCTTCAATTTACACTATCACCAGACAACAAACTGTTACACTTGTACATAAACACACCAGAAAATTTACTACAGCTTTTACTGAAAAACAGAGCTGCTAGTCATTAAGAGTTCTTAAGTAATAACCAAATCAAAAAGACATATCACAAAATCAGCACAACACCAACCAGATGCTAACTCACAGGAAAAAAAAGAAATTATCTCTTAGTATATAAACTCACTGGACAACTCAGTGACTGTGTCAGCATGTAGAGGATGAGGAGTAAGGAGTGATCAAGAGTGGTGAGTGAGATCGTGCAAATGCGACCACGCCGCTACAGAGGCGAGAGGCAGACCAGGGCAGCCCAGAAACCCGGGCCCTCAGCAGCAACCCGGAGCACGAACCCAAGCTACCCCACCCTGGAGACGACTCCAGCCCCACCCGGAGGGTGGCAGAGGAGAGCCTCAGCCAGATCCCCCCGCGGTCTTGGGGCACAGGCCCCATTGGGCCAAGATCGGCGGTCGCCGGCCCCGCCAGGCACCGGCCATCCAGGGCGGCCTGAGAAAAAGTTCAAAGGACCCCTCTGCATCTCATGTAGGTCACTGAACTTTGCCAGATTTTCACACTGTGGTGCCCTAATAAAGGTGAATTCAGCATCAATCTTGCATCCTACCTGTACTCTGAAATTTACCCAGCCAGTAAAAGTCAGCCCTTGTTGTCTCTTGTCTTATCTCTTGCTCTGTCCTTTCTCTCGTTGTTGTTCTTGCTTCCTCCGATAATGTCCTCATGCAAAGCCAGTATGTTGATATTCAGTTGTTGCCATGTGATGTAAGCAAAATGCAGATGCAACATCGTGCATGAGGTGCAGTTTCTCAACTTCAGGATACTGCAGGGCAACAACAGCTTCAGGGATATACATAATTAATGTCAGTATGCCTTTAAAATGAGTCAGAAGCACAGAGTTTTAGTTTACAAAGTGTTGCTTTAAAGCAGAGGTTTCCAGCTCAAGTCGTCGATGGCCGCAGCCTGAAGATGTTGCCCTACACCAACCCACCTGATTCAAATTAATAGCTCTCCTCAACAGCTTGTTAAGTTCTGCCTAACCATGTTGTACCATTAATCTGATTCAGTTGTACTGGAGCAGCAACATCCAAAACCTGCAGGACGGCGGCCCTTGACGACAGGCTTTAAAGCATCTTTGTCAGATTCATACAAGCAATATCACTCCAGAAAAGTCCAACTCACTTGACAGTGACACATGGCTAATCTTTGAATCATAATTACTTTTATAATAACTACTGCCCCTATTTCAATCTAATAAAGCTGCAGCTAAAACTTTTTTTTTTTTTAAATAAAACTAACATCACTGTGATTTAATTCTTCTCAAAATTTTTAGTGATACATCGTAAGGGGAGAAAGAGGTTTAATGGAGGCCTTACAGCTCATTATATCTTTATAATTTACATGTTAATCCAGCTTTGGGAACATTCTGCTCTGTATTAAAGTAACTGAAGCAGGGCGTTAAAAAAAAGACTTTGTGAAGAGGGCAATAAATTAAACATCAAGATCATAGAAAAAGCAAACATCTGGCAAATAGACTTCCTCAATATTTTAACACAAATGTTCAATGTTACACAACAAAGAGGCGGTGGGAACTCATTAACATCTACAACCTCTAGTCAGTGGGAAAGGCTTCCGAAAGCATTAATCCCACTTCTGACAAAGCAGAGCATCGCTGCTGAGTCAGGCAACTAACAAGTGGGAGCGCGGTGGTCTGCTGGCAGCGATGATGGAGTTACTAAGCAGGGATGGACTTCACATAACAACCACTCAATGAAAACAAAAGCCCTGGTCCTGTCAGCTGAGGAAAATCTAATAACTGCTGTTCTCTGTTTTCCCTTTTGCCTGGTCCAAGGCTGCTGGTCTTTATTATGCAACAGATTGCCCTCAATTGATTTGCCTTTAGAAGCATCAGGCAAAAAAAACACAAAAGGCCCAATTGATTTTCCACTGAGAGCAAGTACAAAGTTTGAGCTTGTGAGGTGGCTGGTAGGACACCAGAGCTGGAAAAGTCTGTAGGTTCATGACTAAAACTGTGCATATGGATTGTTGCCAGGTCTATGTAACTTTGGTAATGAAATACTTTTCATTTTTCAGCCTATATAACTATGTGCAGTTTATATAAATATTCTGATTGATCTGATCTGAATTTCTTTTTTAATTAAACTGTTGAAATAAACTCTTCCCCAGACTGGTGAACCCCTCCTAGTAATTAATCCCAAAAACTCTTTTCATCTAGAAATTGAGCTGTAACGCCTGAAAGAAGACTCCGCCATCTTTCTCTGCACTGACAAATCAGAAGCAGCGCACCTCCTGAGAGTTTGCTTCCAGAAGCATGACTACAGCATCTTTGGCCAAATTATTGCTATATTATTATTATTTTTTCATTGGGAACTGGTAGTGGAAAAGTGAAAAAGCTGAATAAATTAAACAGATATGCCTCCAACTTTTTTTGTAAATAATAATAATAATTCCCTAAGAAACAAGAGGCCTCGTGAAAAAAAGGGTGTGTATGCACAAAAATTAAATAAATGTGAAAACAGTCCTCAGTGATGTGCACATTGGAGACACGTGAACAGTTAACTCTGATGAACAATTAATACACACACATGTCTGCAGTTACATGAGTGGCTATGAAAGCCAATTAAATTAAAACCAACGGCTGCGTTAGCAGCAGTATTAGAAGACGTTGTAAACAGTGCAACACCAAGAGAGCGTGTGTTCAGAGACTGAGAGGATTTACTGGCACATGATGACAACTGGCTAATCAGCGGCTTCAGGGTAATCCTCCTGGAGCTGTGCACAGAGCTGCAGCCGGCCTTGGAGTGCAGCACAGCCATGAGCTATGTGCTGTCTGTGCCCATACAGGTGCTGACCACACTGGGGTTCCCAGCAACCGGGGCATTCCAGAGAGAGCTGGCAGACCGATTGGGACTGTGCCAATCGACCCTGAGCCGAGCAAAGCCAGTTGTGTGGGACAGAATTATCTACATGCCAGCCAAATTCCCACACATTGCAGCTTAACAGGTCAACACTAAAGCGCAATTGGTCTGTGTCAGCTGACGTCACACTCGGGATAGCCGCAGTTGGTTGCATCCTAGTTGCAAACAACTGTGCATCGTCTTTGCCAGCGTTATAATCTTTAATAAAATGTGAGTCTCGTGTTGTGTGAAAAGACTGCCATACTAAGTCCTAAAGTCCTATGAATCCCGTGATTTGCATTGAGAATGCGCCCCAATTTCTATCCCGTCTTCACAGCATCATTGCTGTTTATTTTTGCCGGTTAAACTACAGTTTAAGATCTAACAAGCTGATTGCCTCTATGTGCAAAGTACTCTTATTAATAACCCCGTGCATAAAGTGTAAAATGTCTTAAGCAGCCTGGCACACTCTTTGTTTGTAGTTTTTTGATCGTGCAGAGAGGGGAATCTCAGGTACAGGCTCATTTAAAAATGATTTGCGTATTTAAATGAGGCATGCACAGGGAGGAGTCAGGCACTCCAACTCATGTGCTCAATTCCACATTGATTGGGATGTACAAAGGAAATGTACTTGGAATTATGCGTACGTTGCAGATTCATACAGGTGAATTTTTTTGTGTGTGTGCAACATTTTCTGGATTTGTGGAAATCCACGCAAGTCTTTAGGATGTTTGCCGCCATGTTTGTTTGGAGCAGTTTATTGGTGCACAAACCTTCAAGTCAGATACAACTCACTCTCACTGACATCATTCACCAGCAGAGAAAAAGTCACAGGAAAAGGTCAAAGCACAGCGACAGTAAGGAAAAATTGATTTATTTGTCTGTATATCTTTCCACCTCCTTGAGTCACCTCCGGACCTTTCTCCTGCTGTACCGCGATCTTGTGAAAACAGCAGTTTGCCAAATGAATCCAACTCTCCGGACGCAAGTGCCACTGCGTGTGATTTACAGTTGCATGGCTGCTGCATGGAAATGATGACATTGTTGCAGTGGGGAGTGAGATGGGGAATGGGTAACAGCTTCTGTTTGTGCTCTCCTGCAGTGGCTGTCAGAATACACAGCAGATGAGCAACATATGAGACTGTGACTCAGTATGATGCCATGATTTCACCTTAATTCTCCCGAAGTCGCAACAATGCAGCTGCAATGCTGAAACTACATGAAAGTACAAATTGTTTTAATTTGTTTACCTAAAATGAACAACACATGACACATTACCCAGTCATTTTTTTTTTTTTTTTTTTTTTTAACTTGTCTTGTCCAGCATCGTTGCAAACAGAATGATTGTCTGGCTGCTGTCTGGTGCTGGGCAATTTTACTCTATCAAGCAGGGATTTATACTACATGTATAAAGTCCCTCTTGATGACATGAAAAACTTTATTAAATCAGACTCTTAATGCTGGACTCGACCGGAGGGGACAGAGAGAGAGAGAGATAGAAAAGAAAGTAGAGAGAAGAGGGAGGGGAGAGAGAGGGACAGAAAGGGTGTGGGGAGTGCGGGTGGGGACTTAAAACATTATACAGAAAACCATGTAATCCATACTACTTGCAACATATATAGCTAAGATCATCCTGGCCAGTAGGTCATTACACAACTAGTTGATAATAGTAACAATAATAATAATCACAATAATAGTAATAATAATAATAGTAGTAGTAATAATAATAAGAGTAAGAGTAATAATAATAATAAGAACAGAAATAATAAAAAAAAAGAAAAAAAAAATATGATAATAGATATAAGTGAAACTGCTGTATTCAAGAACACGCGCAGAGAAACCTGTGTGGATATGCTGGAGAACTCGGCCACATGGCGACGCAAAGACTGTGTGGAGACGTTCAGGAAGGAGTGACCATGCAGAGTGATCATGCAGATGCCACCTCACTTGAACAGAGGCCAGAGTCAGGCCAGCGGTCCCGAGACCCAGGCCACCAGCCCCCCCGTAGGCTACAGATCCCGACCGGTCCACAGAGACGACCACATCGCCCGCCCAGGAAGGCAGCAGCAGGAGACCCCAGCAGGAGCCGCCCCGCGGACACAGGGCACCGGCCCCGGCAGGCCGAGGCCAGCAGTCCCCGACCCCCCCGGGCACCGGCCGCCCGGGACAGACGGGGCAGAGGGCCCGGGCCCAGGAGCGCAGGGACACCCCCCACCCCCACAGGCCAAGGGCCAGCACGCCACCCGGGGGGACCCGGCCCGCCCAGACGGCCACCGCCAGAGGCCAGCCCCACACCCCAGCGCCCAGCCGCACACCCCGAGAACCAGTCCTGCCCCCCCCCCAGACCAACACACACAAACACACACACTCTCCTTCCACTCCTCCATTCATCCTCCCACACATACACCATCCAACCCTTACATACTCTGTCCTCCCACACACACACACCATCCTTCCACCATCCATCCTCCCACACACTCACCATCCTTCCACCATACACTCTCCCACACCTACCCCATCCTCCCACACACACATCATCCCTCCACCACTCATCCTCCCACACATACACCATCCTCCACCTTCACACCTCCCACACACACACACACACACACACACCATCCTTCCACTACCCATCCTCCCACACATACATCATTCTCCTACACATACACCGTCCTCCCTCTCCTACACCAAACATCCACCTTCACGTACCCCATCCTCCCACACACACACACACCACCCCTCCATCACCCACTCTCCCAAACATACACCACTCCCCCACACACACACATCCTCCCTCCCATACACCATCCATCCTCCTGCACACACACCATTCTTCCACCATCCATCCTCCCACACACTCCCCCTCCCTGCACCATACATTCTCCCACACATACCCCATCCTCCCCTACATACATCATCCCTCCACCATTCATCCTCCCACACCCACACCACCCCCCCTCCCACACACCACACATCCACCTCCACACACCCCACCCTCCCACACACACACCACTCCCCCCCCCCCCCCCCCCCCCCCCCCTCACACACACCACTCCCCCCCCCCCCCCCCCCCCCCCTCCACATACACACACACACACAAACAAACACCATCCCCCCACCACCATCCTCCCGCCACCCCACGCCGCGGGGGGACAGCCCCAGCCAGGAGGCGAGGAGACACGAGCCAGGCCCCCACCCCCCCCACCTTGCCCCAGTCCCCCACTCCCCACCCCAAAACAGCACCTTCCCCCCAGGGCCAGCAGCCAAACCCCCCGGGACAGCCCGCCCACGCCCCGGGCCAACGCGACAGGCCACCCGGCCCACCCCGCCCCCGGGCCATCCATGGAGACAGGGGCGCTTGAAGACCCCATCGCCCCTCCCTCCCCCACTAGTGAGGGAATATATTATGTGCTGTTTGCAATTAAAAAAAGAGGGTTAAAATTGGGGGGCAGTAACTGCATTGAGGAGGGGGTGGGCCACCTGAGCAGTCCCACCCACCTGACCTCGCATGTTCCACCCCCCAAAACGTGTTTGTATGTTGCAAATGTTATTTGTGCTCAGTGACTAAGTGGAATTAAAAGCTGGGAGGCATGCTGCCGCTCGGCGAAGCAACGGGGCCACTATGATGACCCCCCCTGCCCCGCCCAGCGCAACAAGCACACCCCCCACGGCCCTACCTGTGTATGTAGTGAAGAGTGGGGAGGGGAGGGGTCAGGAGATGTAGGTCCAGAGGGGGGTAAGCCTCCCCCCTGGAAGACGACCCGCCAGTGGCTTAGGGCGCCCCCGTCCCCCGCCGGCCCCGAAGGGCGTCACAGGCCCAGAGCAGGCACCCCAACCCAGGCACGCCACGAACCCCCCCAGGGGCCAGCCACCAGCCCAAGGGGCCACTTTCCTCTTTCTGAGTGGGAGGGGGGCGAGGCGAAGGAAGGGAACCCCAGGCCCCCGCCCCCAACACCCAGCCAGGGCGCCCCCCAGAGGACACGTCCTAACCCCCTGCAAACGCACACACTCCCTTTTTTTTTTTTTTTTTTTTTTTTTTTTTCTCCCCAGCCACTCACACACACTCTCACACACCTCTATATACCAACACCTCAATACGTGCACATACCTCCACACACACACGTCACGCACATACCTATAAACACACACACCGGTGCCCACATACACACACACTCTCATACCCCTCCATACACATACACCACTACACACACACTCACATACATACCTGCATATACACACAAGCACCTCCATACATACTCACGCCTCCACCCACTCCTTCACTCCTCCACACACACCTCGACCTCCACGTGCACACACTCATATATACATACCTTCACACACACCCACATCCCACATAGACCTCCACACACACACCCGCACACTACTCACACACACACATACACGCACACACCCAGACCTTCATACACACCCACACACACATACGGCACACACGTCCCTCTACACCCACCCACACACCAGCATACCCACAGACACACACACACACACACCCACACACAAACACACCCCCACCCAGGTTCCGGGGCTGCGACCAAGCACCAGGGCACGGACCAACCCCCGGCACGGCACATCCGGACGGGCCCAGACCCCCCCACCCCCAGGAGCGGGGGGAGACCCGACGCCCCAGAGCCCGGGGCCCCCCCCCCGGCCCCCCCCCGGGCCCGACCGGCCACCCGGCCAGGGGCCGACGGACACCGACCCAGGCACCCCCGGCAGCCACCCCCCCACCGCCACGAGGCAGCCCCACCCCGGGGCCCACCCAATGCCGCCCGCCCAGACCGGAACCCCCAGCCGACCCAGCAGCGGAGCAGCCTAGATCCCCACCCAGGAGACAACCGGAGACCTGAAGCCACCAGGGACCCCCCACCCACATCCGCCCCCATCCCAGCGAAGCCGCAATCCTCCACCTACATTAAGTGATGTAGCCAGTCACAGGGGACCAGAGGGAATGAAAGTCATCTGATTGGTTCCTGGAGGAGGCAGACATTGTCTCAATGCTGATGTGATCTAACAGGAGATTTCTAAACTGCTGGATAGGACAAATTATTCTTATCTTTCCAGTTCACAAGAATAGTTTTCTTTGCGATGCATAAGACTGCGAGGACCAAGTTTATGGAGTGTATTCCTATGTTGGTGTCACCCAGGTCGCCCCAGTAGGCAAAGTGTGGTGTTTGCAGGAAACTAGTTTTTAAACCATTTTGAGAGATCTTCACACACCTTAATCCAGAACCTTATGGACAGGTGTGCAGGACCACAGCGCATGGATGTAGCTATCAGAGGTGTTCTCAGAGCAGTGTGGGCAGATATCTGATGGTGAAAGGCCCATCCTGAACATCCTGTGTCCTGTATAATGAGTTCTATGGAGAATTTTGAATGTATTAGTTGTATATTTGAATTCTGAGTCCATTTTAAACGTGTTTAAACATATTTGCGACATCTTTTCTGATCAAAGTTATTAGATAAATCATCTTCCCATTTTGAAGTCGGGAGAGATATCCTGTCTTCTAGCTTTGCAAGTAATCTATATATTTTTGATAATACTTTTGGAGTATTATGATTCAGGAATTCTGCTATTCTGGACAGGAAGCTGCAAGTCTAACTGTACAGGGGTATACTTCTTACATATAATTGATTTTAGTTGGTGGTACTCTAAGAATTTATTGCTGTTGATTCCATACTGTGAGACAATTGTGTTGAAAGATACAAAGTTTCCATCTTTCTATTATCTGTCCTAACTGTTGTATTCCTTTAGTCTTCCATTGAGTGAAGTTTATCATCTTTTTGTTCCTGCAGGATGTCAGGGTGTTCCAGATGGGTGTAAGTCTACATGGAAAGAGGGAAGATCTGGTTATCTTACAGAATTCCCACCAAGCCATTAAGGAAAAACGGATGTAAGCTTTTAAAGCACTTATATGGTTTAATGGTTGAGCTGATGAACGGCAGGTCAGAGATGACTAAGTCCTCACACAAAGCCTGCTCACATCTAGCCACGGCTCATCAGATAACTGGGTTTGAGCCACTTGGAGATGTACTGCAGCCTGTTAGCTACTAAAGTAGTTATTAAAGGTTTGGTAGGTCCAGTCCTCCTCTATCTTTAGGTCTGCTGTAAGGTTTTTAAGACTGATACGTGACGGCTTGTTTTTCCAAAGAAACTTGGATATGAAAGAGTCCAGAGATTTAAACCAACTGGTGGAGGGTTTAGTGGGTATCATTGAAAATAAATAATTAACTTTAGGTAGGATCATCATCTTAATGGTGGCAACTCTCCCCATTATTGAGATGGGTAAGCGCCTCCACCGTAAGAGATCATCTTCTATTGTTTTTAGTAGCTGAACATAGTTTAATTTTGTTAAATCTGATAATCTGGGGGAAATATTTATACCTAAATATCTAATGTTTCCTGTCTGTATTTTGATATTAGGGATGTTTTGTAGGTCACAGTTGATGGGACATGGCTGTAGTCTTAGACCAGTTAATAGAATAATCAGATATTGATGAGAACTTATTAATAACCGTGATTGTCTGAGAGAGTGATGTTTGTGAGTTCTGAAGGAAGAGTAATACATCATCTGCATAAAGACTTATTTTATGTTCTATATTTTTGCCTGGATTCCTTTAATTTCTATATTTTGTTCTAATAGCAGCTGCTAACGGCTCTATGAAAATGGCAAAAAGTGAGGGGGAGAGTGGAC
This sequence comes from Melanotaenia boesemani, assembly GCF_017639745.1. Lineage (NCBI taxonomy): Eukaryota > Metazoa > Chordata > Actinopteri > Atheriniformes > Melanotaeniidae > Melanotaenia > Melanotaenia boesemani. The sequence continues at coordinate 35,846,430 of NC_055685.1, read as the reverse complement.
AGCCCTGTCTGGTGCCTCCTCTGTAAGCGGAAGCTTGGAGAGTTTGATCGTTGGTTTTCACACATGCATTTGGGTTATTATATAATATTTTTAATCCACTCTATGAAAGAAGGTCCAAACCCAAATTTGTCTAGTGTTGCAAATAGAAACTTCCAGTTTACCCTGTCGAAGGCTTTTTTCTGCATCTAGAGAAATGATTGTGGATTCTAGATTATGTAAAGTAGAGTAATCAATGAGGTTAATTAGTCTACGTGTGTTAGTAGATGAATGTCGACCTTTTATAAAACCTGTCTGGTCCGGATGTATTATAAGAGGGGTTATTTTTTTCTATCCTTCTGGCAAGAGCTTTACTAATTATTTTCAGGTCTACATTTATTAAAGATATGGGACGGTAACTGGATGGAAGTGTGGGTTCTTTGCCTGGTTTTAGCAATAGTGTTATATTAGCTAAGTTCATATTTTTGCGGTATTATTTTTGTTTTTCCTGTATTTCTAACAACATATTATAAATGTAGGAGCTAGCGTTGTCCAGAATTCCTTGTAAAATTCTGCTGAGTAACCATCTGGACCGGGGCTTTATTTGTTGGGCATATGTTGGAGAGCTTCGTGGAGTTCATCTACAGTAATAGGTGCATCTAAATTATTTTATTTTCATTTTTAGTTTTGGTAGATTAATGTTGTTTAAAAATTGTTCAATATGTTCATCTGTTGGATTAATCTGTGATTCATATAATGTTTTATAGAAGCTTCTAAACGTGTCATTTATCTTGTCTGGGTCATGGCTGATGTTTCCGTCTTGATCTTTAACAGAGGAGATTGTTGTTTTCTCCTTGTTTGTTTTTAGTTGATTTGCTAAAAAACTTTCCAGATTTGTTTACTGTGTTCAAAGTTCTCCAAGCGAAGTCTTTGCACTAAAAACTGTGTTTTTTTATCTATAATTTCTTTAAGCTGCAATTTAGTTTTCCTTATATTATTCATTGTGTGCTCTTCGGGGGAAATGCGGTAAGCCTCCTCCAATGATTTAATCCTGAGTTCTAATTCTAAAACTCTTGCTGTTTCCTTCTTCTTCTTATGTGAGTAGAAGGAAATTATTTTCCCTCGCATTACTGCTTTTCCTGCTTCCCATAGGAGACACGCTGAAGTTTCAGGCATGTCATTTTTTTCTATATAAATTGACCATTCTTTTTTAAAATAATCAATGAACTCAGGATCTTTCAATAAAGAGGTGTTGAATCTCCAGCTTTTACCAATCGGTTTATTATTTTTGTTTCTCAGAGTGAATGAAACTGGTGCGTGATCGCTAATGCTGATTGGATGTATCTGAGTCTCTGAAATGTCGCCCATTAGTGAGTTACTATTTAATATATAATCTATTCTAGAGAAGGAGTGGTGAACTGAAGAGAAGAAGGTGTATTCTCTTAGTTTAGGATGGTGAGAGCGCCAAGCATCGCAAAGACCAAAATCCTTCATGTACTGTTTGATAGTTTCTGACGACTGCCAGACTCGATGACTACCTGATGTGCTGCAGCGATCTTGTTCAGTCAAGACTACATTAAAATCACCAGCTAGCACTATTCTGTTATCTGAATAATTCTGGAGTGTAGCAAACAGGGAGTGGAAAAAGGAGGGATCATCTGCATTGGGGCCGTACACATTGGTAATACATAATTTGATATTACAAATAGATAATAAAGTTATCAGAAATCTGCCTTCCGGATCCGCTACTGTGCTATCTATGTCAAAATTTAGTCTCTTATTAATAAGAGTAGCTACTCCTCTTTGCCTAGAATTGTAACAAGCTGAGTAAACATGAGGAAACTGAGCTGTTTGAAGAAGGTCTATGGTTGAGTTTGTTAAATGAGTCTCTTGTAGTAAGACAATGTCAGCCTGCAGCTCCTGTAATTTATTAAAGATCTTCAACCTCTTCTCCCTGGAACCGGCTCCATGTACATTCCAACAGACGATTTTTAACATGGTTATTGTGAACGGTTTAATGCTTCATGCGTGTTACTGACGCGTGTGTCTTTGTGCGCCCCTCTTGCGTGTTCGCGCGTGTTTGCATGCAGCCTGATTGCGCGCGTTTGTCCGTATGTTAAATGTCCGTATATGTACCTTAATGCGTGTTCTCTCATACATAAAACGCGAGTGTTTATATTTATCATGTATGGTGCGGCTGTGCGTCCTGACGGTTTTTCGACCGGCCGCGTGCGCTGCTGATATTACGAGCTGGATTACAATTAACAGTGAAAGCGTGAAAGATAGTGAAAAGTGAGAAAAGTATTTGTGTGAAATATAAAAACAAAACAGAAAAAAATACATCGATCTAGATGTAGAGGCTGTGGTGAGACGAGCAGTGTGTTCTACTGTCAGTGATCTATAATGGCGAGTTAAGAGTGATCATTTGGAGAGATTGACATACAGCACCTGGGATCAGAAGAGCCACGGAGTGACGTCCGGGTCGCGGTACAGTTGTCCATTAATAAACAGTTTATCCACCGCGATGACAGCGCGAGCGCCATTAGCCATAGATTTCCTTCTGATGGGAAACAGGACTCTCCGTCGGTCCAGAATCTCTCTCGGATATTGGTCGTTTACTCCGAAGTTGGTCCCCTTCAGTTCGCGGCCCTGGTTCTTCACCTGCTCCTTCTGTTTGAAGCTGACGAACTTCGCTACGATGGGTCTTGGTCTGCTGGACCCGGGTTTCCTCCCGCCGAGCCGATGGACTCTGTGAAAGGAGATGTTTTTCACCGTTTCCTCCGGGAGCTTCAGGTGGGTTTTGATGAAGTTTTTCACCGTGGTCTCGGGGTCCTCCTCCGTCTGCTCTGGAATCCCTGCAAATACCAGGTTCTCTCTCATGCTCCGCGCCTGCAGATCGATCACCGTTTCCTTCATCTTCTTATTTTCATCTGAGAGACGGGTCAAGCCCTCGGTGAGGGATTTTACTGTCTCTCTGAGACCGGCATTTTCTGCAGCCAGACTTTCCACCTGCTTCTGGCTGAATTCTAATGATTCACGTAGCGCCTGGAACTCTTTGTGGAGAATTTCTACCAGACTCAAACGCGCATCAAAACTACTGAGTTTCTTATCTATGGAGATCAGAACATCTGTTGAGTCGTTCCCCGGTGGTGAAATAGCTCCAGGTGAATCCTCATTTCGCTGTCTCTTGGATTTAGATGAGGTGGAGGGGGTGGAGGTGTTGTTTGGTTTCCCCATGACGATTCTGTCGTAACAACGATCTATAAAATCTGTCAGGCTGGCCAAATCCTCCCCGCTGTGCTCCAGAGTGTACCTTTTAAAGACACTATAGTCCTACTTTAAAGAATATTTTTTGATTAAGTTGGCACAAAATACAATCGAATGAAAGTAGAAATGTTTGGGCGCGCCTAGTTTGAATCTGCCGTCTCCCCCGGAACTACGTCACCTACAGCATTAGCGTCACTTACCTGCCACCAGCGACACCTACCTGCCTCTCCCAGTCATTTTTTATTTGATATAAACTAAGCAGTACTAACTCTGGAGTGAAAAATTAAGTCCATTTTTACTACTTAAATAAAATTAAGAGGTTAAATTGAATTAACAGGTGCTGTTAATAATTTATTTTATTTTATTAACTCATATTTATTTATGTAATTATTTATTTTTTACATTATTTATTAATAATTTTATTTATTAATTGTTGTTCATTTATTCATTATTTAATTGTATTTTATTTTAGTCCAGTCTTTTCATATTGCTATTTTTTTTTCTTCCTGAATTTAATTTGTTTTTGTGCAATTGTAAATAAAATGAGGCATTAAGGGGTTAAGAGATGTTTAAAAGGTCATTTGATTGCAGATTTCTAATCTTTTATATATGCATGCATTCATTTAAACATTGTTTTTTTACCATTTTTATGTTTAGCTTTATATTTTATAGTTTTTTTTTATTGATGGAGGTCTGCTATAAGCCTGTTTGGCCTCTTCTTGGACTATTTAGTCTGTTACATATCTTTTTTATCAACCATATACTTTAAATGTGCTATATAAAAAGAACTAAAGAACAAGGAGGAAAGACAACAGTAACGATCTCAGAGAAGTAACCTGTGCTGCCCATCGATCTGGGGGTTATGAGGTAATTTCCCAATTATTCCGAGTGCATCGTTCAACAGAGAGCAAGATTATTCACACGAGGAAAACATTCAAAACAGCTGCCAATCTTTCCAGGAGTGGATATCCAAGGAAGCTTGGCCCAAGGTCAGACTGTGCAATGCTCAGAGAAACTGCACAAAAAGTTATTATTACTGGAATAATTGAAATTTGGAACTGGAATTACTAGAGCAAAGACCAAAGTGGAGATGAGTGCATAGCAACACCTCATATCAAGCACAGTGGTGAAGAGCTGATGATTTGGGATTGCTTCACAGCCACAAGACCTGGTCACCTCACAGCCATTGAGTGGACAATGAACTCCTGTCTGTCAAAGTATTGCAGAGTCTAATGTGAGCCCAATGGCCTTAAACTCTTTCATGCAACAGAACAATGATCCCAAACACAGCAGTCAATCTACAAAAGTATGGCTAAAAAATAAAATAATCAAGGCGTTGCAATGGCTGAGTTAAAGCATGGACCTCAACCTGACTGAACTGCTGTGGTGGGACTTTCAGCAAGCAGAAACAAATGCTGCAAACCACAATGAACTGAGGCAACATTATAAAGAAGAATGGACTGAAATTCCTCCGCAATGGTGCAAGAGACTGATCACATCACACAGAAAATGATTACTTCTTTCTTGTAAATGTGGTTTACATGCTGCTGAATCATGAGGTGGACTCAGTGTAATAAATGATGATAAGGATGGTAAGGATCAGGGGACTTTCCAAACCTCAGAACTGAAAGAAAGTTAAATGACTTTGTCATGGCTGCATGTACATTAAAGCATGTTTTAACTTTCTTTCAATTAAACTAAGACACAGCTTTTCTGCCAAATAGTGGTTGTATCTTTTAATAAAAAGTAAATGAAGGAATGTGTAACTGCTCCCTTCCTTTATCTGCCCCCTCTCCATATCCCTCCTTGTTATCTAGCAACCCATTTGTCCTTTCTATTATTACTTTCATTCCTGGGGCTCAGTGACTGCTCTTGGTATCGGTGAGGAGCGCAAAGGGGTTTTGTGTCAGTGTGTTTGACGATGAGACGGTGAAAAATGAGGCAGGTGCTGGCAATTTATCAGCACTTGAGCGGCGCAGGGCGATGTTGTGGCAGAGGGAGGTGAGGCAGCGCAAGACGCAACGCTGAGGGTTTTTCTGTGTGAGGCCAGGCACGATGAAATGGATGCAGTTTCTCCTCCACTGCATCAGCTGGACGGGAGGAAGGATAAATACAGAGAGGAAAAGAAAGACAGAGGGGAGGGTCTCTTCATCTATCTGCAGAACCCGGATCAAGCTTTTCTCCTTCACTCTCCTCTCCTCTTCTTCCATCCCTAGGGGGTGAGTTTTTAGGGGTTTGTTCTAAAAATGTGCAACATGCACTTTTTATCTCACCATTTTCTTCTCTTTTCGATGCAATTTGTATCTCTTTTAGTGTGGAAATGGATGACAGAATGCCAATAGAAACTGGGAATGAACAGGGAGAGAAACTCTTTCACAGCCCGATGATGCCATGTCAACCCTCCCTCTCGCTCCCGCCCATCCTTTTACTTGTACCATTTCTTGATTTATCTCCCTTCCGATCATCTCAGCTCCCAACCCCCTAGATCAGCATGGAAGCAAGCTCAAACCCCTTGCCACCTTTATGATTCCTGACCTTTTGGCAATTTATCTCTTGACCTATCATCTTCTATCCCAAAGCCCCACTTCAGTACACATAGTGATAATACACACACATTGTTACTGTACAATGTTAGTCCAGCTTCATGGCTGTAGCTGCCTCAGGCTCACTGTGCAAGGAATACAGAGAGGGGAAACACATCAAGGTGGCCCCCAATCAAGCAATAAAAGAAGGAAACATAAGAGAATAAAAAAAAAAAACCTGCCAGAGATTTGTATAATTAAAAAAAGTCCTGTCTGGCTGAAAGCTGCTTCTCACTTTAAAATAATGACTCCATCTGTTGATAATTAAACAGAAAGCAGAATTTGCCAGAGATTTCATATGACTGCCAGATAAATGAGAAGTCAAACTAAACAGATCCATGAGAGGAAAATATATACACCACAAGCAAATAAATGTTGATAAATCCAAGCTGGTGAAACTTGAACAAATGAGGTAGCGCTAAGTTGGGATGTGGAAATGAGTCCTAATAAGGAGCGGATGGAGGAGACGCCTGCAGGGACTGTTAAACAGAGAAAAATGACATCATAATTCCCTTTGATTTAACATTAGATTGAACAGAGAGAACTTTCTGTTTTCTGCACAAACAGGCAAAAGGAGAAACACATGAACAGAAATGAGCAGTGGTGGAGCTACTTTTGTACTTTGGAGCCAGAGGGTGGGCAGGACTTTATCAGGGGGCCACATGGTATGAAGGAAAATAATTTTGTTCCACTCTAACACACACACTCACATTCACTGTTGTGATCACTGTGGTCACACTAGGAAGACATAATAAATAAAGCATCTTTACATTAATAGTCTGGATCACCAAGTGGAAATATTTGGAACAAGTTCTAAAAGGTCCATAGAAAGGTAAGAATTAAGGGTCTACTAGTTGGTCCCTTTGGGGTGTCGAATGCGGAGTTTGATGTGGTCATAGGGGGATCAGTGGCTTCTCCCCCTAGTCGTTCTAGTTCACTGAGTGCTGCTGATGGTAGACTGGATCCTTGTGTCTGGCCATAATGACTTGCATGGCTAACTCCACATCGGGTGCTGTCAGGGCTGCTGATACTGGGGCTAAGATCTTTCTCGGCCTGATCTGTATCCTTCCTCTTTACAAAGAAGTTAAATATCTCCCCATCTTCTCATTCTTATACAGTATCTTTCTAAACAAAATAGGACTGGTAAACAGATATATTTCTTCACATTTTCATGCCATAACAACTTTAAAAACAACCACTAGCCAATCTCCTGTTTAAATGAAACTGGATCACGTTACTCCAGCTAGCTAAGTGATGTGGATACTGAGGTACTCTTTGAGTATCTTTATAGTGTATTTGCAGTTCAAATGTGAAAATCTTTTTTTTTTTTTTTTTTTTTTACCCTGTCCAGCATCCTAACATACAGAACGGTGGTCTGTGTGCCATATTTTGCTTGACAGATTTGCTCTACCAAGGGAGACATGTTATATACATGGCTGCCCTTGATATTTTTATTATTTTTATTGTTATTTTTTATTATTAATGTGAAATGTGAAAATCTTAATTACCTTAATTAATGTGCAGTTTCTAAATACACTCACAGGAAACTAATTATCTTAAAACTAATCCAGTGACACAGTATATCTAGATTAGCACTGCTAAGTAGCTTCATCCTAACATCAGGTCAATAGCCTTACATAACATTAATAGTTTACTAGCACAGTGACAAAACCTCTTGTAAAAATGTGCAGCCAAATGTCAATTTTTCAAAAGATGATTAAGTGAAAAACTACTTTGAAATTGAGTTCAAACTGGTACAGTGACCCATGTGTGTCGGGAAAGGTGTTTCTGTCCTCCTCCAGTGACCTCTCCATGACCTGAGGTGGCACTGGTTAGTCCATTTTAGATGTTTCCTTGCTCCAACACATGATTCAAAATAAATGGCTGGCCTTAACAACTTGTTGTCAAGTTCTTCCAACCATGTTCTGTTCTATTTTCTTCCTGCTTCCCTACCTATCATCTATCCAGTCGGAAGTCTTCTCCAGCCTGAAATGACACTACAGCAGCTGACTGTGATCCTGTTGTAAGCCAGATTTTTTCATTTAATTCATTTTTATTTTGCTTATCACCAAGTACTTGGTATAAAGCAGAAACATTACGTCAAAACATAAAAAGAAAATACACATTCAACAAATCTCCCCGACCATTTTACCATTATTAGCCATACAAAAAAAACAATTGTATTTTAACACTACACATAGAGGTTAATTGATGCAGGTTTGATAGCACTACGTGTGTGACTCATTTATTAAGATGTAAACCAACAGAATTTCAATTTAACCATTTTTTTATGCACAAGACATCCACGTTGGGTTTTAACATCCGGAGCTGCTGAAATTCTTCTAACTTTTGATGATGGAAATCTAACTTCCAGAGGGCATTCTAGTCAAACTACAAGGATCTTGGAAATGTAATCTTTTAAGTGGAAATGAAAAACACCATTAAGCAAAAGTCTCATCCTTACCTCACCTGAATGAACTCTCAGGTAGAAAACTAAAATATAGAGCAGTTTAATTTAGGAAACAGTGCTTATCAGTGGTGGTTGGCACTATTAAAGGTCCCATATTATACACTTTATTCCCAATCTGAGACCATTCATTAATATCTAAATGAAATATTTCCGCCATGGTATGGACAAATCGACCCTCAGTTTGAGTGCAGCGGCTTCTCTTCACCTCCCTCTTTTTAGCAGCTTCAGAAATGTGCCGTTTATGGTGGGCGGAACCCTGGTGGAGCAGCTCAGCTGTTGGCTCCGCCCATCGCATCGCCCGTCATGAGGTGATTGACAGGTTAGGCCTTAGCGGTTACTAGACGCTGATTACAGCGTAGTGAAGGATAAACAAACGCCGGAACACCGGAACCCATTCCTGAAGAAGTTCGAGCAAGAAGACTAACAGTACTGCTCTTACCTCTCCAGCTGTGTCACGGACAGTTGGTATTGAACCTGGCTTCAGCTTCAAACGGTTGGCGAAGCCTGCTTTCCATGCACCCATGTTGTGGAAACAGTCCTCTTTGAAATGCTGGCCACAGACATGCAAAACCTTTGGAAGTTTTCCGGGTACATTTCCTCCAAAAATAAAATTAATCCACTCAGTCCTCGTGGGTTCAGTGGATGGAAGTAAAAAAACGTTTTCGTGTTCATTTATGCAGCCACAAACAGAACAGTGCTTCTGTCGCTTAGCCATGTCCGCTAACGAGGGTTGCCGAAGAGGGAAAAAACACTGGGCGCTAGGTGATTTTTAGAGGGCGGGCTTTGAGAGCCGGTAGACGGGTCCATCGCTCTGTGGGGAGTGGTTATTGTCCCTTATGACGTCATAACGTACACGCTTTCAAACAAGCTCATTTCAGCGCTTACTTCCCTAGAGGTGGAGCAGGGGGGAGAGAGAGCGCCTGAAAGAGTTTCACACTTACGGGTCTCCTACACATGCGGGGGGACCAGTATGACTGTTCCAAAACCATTAAAAAGTGAATTTTGCATAATATGGGACCTTTAAAAATAATGGGTTGTCTTGTGTTGGGTTTACTTGTCATGTTACTGTAAATACACAAAGCTATTAAATAAGTAGTTTCTGTTACCTTGCAAAAAAAAAGGAATTATGGATTTAAAAATGCTCTGTTTTCTTCCACTGTGTTGAACCGTCTGCCTCCTCGTAGCAGCAGAGAGGCGGCGAGCTGCAGTCAAACGGAGCTTTGTAAATTCAGAGATCCCTGAATACTAAATATGTAACTTTCATGAACAGAAATGACCTAAGGACTAAATCAATGTCTTGAGGAAAACATTACAACAAACCTGGCTCCAACTGTTAAATGCATGAAATGACAACAGCCGTGAACACCCAGAACGCAAGTTTCAACACCCGAAACAAATCGGGTCATGCATGAGGGCTGAACTATAAACTCTGAAAATACAGGTTTTAAAAAATTATCTTTCTGATTGCTTGAAGGCAGATGTTAAGATGCCACAAAAAATATTCCTCCCCTTAACAGCACTGCGATTTGCCTTGAACTCTGTTACTTCAGCTTAAAGAAACTTTATAGTATCATTGTCAATAGTGAACAAACACTCTAGGGTATCATCTGAAATGACAAAATTCTTGTCATTAACACGCTGCTTTCACATTTCTCGCCTCAGTGTCAGAACAAAACAAGATGCATGAAGAAGAGAAGTCCAAACAGCCAGAAACAGAAGGTGAGAAAAATACCATTAAAGCTTTGTGCCCCCGAGTCACCTGAACATGTTTTATTTAATATCCCAAAGAAGCAGAGTCGGCATCAGGTGCATTCGCTCCACAGTCTGGGTCAGTCTGTTCCACACAGCCAGAGGCTACAGTCCTGCAGGTCACACTTTGGCCACACACTCACACATATACACAAGGTTTCATCAAACACTGAGACCTTTTCATACCATATTAACTGTCTAACATGAGCACTACAATAATTAGTGACATTATCTTTAAGTGTATTTTTCTCGCAGGATGATAGAAAAAGAAAATCTACTCTCAAATTTCTGACCAAAGAATGAACAAATTTAAAAATATCAAATATTGTCCTGATCTGTGGGCTGTTCTGTTCTATTCAGTTTTAGTCAGATTTCTGTTTCTAGTCTTGTTTCATTTCCTTACTCTGTTACTTAGTTTTCTTTTGGGTCGCCTTGAGATCAGATTCTGGTTTTTGTGCTTCATGATCTGTATTTTGTTTAGGGCTGTGCATCTTCACTGGTCTCTCGATTCGACCCATTTACGATCATCTAGTCAACTATTCGATTCAGCTCAGCGATGCATCACTGTGCATCCTCAGTTTTCTTTATCACTGCACATTGTGACTTTCTTCATCAATGAATACAAGCAGTCAGATAAATATAAACTTCCTGTTTATTTATAGTTATTTTGGAAATCAATATGAATGTCCTGATATTGACAAACATCGTACACATGTAAACAATTACGTTATTTTTAATTTCATTATTGAACTTTGTTTTTCCTGTTCCCCTTTACGGCCAGAAAACATTTGCCTGTAAGTTTTCCAGTCAATTTGTAATTGAACACAGAGAATATTGTTGAGGTAAACATTTGTTGATGGACAAAGATGTTTTAATCCCTTCAGTCCATTCGCACATGCTAACCGCTGGCTTGACATTAGTATTTCCACTGACATTAGCCTTAAGCTAGTAACGGGCAGGTGAAGCTTCGTGAAGCATTGAAGCTTTTCATCAACTGGACTCATTCAAGGGCAAAGCTTCTTGATGTTTCACTTGTTCTATGAAGCCAGCTAGTGAACAAAGAATTTCACAGTTCAAGTTATCACAATAATCAATTTTCCATGGTGTTAGGGCCATCTATATAAGAAAAGCATGTATCTGTTTTGTTTTCTGCTTTGTATTATTTGTACAGCTTCTTAAAGTATAATGGTTACAAGGGAAGTGGAAATAAAGTTCATGGTGAATATGGTGAATGTTCCATTGAGCTGTGGGGCAGTGAATGTGCTTTTGTAGTTTGGGAAGAAAAAATGTACTGATTTTTGTTTGGAAATTTAAAAGTTTTTTTAAACTATTTTTCAACATTTTTAGAAATTGGGTGATTCCTTTTTTTAAGAAAGTATTTCTCCTGCTTTTGAAAACGCTCTCACATGGCACAGAGGAAACAGGGGTACTCAAAAAGGCCTTTACTATCTTGTAAAAGGTGGGGTACACATATTTTTGTATTTCCCAGTACTCCAGGGGGTCATCTGCTAACACTGCTCTTTATATTCGTAAAATACAAACACATCAGCTTGCGTCACAGGCTGAGTAACTTCTGATGTTGATGGTTGCGATGATGACGATGAGGAGGAGGACTGCAGCACCTTCAGTTGCTCCTTTCATTGTATGTGAGGCTTTTGTGTTCTGGTCTAGTTTGTCTAGTGGTTTGACCCCTTGTGTATAAAGGTAAACTTACTTCCTGTCCTTGTCACAGCAGGTCTTGTCACTAACTGTTATGCCTGCTCCTAATCAGTCATTTTCTCCCTCGTTGGCTTCCTTTACTCACTGCTAAATCCTCATCCATCTTGTCCCAGTTAGTCATTTTTTATCTCCTTTGTCAGCTTCTCTGTAGTCTGTTATGAATTTTATTATTTAGTTTTGGTTTAAGTACTATGTTAATCCTGTCATAGCAGCACTTTAATAAATCAACTCACCTGTCTGAAACCAGTAGGCCTACGTTTGGGTCCTTCCTCCTCCTCTGGTCTAGACATACATTCTTTTTCTTTTGTACCAAAATTAAAACAAACTTCTTGACAATTACTTGGAAATGTGTTCCCAATGAAATCAAACTCAATATTTTGTGTTCAGCCTTTGTATTTTTCCCACTTTACATCACCGATCTCATCACTATCATCCAACAAAGACATAAAATATAGCAAGCTGCGTTCTTTATTTCCACACGTCTCATTTACTGAAAAACAGTAAAAAGTTTTTATTAGCCATACTGCACTTCAGAGAGGTACGAATTTAGCATCTAATGAAATAGTTTCTTTCAAGCTATGAAAAGAGGCTTCCAACACACACACACACATACCTTCACACAAATTCCAAGCCCAAAGTGAGATGAGAAAGAGTGATGGTGTTTAACAAATGTCAGGCTGACAGTGATAGAAGGTGGAACTGGAGACACACTGACTTTCTCTGCACCTCAGTCCTCCCGTTAATATTCAAGCTACATTACCTCCAGCAACAAACCGTCTCCTTGTATCACCATAAGGTGCTTTAATCAGTGTGGCTGCTACCAGCAGAGCTCATTGGCCCCATCTTGGGTCAACTGCATTTCCAACACTGTTCATGACATTTGGAGAGTTTTTGCAAAGGGTAGCAGTTTGTGTAACAACATGAACTTGACTGAAACAATCCCCTCAAGTTTCTTGGTGGCTTCTTGAAGGTTTGTGGTTTTAAAATCTTCTCAACACAACATATATTCAGGGTGTTTAATAATTTAAATATTACAAGAAATAACTGTGTTCAATCTGTATGATGCAACAAGTTTAAAAAAAAGAAATAACACACACATATTTATATATATATATATATATATGTGTGTGTGTGTGCGTATATGTATGTATGTGTGGGTGGGTGGGTGGATGGATGGGTATTGTTTTTAATTAATTTTAGACTTATTCAGTCAATTCTAAAACTTAACTATTTTTGTTTGTTGCCTCTGGCAACACTGCAGTTAAGCCAGATAAAATATTTCTACATCATGGATACACACTTAGTGGCAAAATAATGTCCATAGACCATTTTTAATTCTTCCATCCATTAAAACCTACAGGATCTGAATGCAAGAACATGTTATGGTTGGAAGGTGCATGATGGAGGAGTTAGGGTGATTCCCTAACGAGAGAGCTTGTAGAAGGTGACAGTGAAGACAGTGAGGAAGAGCGGATCTTCACATCAGGTTTGAGACACAGTTCAGAGATGATCAGCCGAAGGTCAGATTTTATGATGGATTTATTATTAGGGAACACTAAGCTCCTAAAAAATGGGTGAAATGTTTATATACACCCCCGTACAGGGCTAAATGAGGGCTAAAGGTAAACGTTTACAAAAGTAATGACTTTTTCTAAAATATTTGATACTGTAAAAATATTGTTTGCAGACACAAAAACCTTTGCTTTTCAGAAAACGTTTAAAACGTAGTCATCTGTGAAATATCTTAAATTTGGTTTGATCAGAATAAACTATCCTTAAATTTAATTAAAACAAAATTTATGTTACTTGGAAACTGTAAAAAAAAATACACGTGTGCAGCTGCATGCAGAGGGTGTGGAAATTAAACAGTTTATTTTGGTTTATCTTCACACCTCAATATTCATGTATAAAATAATAAAGAAACACTGCCTGACAACTTTTTAAAACCTTTTATCAAAAAGGATAAAACTTCACTGGAGAGTTGAACTTCAGACATACATATGCAAGAACAACAGTGAGAACCAGCACACCACGTCCGGTCCTCGGCAGCTACTATCCTGCAACTTTTAGATCATCTCATCTCCAGCACACCTGAATCAAACGAATGGCGGGTTACCTGGCCTCTGCAGAGCTGAATGACATGCAGATGAGGGAATTCAGCCATTTTATTCAGGTGTGCATCTAAAAGTTGCGGGATAGTAGATCTCGAAGACCAGACCAGGACCCTGATATAGCGTTTCTAAATGCAGGATGAAGAAAGGAGGGCTTCTGACCAGACCAGGTGCTCACACTAGATTATTACTGTCCTTTAATTTATTTATTTTTTTATTTTTATTAATTTGATTTTTTGTTTGTTTGGGTTGCACACTTTTCTGCCTATGTGGATATTTCTGTAAGTTTAGGAAAGATTTGTCATGAGCTTTTGTAAATATGAGGGTAGATGTAGTAAATTGCACAGGGTGTAAACAAGAAGCTGGTTTAATGATTAATTATTGACTGATTTTGGATTAGGGGTGGGACTAAATATGCTAGAGCTTCTTCCTGCTCCTTTTGAGCATCTTATCCAAAACAAATCCATAAAGAGAACAATAACAGAAAAGAGGAAAAGAACACAAATGGAAGTTAAACAGAAATTGTCTTGCAGAAGAATCACAATAACATTTGTATTTGTTGCTGCCACCTGAGCAACGACAGAAATAAACAGCAGAAGTTAATTTCAGAACCAGTTTCTCTTTAACGATCTACTATCTTTTCACTCATTTTTGCCCTTTTAACCATTGATTTTTTTTTCCATTCATTGCCCTTATTCCCTCCCTTTGCAGTCATGTTGCTTCTCTTCTCTTGGGATCTTCTCATCTCCTCTCCTGCTGCTCCATCTTTCATGTTTCTTTCCTCCTTCTGACAGACAGAAAGCATTTCTCTCCCTCTGCTACCCAGGGACATGCACACACCCGGTCTGGCTGCCCACCATATCAGTGAGTTCGCTTCAACATTTCACAGGTGACAGCTCCTCTGTCTGCCTTCACAAAGGTCTTCAATCAGATCAGCCTTAAAGAGTAGTGTGTGTCTGAACTAGGTTGGTTAGGCAGTAATTAATGGTGCATTTGGCAGATAAACAAACCAGTTTGGACATAAATTCTCATGTTTCTGATGAGCAAGACGATACATCTTACAGCTCGGACATCAACACCAGTTATTTTTAAAAACTTCAAATCTATCACATCTCCAGAAAATTGGTAAATTGACTGAACATTATTATAGTGGTTGTGTTCTTGCTTCAGTTTTATCAATCCACAGAGGATTTGCTTTTCCCTTTATATCTTTAGAAACTGATGTTTAACCCAAGTACCATTTCATTTTAATTAAAATGTTGAATAGTTTTTCTTTGCCATAAAGTGGGAGAAATACTCGACTATGGCGACTTGAGGCTGAAATTCCTGTCTTGAAATAATAGTAATGGAAAATGCTTTTAACGGGGGTTCACATGCTGCTGGACAAGCAAGAAGTTAAAGGGGAACCAAACTTTTTGCAGATCAAAATGTGTTAGCTTGGTGAATGTTTTAAATTGATGTCAAGTCTCCAAGTGTTAGTTGGGAGGAAAGATTGGGGAAACTTGAAGTGTTCTCTACCCTCCACCTGTCCAGTTTCCTTAAATGTTTTCAGAATACACATCCCACCATGCTGAGATTTGCCACCTTTTTAGTTAACAGCTCTTTTGGAATCTCCTTGTTTCTGTAAAGATGCAAATTTCTGCCTGACAAACTGGCATCAGGTCCTGTGATGGACTGGTGACCTGTCCAGGTGTACCTGCCTCTCACCTGCTAAATGCTGGGTTAGGCTCCAGCTGCCCCACGACCAGTGTTAGGAGTAACGCGTTACAGTAACGATATTACTTTTTGTGATATTACAAAGCAGTGCATTACACTTAAAATATTGGTAAGCCGGTAAGACAGAAATGAACAAGCTAGTTGCAGGTTCATTGTAGGCGACATGCTCCCCCTGTTGACTACTGAATCGCCCAGGTTTAGCAAAATACCAGATAAAATGATTATATGACAAGTGTGGCCATTTCTTCCCACAGACAGGGATGTTGTTTTTATGGTTTCAAAGCCATTTTGTTTACAACATACAACAAACACTATGTGGACAGGCAGTGATGATTCAGCTATGATGTTTGTCCATGTCCACACGGTTGAATTATGAAATGCTAAAGTAAAGTAATAAGCAGTGGTGTTACTTCAAATGCAGTAACAAGTAAAGTAATTTCATTACAATTTACAGAAGTAATGAGTAACTAGTAACTAATTACATTTTTAGAGTAACTACCCCAACACTGCCCACAACCCTTCATAGGACGAAGCGGTATAGATAGAGGATGGATGGACAAGCTGTTATCTTTGCTATTTTTTCATATATGCAACTGAAGAAATGAAAACAACTTATGTGTCTTTGTGACAGATTGTCACAATGGTCTCTATTAAGTGGCTTTAAAAACAAGAACATTCTTTTGAAATATACAAGATCTGTAGCCAAAGAAAAACTTAAAAAGACCTTCAAAAACCTGGAGACTTATTGCTCAAGACCACATTAAATGGAAAATGGTCTGTATTTATATAGCGCTTTTACCCAAAGCGCTTTACATTATACATCCTATTCACCCATTCACACACTGATGGTGGAAGCTGCCATGCAAGGCGCTAACCACGACACATCAGGAGCCATTTGGGGTTTCGTGTCTTTCTCAGGGACACCTCGACATGAGCTCGACAAGCCGAGGATCAAACCGGCAACCCTCAGGCAAGACAACCACTACCCACTGAGCCACGATGCCCCAAACATTAACAGATTACATAAAAGTCTGGCTGCTTTGAAGCTACACTGAAAGAAATGAAATATTGTTTAAGACTTTGCACATCATTGTAAACAGTCCTTGAAGCTGCACTACTGAACTTTGACAGATTTTTGCACATTGGTGTCTCCTTACGAAGGGTAATTCAGTCTACGTAAGGAAGGTTGTTGATTCTTCCTTACTCTTTCTTTCCCTCGCTTCCTCCGACAATGTCCTCTTGCGTTCCTTTGCTGAATCAGCCATGGTGCACGTCCACAATGTGTTGATATCCTGATATCCTGCGTGTTGATATCCAGTTGCTGGCATCTGCAGTTTCTCAGCCTCGGAATGCTGTAAGGCAACAACAACTCCATGAATGTAATTAATGGATGTCAGAGTGCCATAAAAACAAGTCAGAGACACAGAGTTTTAGGGTCTTAAACTTATGTAGAGTTGTTTTAAAAATCCTTAAGAATTCCCGCCCCCATCTTTCCTTGAACTTGTCCTGTTTTCAACTGAGATGAATTAGAAAGCAGGGTTGGTTGTACATTTATTTAACAACATTGAGGAGCTGAAATGCCATCAAAGTGTAAACTCAGTATTATTTCAGTCATTTGCTGCTGTTGAAACTTTACCAGAAGTTTAAAAAAAATAGTGTTTTGCTAAACTAAAGTGTCATTGAGGTGATGAAAAAAATTGCCACACAGTGGTGCTGCATGTGCCAAAACATAATGAGGTTCTTGGGATATTGAACAAACCTTTATGTTCCCACCAAACATTCACACACTGATATTATGTAATGTAACATAAATTGCAGCCTAAAGCTTCAACCTGCTCCTTGGTTGTCGTGCAGCACGTCTGTTCAAATGTGCCTGCAGCCTGTTGAGTGAGTGAAAGGGTAAAGCTGGGTTATGGCCCAGAGGTACCTGCTACAGCCCTGCCAACTCAGCACGAAGGCCCTCTCCCTGCCTCAGTTGCCTGTTGAGAGGCTGATCAAAGCGTGGGGCACGCTCAGTGGATTAACCACGTCAGGGAGCTTCCAAGTGGATGCGCATGGACATCCCCTTTTGTTACCAGGCAGGGTGCTGAGGGACATGGGAGTGCACACATCTACATGTGCCTACATGTAAGCTAACCTGGGAGTGTAAGCATCTCTATTTCAGCCTTGAAGGGTCTGATTCTGTGCACGTTTAAAGGCACTAGGACTTGGAGGGTGATACACAGAATAATAATTGCATTTTTGAAGCATCTGAGTGTACTAATGGTCTGCAGCTTTCATCTGTAATGAAGAAGGCAGGGTCAAATCCATCAGTGCAGCCTGTTATTTCAGATGAGAATCACAGGATCAAAGTTTTTCTCTCGCTCTTACTGCCTGCATGCTCTACCTAACCTGAGGCATCCTTAGATCACCTCTGCCCCCTCCACACCCCGGTAAAACTGCAGAGAACCTGTCAAAGGCTTTTAAAGTCTTAAACTTTCTCCCTTGTCTGCTGCAGGAGTGAGTTGATTACTGTCAGAGTGAACAGGTTGAAGCTCATGAAAATGAGCTGCAGCACTCCTGCTTGCCAGCAGACCTCTGACATCACTTCCAGTGAAAGAAATATCAGGACCGCCACACATGCTCTACAGGTGCATGCACATTTGAACCACATGTGGTAACATATAGTTTTTCTGTAAGGGAGCTCTAACTGATTGGCTGTTTCACAGGTTATAACCTTCTCTACCCCTACTCTTTTGGAGCTAATGAGGCAATAAGAAGACGTATCTTTCTATTATTTATCCTCCTCTCTAATTGTTTTGCTTCGTTCAATCAGTAAATGACAGAATGATTAACTTCTCTACCGACAGGCTGGGCTTTACTCTGGGATTTGGAAGAATTTCCCTTAAGAGTTACTTGCAGTGGCTTTTAAAGCTGTAAATCACTTCAGTGACAATTCATACAACGGCTGCGTGTGTGTGCACGCACGTTTGTGTGTGTGTGTGTGTGTGTGCGAATCAACATGTACGGTGGATATTTCGCCACTTACCTTGTGCTATGATTCATATATCTGCAGCTGGGAAGTGTTTGCGGAGGTATTCTCTGGAGCGATAGTCAGCCTGTGGAGGACGAGCAGGAGGATGAGGATGAAGGAAAAAAAAGAAAAACAAATTGGGAAAATTCAACATTTAACAAGAGGCTTCTAATTAAAATATATCTTAAATTAGTATGTTGTACACATTTACAAATAAATCATAAATGTTAAATTGAGTGTTGTTGTATACCAATACTCAGAGGTGACGTACAGGGGTCTGGGGTGGGTTGGGGGTTTTTAGGAAGATTCCAAGGGCCTACGACTTAATAGGGGCCCAAAAGATACGCAAAATATTTTAAAAATTATTAAACTTTCATTAGAAATAATATATAATTTTTTCAAATAAGAAAATATAGCAGTAAAATAAATGACCTCTATGTCCTCACTTGTTTGGTCCTGTCTTAGCGCATCAGTTCCCAACGGTTTGCAAGAACCGGAGCCGTTTACTAAACCTAAATGAGCGGTCACTAATGCAGCACAGCAAGAAAGGAAAATCTGGTTTTCAAAAAAGGGACAGAGAGAAAGGAGAGAGATGAGAGACAAAAGAAAGGGTGCCAATATGCGACCCGGTTTTTCTTCAGGGAAGGTTTGTTGCCTCTATAGTTTGTGAGTGGTTGAAATGAGTGAAATGAGCTAGCTAGCTACAGGCTACTGCTAACCTACCTTAGTCCTCATCGCATCACATCATTGATGATGCTGGCTACTCCTGAACATCTTTCTTTCTTTTTGACGAAAACCAGGACTCTTCAGCCTTTGTAATGAGCCCACCGTGCGTCTGTAGCTAACCCAGAGGCAGAGCAGTTAAGCCAGAAAGCTCACAGGGCTGAGAACTTACATTCATACACAACCAGACCAGGCAGGAGGGAAATGCCATAGACCTCAGAGGGTTAACCAATATTCAATGAGTGCTTGTAAATGTTTAGCAAGATATTTATATTAAAATAATTGTCCTTGTCCTTGCCCCTCTATGATATAAAAACAGATGAGCCAGCAGCAGCCCGTTTTCTCAACCCTTCCCCTCCATGTCCCAGTGAAGAAGATGAGCAACACTGTGATCGGGAAAATGCCAGTAAGCATCATTACAGAGTCTGTGGGAATTTCTCTCTTTTTACCATTCTTAAAAATATTAAATGAAACATTTTTTGAATAAATCGAAACATGTTATGTTTTTTCTACATAATGAAATAAAAACAACAGCCTGTAATTGTTTGTACTGATTACTGGACAGTTGATTGGGAACAATCTGAAGCTTCCAGCAGCCTGTATTAACGTGACAGTCAACATTAAAATAGTCCAATTAGATGTGTACATTGAGATTGAATTAAAGCCAATAAAAGCCATCTATAGATCTTTATTATTCCCATGAAGGGCAATTCATTTGAGCAGCTTGAAACAGCTGAACCAAAAAACATACATCTACTGTAATGTTTGCAGTCTAGTGAATAAAAATCTTTGATTTAACTTTCTTTAATGTTCCAATATTTTTTAATCCAATTACTTAATAAAACATAAACATGCCAACAGCATAATCTGATCATCAACATAAAGTTGTACTTAGAGGACGATGGCAGGAAAGAAGAAGAAAAGAAAAAAAGAGGGAAGGTGGAGCCTTTATGTTCTGTGTTTTTGGGAACATGGATGCAATGAAGGCTTTGTGAAATGTCATGGTGGTGTATTGGAGTGTAATGTGGACACCATTCATTATAGTGTTTGTCTTTATATTCCCATATTTGTTTATTTACTTTTGTATTTATTTTTGTGTATATTTCCTTTTTCATTTTTAGTTTTATGTAGAATTAGTTCAGAGCTGCTGTCTTCTGGCCAGAGAAACAGCAGGTAAACAGACGCGTACTTCTGGCTCTGCAGGAGATTTTGGTGCATGAATCTTCCTGACACACACACACATGCACACACACACATAAAAGCAAAGTAAAGGCTTTGGTCTAGTGGCGTGGGGTAGGTTTTTATCCTCCAGTCACTCCAAAGGCCCTAAAGCCCTGCAGCTATACCCACATGTTCCACTCCCTTGTCCTTTCTAAATCCACCCATCCTTTTCCAAATCATTCTCATAATTCTTCTCCTCCCTGGAATTCGCCTTCCCTTGCTTTTTTCCCCCAAACCAAATCCTTTCATCACTCTATTGAAACCTTGTCCTCATCTCCGCCTTCCCATCTTCCTTATCATATCAACCCCACGGCCTTTCTTATGTTTCTCTCCAAGTCTCCTCTCGTCTCCCTGTGGAGCTCCACAGTCCAGTGACTACCGCTCCACAATGTCAGACAGACATAAATTACCATTCAGACAGCCTCAGGGCTTGAAGGTGAGCTCCGATTTAAATCAGTCACATCCTCTTGGCACGTTAAGAAAAGTTACACAAGCCAACTGGTAGCTGGCACAGGTGGAGCTTTGGTGTCAGTCTTCACTGATGGTTTCCCCCATCAGTTCGCCTGAGTGACTGTTTTACAGCTGCGTGGACTCCTGTTCCTCTCAGCTTCTTATCTAAAACTTGTCTGTTCCCTTTAAATGACACTGAACACATTGTGTTGTGTTGCTGCCGGTTTCAAGACAACAAGAAGCTCTGGACAGAGTCTGGCTTCAGAGCGGAACAAATGGAAAAGGATGCGTGCACCACTGCTTTCAGTGAGCCTGACCACACACATTTACAAAGATTTACTCTGTCAAAAGTTTTGTCTAATTCCACGAAATGTCACAAAAACAGAAAAAACTCATCCATCACAGTTTCCAAAAATCTCAAGACGGCACAGTCAGAAACCAACCTGGTGTTCAGCTCTCAGATATAGATGTAAAGGGGCGAAAAGCAAACTTAGCTTGTTTGCAAAGAAATGTGCAAAGTGCAAACACACTGAGCATAACAAAGTCATCATTTTGTGGAACATGTTGAAGTAACTTCTAATGTTTGTGTTGTTACTAATCTGTCCGGGAGAAGAGCTAGCTCCGAGTCAAACCGTAACCTCTTTAGCTCTCGCAGTGCGGACCGGCTGGTAAACACGAGGATGGAGATCAGCACCGGGACAGTGTGTGACGTCATGCTATACTCCTGAGGAAATTACACCTCTAGTTCTTCACATAAACATTTTTTTATTCCTTCGACTCTAAGAAATGATAAATTTCTGCTTATTGCCCCTTTAAAGAAAAATAACTGAGGGGTGAAAGCAGTGCCAGGCTGTCAAACGGTTGATCCACCAACATGTCTATAAAATTTAATCAATATTTTAAAACGATCAAATATCAGCAAGACTAATTACAAGGTGACATGGTGGAAACTGCTTGGTCAGTCTGCTCATACCCAAAAACCTGTCACGTTTACAGGTAATATCTTTCTTCAGACACCTTGGCTTCAGTTTTCAAAACTTCAGATGAAGACAGACCTCTAAACAATTCTCTAAAGGTTTAAAATTTAGAGCAAAATTGTTTTCTCAGCTTCTGATGTCACAGTTGTGTAAAATAAGACCACACTGAAGCTGAAAGTGAAGAAGAAACATGTTACCAAAGGGAAACATGTGTTTCTAACTTGGTCAGAAGGTATTTTTTTCCCAAACAGCAGCTGAAAACAAAAATCTACTTAAAATGAGTGAAATTCAAGTCCAACAATAAACTGCATTTCCAATCCTATCACAAGACTCAAACTCACGACTCTTCTTAAGAAATCCTTCTACTTCTTCCACCATCCATATAGGCCCCAAATGGAGACTTCAGTTATGTGTCAGATAGAAAAACGTCCAGTGGGAATGATGAAGAAAACCACAATAAGACAAAACTCAGCACAAACAAGCCAAAGAAAAGAAGCTCGAGGAAAAACATGTGACTGAAAGAAAGTGCTTGAAGTTTCCAAGTTGTGTCTTTTTCCACAAGTTACTCTGCAGAACAATCTTGTGTACATAAGGAGAACACAGAAAAGTGAAATATATTACTCAGTGCTGAGAAAACAGCGACAGAAAGAAGAACGCGGTGTTGTGAAGTCCCTGTAAGGATAATTCTTCATCCTTAGTGAGTCTCTGTGGTCTCATGCGAGCACGGTTGTGTGAGCTGTGTTTGAGCTGCTGCAGAAGTGACAACAATCAGAAATACAGTAGCTCTGCAGGCCTGAATTATGCAGCGATGAGATGGCACAGCGAGTGGTGGAGGTGCAGATAGATGGATGGACGGATGAGAAAAGACAGAAACTGCACAGCGAAGAAGGAAGAAATCAGGGAGAGAAGGGAGGTGAAAGTTGAAGCATTAAAAGCTCATTAAAAGCAAGACACACACAAACGGTCTGGATTTGGAGGCGACATACCAGGCATATGCACACATACAGGAAAAAAAAAAAACATTTTTTTTCTCCACCTTGCAGGTGGAGTAATATATTTATACAACTGTACACAGCAGAACAAGAAAAAAGCTAAAAAAAAAATTTAAAAAAGGAGAAATCTTCTTATCCACAAATATATTCTGGGCCTCAATAACTGCACACAAAACATGCATCAGCAATATCTCTCCTCCAGACACAAACACACTGCACCCTTCCTCCTCCTCCTCAATCTCTTTTATTCTATGCATGCAGGCTCCACATTGCCCATCACTCACATTGAAATTCCATCTGTTTTTGCAATCTGGGAGCACAGCTTTAACATTTACTGTCTCCTTGCCCAGCACAGAGGGGCTGTATAGGAGCTCAAAATGGAGATTCTTACCAGGGAAATTGAACACATCCTATATGCAAAGAGCCCTACAAGACTGAGAACAGAATTAGTGACTTCAGCTCTGTACAAAGTGCTCAGACAATCAATATCATGTTTGGGGCAAAGCTGGGGTTAGTTATGTCATTCAGGTATTGATAAAGATGAACTGAGAGGGAATCAGCACAACACCGGTGTGGTTGAGAGGATGATAATAGATATCATCATTAAGTATGAATTTATCTTCCTGCGCAGGATAGAAGCTTCACCAAATAAAAACGCACTGCAGCTGCTTGTTATATATATTTTCTACCCATTTTCTACCAAGGCAGGTGTCTGGCCAGCTAATTAATGGTGAAGCAGCCTGACAGGAAACCAGTAAGTTTGTCAAGGAACATTAGCTAGAAGAAAATTAGGTTTCCGTTCTACTGCTGTGCATTAGAGCTCTTAACTGACTGCTG
Organism: Melanotaenia boesemani; assembly: GCF_017639745.1. Classification (NCBI taxonomy): domain Eukaryota; kingdom Metazoa; phylum Chordata; class Actinopteri; order Atheriniformes; family Melanotaeniidae; genus Melanotaenia; species Melanotaenia boesemani. The sequence goes on along the minus strand of NC_055685.1, from coordinate 35,822,627 downwards.
GGGGGAAGGACGAAAGAACAGGACATGGACCTGCCTGTCTGTCTGTAAATCTGTTTATTGGTGGTGTGTGTCCTTCCTGTTGACAACAAGCCTGAGCAGCGAGGTCAGAGGAGTGAACTACTAACAGGAGCAAAAGTCATGTATGTACTCTCACGGTGGGAAATGATTTAACATCTGATTGTGTACTGTAATAAAAAGTGTTCTAATAATTGGAAAGGGAAATATAGAAGTTAAGGGAATACCTGTAGCGGTTCATCGGTTCAGATGAGGAGAGTGGCACTGGTTGATTTCTACAGAAATGTTCATACAATTAAAACATGATCTGTAAACAAGAACAAAGACCCCATGACGGGTAGGTGTGGTTGGTGCCTGACATGAATAAATGTCAAATTATTCTGCTATTAATTATGAATAATATAAAAAACAAAAACATAATAATCCTTATACAGGGTATTATGTACACTCACTGGCAACTTTATTTGGTACACCAGTTCAGTTCCTTGTTAACACAGTGGATAATATTAATCAGCCAAACACATGGCAGCAACTCAATGCATTTAGTCGTGTAGACACGACTTGCTAAAGTTCAAACTGAGCAACAGACTAAGGAAGAACAAAGATTTAAGTGACTTTGAACGTGGCATGGTTGTTGGTCTGATTATTTACTAAGATTTTCACACACAACCATCTCTAGGGTTTCCAGAGAATGGTCTGAAGAAGAGAAAATATCCAGCGAGCGGCAGTTTCTGGACCAGAATGTCTTGTTGATGTCAGAGGTCAGAGGAGAATGGACAGACCGGTTAGAGATGACAGAAAGACAACAGGAAGTCAAATAAGCACTGGCTCTAACCAAAGTCTGCAGAACAGCATCTCTGAACACACAACACGTCCAACCTTGAAGCAGATGGGCTACAGCAGCAGAAGACCACACCGGGTGCCTCCTGTCAGTATAATGGTGTGGGGAATATTTTCTTAGTACCAACGTGGCCTGGTTTAACCACCACAGCCTACCTGAGTATTGTTGCTGACCATGTCCATCCCTTTATGACCACAGTGTAGCATCTTCTGATGCTACTTCCAGCAGGATAATGCTGTCACATGTCACAAAGCTCAGTTCATCTACAACTGCTTTCTAGAACATGACAATAAGTTCACTGGACTCCAACGGCCTCCACAGCCACCAGATCTCAGTCCAGTAGAGCAGCTTTGGGATGTGGTGAAACGGGAGATTCTCATCATCAATGCAGCCGACAAACCTGCAGCAACTGAGTGAACATCCTGTCCCAGAATATCAAATGCTAAATACCTGCAGGATAATTATCAACAATACAGTTTGGTACAAATTTCTTTTGATAATAAACAACTTAAACTTCCTACAAAACAAAGAAGAAATTGTATTAAAGTGAACAGTTTTGTTAATTTCCCCACCTTTTAAAATCTGATCCTGTGTCTTTTCATCTAATAAAAATCTCATGGTCTAGAGCTCTTTCCACAAAAGTTCCAAAGAAACCCCAGAAATTTATCAGCTTAAAAATGTGATACTGTGCTGTTGTCATGCAGGAAAACACCTCAGCTTGGCCAACAACAGAGCTTCACAAATAAAAGATGGAAAACGTACACAGTGTTATTCTGCGAACTCTAGTAAAATCTGCCACCATGAGATCCAGGCTGCTCCACGCTTGACGTCACCTCTGCTAACAAATCCGACAGTCACACCTCAGATGATGGCAGCATGGCACTGCTAAGACCTGATCATGGTGAGAAGGTGTCACAATCTGAGGTGCTTGTTTCTCCAAGACAAAAGATTTGTTATTTTAGATCAGATATGGGATATTCTCCTCTCTGCCCTCAACCCCCAGATCATGACTGCAGAGGATGAGCTGAAGCAGACGTCCGCTTGCCTTTTACTTTCATCACATGAGCAAGTGTGAGACACAGTGAGAGAATTTAATGGCGTGAGGCTGTATAATTTAGATGGGGTGTGAACTGGTTCCCAGAGTGTGTGTGTGTGTGTGTGTGTGTGCACACATGTGTTTTATTCGTTCTGCTATAAGATTCTGCTGCAGTGCATTCACACATCAGTCTTCACTGCAGAACCCAACCATGATGTCATCTTTTCTTTTCAATTTTCTCTTTCTGAATCCCTCAAGCTGGTGAGAACTGCTTTTACTTGGTGAGAGGTTTTTATCAAGAGTTGAAAACAAAAGCAAAAAACCTTTTAGATTTTAGCTGCTCCTGTTTAGTCTTCTAATAATCTTCTATGTAAAGAAGACTGAATAAATAAATAACAATTTCAACAGAAATAGAAAAACCTTACAAATACAAGCGTTTGCTGAATAATGATATTTTATAATGAATAAATCAAAACATCCTGAACAGCAGGTAAAAGACTTCCGTTCTCTTCAGTTCCCCTGATGACCTTTTAACTTTGTGTGTATCAAACATGATACGTACAGTTTCTGAGACCTGCTGCATCACCGTATGGTAAAAGCTTAGATTCAGTTCGGTCCTACGAGGGCTGCAGTCCAACAGGTTTTCAGTGTTTCCCTGTTCCTGAAAAAATCAATACATTCAAAACCTGCAGGATTGCCGCCATCATAAGACTTAATGGAGTAGTCCTGATCTAAACCCTATTGTATACAATCTTCTACTTGTCTTCTGCCCCCTGGTGGATATCTTCTGCACCAGAATAAGTCTGACATATCACACAGTAATAAATTGCACACCCACCATTTTAAACACACATTGTGGCTGATTCATCAAAGAAACACGAGATGACATTATCAGAGCAAGAGAGGAAAAGGAAGAGAGAAAGAGACAGAGCAAGAAATAAGACAAGAGTCAACACTGAACTGACTTTAAAAGGCTGGAAGGAGCTCAGAGTGCAGGTAGGATGCAAGATGCATGCTGAATTAGCCGTCGATCGAAGGCGCCTCACTAAAAAATCTGCCAAAGTTCAGTAGTGCTTCTTTAAAGGGTTAAAAACAGGAGCTTTGGAATGTCTGAGGACAGCGGTGTCAAACTTGTTTTAGTTTACGGGCCACATACAGCACAGTTTGATCACAAATGACCAGACCACTGAATTAATAGCATAATAACCTATAAACCCAACATTTCCTGTTCTTTTAGTACAAAGTACTGAAATTTCTTAAGAGTGCAACGTCAACAATATTTAGCCTCAGTTTATCATTTATACGTGCATTACAAATAACAAATCACAACGGATCTACACAATAATAAAAAATAAACTTTAATCAAAGGTATCTGTAACTGAAAAATACAGTATTTATGTATTATGATTAGAATTCCTCACCATCAAATTCACTTTTACCAAATTCATCCCGTGATCTGGTTTCGGCCCCCAAGCCATATGTTTGGCACACCTGTCCTAGGAGGGCATTCAATACCTTGCAGGACAGCAACCCCTCTGTGTTGATTCCAGATAAACCAGAAGATCTACATAAGACAACGATCTCACTTCTTTCCTTTCTTCCTTTGATTCACTGACTGACTGATTTTTTAACTTGTCTTTGGCACATAGTCATTTCCCACAACTTTTGCTGCAACTCTTAACAAAATCTGGCACTTTAGATGGCATCAATCACAAAAAAAAAAAAAAAATCCTGGAGGGGACTGACTACATAAGGAGCCGATGTTGTACTCAGTAAGTAAGAACCAGGTGACACAAGGGAACAGGAAGTAAATACAACAGGTATAAACCAGAAGGTAAGACTAATAATTTATATTTGTACAGAAATATAAAATGCAAAAGAACAAAACAACATAAATCACAAACATGGAAATTCCAACCAGAACTCCAGGAAGCCCAACAGAAAACTAGAAAACGCACAAGACTTGATGTAGAAATCTAACAGGAACTAAAGCAGAATCAGAACCCACAAATAAACGCAGAAAAAAGCACACGATGCTTTGAAATGACAGCAGCTGAATGAGGAGAGTTGGTTTCGTTTGCAATCATTTCAAATGATAAGAAATCTTGGTAAAATATAATTAGTGTAAACTTTTACAGCAGACCATCCCTGCTCCTGTCCTCCACTCCATCCTCATCTGTCTTGTTATAAAACCGAGCACAGTCCACATGACTGACCTGACCTTCTGTTTAAAATCTAGTAGTGAAGCACAGTGAAACCCTTTTATTTCTGCTTCGTAATGTCCTATTAAAAGACAAATAAAAAGCTGCACAAGTTTTGATGCCATTTTTCCTTAACTGATACCCCCCACACCCCCATCCCCACCCCGCTTTTGATGATGAACCACAAAAAGCCAAAACAATCTGAGACTCAGAGGGTTTTAGTTGCAAAGAATATCACAGGAATATTAAGTACATTAACAAGCTCAGTGTTTCTTTTGTAAAAAAAAAAACAATGTGACTGAGCATCTACAGGCCTGAGGGACATACAGGTGGCTCAAAATAAGCTCCACCCTCTCCACGACAATCCCCACAGCTGCAGGCATGAAAGAGTGATGTCAGCAGTAAAGACGTGAGTGGCAGGAACACAGTGAGAGACGAAGGAACAAAGACGTCAAAGAAAAAAAAGGTAACAGCTGGACGTGGGAAAGATGGAGTGGAAACTACCTGTGACTGAAGAGAGGACGGTGAGAGTCCCTGGTTCTCATATCCACATTCAGCTCCTGCTGCCTCCGACTAAAATATATCACACTTTGATGAAATAAACACACACAGGAGGGTATGAGTTAGGCCCTGCTTCTGCAGCTCCCTTAGTGAAAACTCATTCTGAGATGCATCTGTGTGTGTGTGTGTGTGTTTTCTGTGCAGGCACGATGTTAGAACAGCAGCACAGCCTAGTGGCAAAAAGAAAACAGAGTGTAAGGCAGCAGGAGGAATTGGCCCAGGTGGGTTTTTCTACTTTGTAAAAGCAACTTTTTTTTATTTTTCATACAAACACTTTAAAAAGAAAAAAATCTTTAGGGCAAAAAGCTTCCAGGTCTTTTACAAGTCATTTGACACTAAACTCACGAAAACTGTTGTTGGCTTCCTTTGCACACTTATCATTTTAGGAGTCCCAGCATGCAGTGGACAGGAGGCTGGGTCCATTAGAGCTTGGCAATATGAGTAAAGGACACTAAAAAATTCATAGAGGCCTTAATTGCCACCACTGGGTAACAATTTAGTTTAATGGATTGTCCTGAACTCCTGCAGTCTGCAGTTTCAGAAGAAGAAACCTAAAAAGATTAGAATCTAAACCTCCCTCTTTTTTTCCTGGACGTGTGGAATACACACCACATCCATTAAAGTCCTCGTACGAAGCTGTTTGAGAGGCGATTACATGGAACTGAAACAACAGACAGACAAGGATTCATGGCACTGGTGTCAAACTGGAACTGTTATTCTAACCATATGAAAACATACTTTCCTTTTAAATCAATAAAAAATCTGTACAGAAATAACTAAATAATTATCATGACAAATGAAATCGTAAAAATCTCATTTTGTCTTAGTTTATTGTTGCTCTTGACAGAAATGTGGTGTCTACTTCAGTCATTTGTTGTTGTTGATTTTATTTCTCCTTTTTTTCCCTTTCATTTAAATTTACTTATGAGCTCTGACGTCTGCCTCAGAAATTCTGTCTCTTTGCCTTTTGTATTTTATTTAGCTTTTACTATACTGAATAAATTAAAGGAAGAAAAGAGAAAGGACTTTTCTATGCAAAGGTCAAGCAAGATGGGCATTACCATGGTAACAGCAGCACAAATCCAGGCATAGCAAATGTCAATAAGTAGAGCAATTGATTGAAAATGAGAGAACAAGGATAAACGTTCAGTTCAGCTGGTTGGAGTTGAGGATATTCTTCTGTCCAGGCTACTTCAGCTAAAGATAAAGGCATGAAATAGATGACAGACTTCACATCTTAAGTTGGTCACAACTGGAACGGTGGATAATCTTCTGAACCAGAGCTCAGGGTTCTGGGTCGATGAGACGACTCAGATTCTCTCCAGTCTGATGGACGTCAGCAGTCTTTTGGTTTTTGGAACGTTGACCATATCATTTCTTGCCATATTAGATATTTTCCACTTGTGGAAACTTGAAATATACTGACCTTGAATTAACGAGTCAGTAATCAAGAATTCCTGATTAAAATTTTCTTGTTCCTGATACCAATCAGTCATTTAAGATTAAGTATTGCCTAAAACAAGAGACTCTTAGTCCAACAGTAGAATTTTCTAGAGTTGCAAATGACACAATAAACAGAAGTGACGCTTTTAAAACTATTTTTAAACAAAAATGACCTATTAATGTAAATGTGAATGTTTTTAGAGAAAGCTTAACCAAAAAAAGTGCAGTATGAACTTTCAAATATTTACAAAAACAACTATTTTAGGATAATTACAAATAAAAGAAACAAACCTTATTACACTTTAACAGAGCAGAAGTACCAACTCTTATTATCAGGTTGTTTTCATTAAAGATGCAGCATCTTAAGATTTTGCCATTGAACTAATTTAGTCTTCCACAACTCCAGGTTAAATAATGAAGATTAAGTGATAATTTGGCTGATAAAACCTGTCTGACTGCATATATTTATGAGTTTGTGTGTGATCCACCACAGTTTATGCTGCTTCAGTGTAAACCAAAATTAATCAAACACGTGAACATGTCAAATGATTCAGGACATTTTCATTCAGTCCCTTGTTGCCTCCTAGAGTTTGAAAATATGAACAAAAACTTATATCTTGTTATTTTTATAACAAATGGCAATGTATGATAGATCTCTGTATTTCTAAAAATGCTGAAAATAATCAGGCTACCTTTTTGAGGAATTTTTGTCGTAAAAAAACAAGTCTTTATCAATCTAAACTGCTTTGAAACTAAATACAGGAACAACTGAAGGCACTAAAAGGAAATAATTCAAAGCAGCTTATTATTTTTTGGACATTTAAAAACAGATTTCTTGGTTTAAAGTGCACTTAAATGCATCATCAAGTCCGGCAGGTTTTAATAAACAAAGCAATTTAGATTTCAGATTTACCATTTGTATCTTAAATGCTGTTAATTCTGAGAGAACATAACCCCACCTACATCCAAATCTGCCCAAATCCAACCAAATCTAACCCTGCCCACGCTCAGCCTCACTGGTTACTGGTCCGAGTTGGGGTGAGAGGGGGCTGTAATGCCTGGTACACACATAAAGATATTCTTGCCCCATCCCGACCAAGAACGACAAACGCCCGATTATTTCAGTCTTATAAGATTTTCCTGTAAAATGATCATTTGGTTTGAGGTGCTCTACGAGCGGATTTGCCTTGAACAGCATGCAACAGGCGACACCAACCAAGACTCTCATGCACCATGAGGTGCTGTGATGTTGATTAGGCTGTTTTTAGATTGGTGCAGCTAACTTTGTCCTTTAGGTCATCCACCATTAAATTTAACCTTTTCTTTCATGGTGAATTTAGGGCTACAACAACACATAGACTTTAAATTACTGTAAACAGGATTAACGATACAGGTAAATGTTTGTTTTATTTGTTTACCTACATAAACAAAGTTAGCAAAATTCATTATTTATAATTTACTTGAAGGATTCATTCATTTTTTTAGATCTTTAAAGTGTTTGATTAATATAAACTCACCATTTTAAGTATTTTTTCCATACGTTGGCCTATTTAATTCTTATCTTTTCAAACAGTCACTAAATGTTTGTGTACATGGCTGGTCTGAGGAGGCTTTTTGTTTTTTTGGAAGAGCCGTTGTTAGTTAGCATCACATAACACTTTTTGTGTTATGCTGCAATGAATGAACTGTTCTCTTCACATTACTATTAGACCACTTTCTTTTCCCGATGAGTTCTTATTTCAGAGAACTATATTCTAAGCACAGGCGGTTATCAATGTTTGCAAGTCTTCTGCATTTTTGGCCACATTATGCAGGAATAAATTGCATTATTTTTAATGGTGTTATCATATCTGTTCGGATAACTGCTTCGGTTTCCTGCTGTGTGACATGAAATACTGAGGAGGCGGTCACACGGCTGTAACCAGAGATGATGTGTTTCTCATTGTGTAACCAGTCTTTCTGAAATGCAGATATTTTGACCTTTTTGTTCTCAGCTGGCTCTGGCTCTGAGCCTGATGCTGAATAAAGTTCAAGATTTTACCAGGATCAAGCAGCACCCTAACCCCCAAAGTTAGAGGGGAAAAAATGTGCAGTAAGCTGCTTGGATAAGTGTGCACACCCTTAAACTAATGCTTTGTTGAGTTTTATTTAATCCCAGCATTCAGTCTTCTTGAATACACAACTGCCATCAATTAAAGATCCAAATAAAGTTCAGCCATCCTCGTAGGATTTTCCTGATATTTACTCAGCTTCTGGAGTATCAAAGGGGTCTCAAAACTAAAAAGGTATAAGTCAGGAGAAGGGTAGAGACACACTGAATAAACCAGGAAAGACAGTCATCAAAAAGTGTAGAAAACATGGGGCAACAGTGACATTTGAACATCCTCCCAAAATGTATGAAAAGACAAGATGAAAACTGGTTATGGAGGAAATTTGTGTCCTACATGTGACAATAATCTCCTGTATTGTCCATATATCTGGACTATGGGGTTAGGCTGCAACATGGAAGCCTAGTCAAACGGGAGGGACACTGAACACCTCCAAAAACATGTCACTTTGCCCAAAACCCAAAACCTTCAAGCATCTTCTAAAAGCTAAAATCAAAGAGAAGTTTTACTTCTCAACATGACAATGGTCATTCACCAACATCTTCTCACAAACCTTCTTAAATTTGTTCTTAAGTTAAACTTGAGAATAAATTTTAGACAAACCCACCATCCGATTAATAAACATGTTTGTAGAGCATGAAATTGTTAATAATTCCCTCTTAGACTGGTGAATACCAATCTCTCTGTAAGTGGGAAGGGCGCGCCACCTGTGTCATAGCTCGCAGTTAATGTTCTTGTTTCATGTGTTTTTGTCTATGTCTTTGGTTTGTGTCATGTTTACTTCTGTCATGATCTTGGTTTTTGTCATGTTTAGGTTTTGTCAGGATCGGGGTTTATGTTTTTGTGTTATGTTTAAGTTCAGTGTTCTGTTTTGTAGCTTTCCCTCATGTGTTCTGTGTTTTTTGTTCCTGGCTCATTACTTCACCCGGTGTGTTTTACTCATTCACTTCACCTGCTGCTAAATACGCCCTCTATGTATTAATAATCCCAAGGTTTTCAGTTTTCTTTGTCAGATCCTTGTGGTTTAATCCCTGTAGTGTGTGTTTTTTTTTTCCTGTTCCTGAGTTTTCTGGAAATGAACCTTTTACCCTTCCTTCACCATTCTGCCTCATCTACCTGTGTTTTGTTGCTCACCTCCACCACACATAACAACCTGGTAGTAAACGCACCAAAATGCCCCAAAAGGTCGTGATACTTACAGAAACAGACACGGGTGAGACAGAGATGAGGAAAAATAAACATGCCATTAAAATGAATGAGAATAAACAGACAATAATAATAAAGGTGTGCATGGAAACCTGTTGGTTCCCATTTTAAAGTGATCCACTTATAAATAATCATACAATGATATTCTACTCATATTAAAGCAGTTTCTCTCTTTACATACTGAACCTACTACAGTTTGTAAAGGAAATTATGTAAGTAAGCAGGACTCAAGAACACATCTGTTTGAAAGAACAGTTGGTGAATGAGGCCCACTGACTCCAATTATATGTCTAAACCAACTAACGAATGGCTTTACCAGAAGAAGATGAAAGTTTTGGAATAGAATAAATGTATAAATGTAGTACTTGAAATAAAACAAAGAGCAGCAGCATGTCCACATACTCCACACGGAGACAAATGATAATCTGTCAGCCAGAATAATCTTCATCTTCTACATCTTCGTCAGACTTGTTGTTGACAGATGGCGTCTTATTATTTTCTCAGGGTGTTTGCACATTTCGCTGCATTCGTGATGGAATTTAAAAATTCCCCTCAGTTTTGAATTGTCCCTAATTTGGCTCTGTACTGTGATCCCTATAGTTCTGCACGTCCCCCAGGCCTTGCTGCTGAGAAGCGCCACGCAGCGTGATGTTCCCGCCGCCTCGCTTCACAGCAGGACGTTGTTACACAAGTGATGAGCCCAAAACGCCGTCTGCCTCACAGCTGAGTTCAGCTTTTGTCTCGGCTGATCACAGACAGGCGTCTGCTTTTTCTTCAGCTTCAACTGTTGCAGTGTTTGTGTGTGTGTGTGTTTGTGTGTGTGTGTCTACCTGTCTGATGGGTTCAGGTACCCGATAGCTGCAGCATGAGTGCGTGAGGCGAACAGCTGTGTCCAGACTGATCTTGTGGCCTACAGACACATACACTGGCTTGGAGCTCTTGTCAGAACTTCGAAGTGCCTGGATTAAAAAAAATAAGCCTCTTAACTTTTAAACATTCATCTCTCTGGAAGTGTAAACATCCTAAGAAAATGAGACAAATTTAACAGGATCTTTGGAAAACTTCCGAAGGTGTGCTTCCATCCATCTCCGCACCTTTCCGAGCACTTTGCCTGAGGCAGCTGTGAGCGGGAAGCTGTCTCCTCCTCTCTGCAAAGCAGCTATCTGTGGAGGCAAAGAAACAGAAAGCAAAGTAAAAAAAGATGTACAACAGGCCACAACAAATAGCAGTCAAGTGAAGCCAACCATTAACCTGATGTGGAGGTTTGGGGCTCTCTTCACTTTGGCTTTAACCTGCAAGTGAATCGAACAACTGAAGCTGTGCTTTGTGACATGGAAACAGATACAACTTACACTTTCTGAGGATGGTTAGTTACACCAGTTAACACTGTCAAGGCATCCTATTTACCCCTGATGAAGTGAAAGCAGGAAGGGGTTAAGTTTATTAGTTATGCTGCTCTCTTCAGGTTCTTTTAAAAAACACTTGAATACAAAAAGTCTTAAATATATTTAGTTTGCTGTCAAATTATTGTAAAAGTAATTTGAGACATAAATGTGTAAGCATGAATATATCAATAAACAAGGAAATTAAATTAGTCTAACAAAATAAATTAATGAAAATAAATAGAAATTAATATAATAAAATATAATACAATTATAATGTGTGTGTGTAAGATTTTAATTTTATAATGTGTGTGTTCCATACTGAGCCTTTTGTTTGTTATATTTTTAACATTAGGTGGGCTCTAATGTTCTTTATTGTACAGCAGGTAGATGAGAAAGTGGGTCTGGGAGACGTCAGTATGGATCCTGATCTGGCTACGTTTAAACGGCGGCTGCTACACCTGATGAACTACACACAGTGCCCACAGGATCGTTTAGCTACACAAAACCAGTTATTTTCCTCGTCTTTCCATCTGGTCTTTTTGCTCCTGAAGCTCAACATTTCTGTGAGGGTTTTATTCATTCATTCATTTTCTGTACTGCTTAGTCCAGTTCATGTATTTTAGGTTATTTTTGTTATAAATACAGATATGTTTATGCAATTTTAGCTTTAAAACTTGAAAGAACCAAATATAAGCATCTAAAATATTTTTAAGGACACTGAAACTGAAACTTAATTCACTGGGTGCTTCGAACAGAAGCCCTAAATTTCTATTTAAGGACAATGAACTCAAAGTAACTGGATCGAAACACAACTTCAGTTTGTTCGTACGAGAGCTAAAGTTTCGCTCTCACAGTCAAAGAGACAGTGCAAAGTCAGGCACAGCGATGTGGGTTGCTGCTGCTGACAGGTGCACTATGGGTTATGGGCCAGAGCGATGAAGGGAGTTTAGCTTCAGTGATGGATGGAGTGTCTGCTGTACTATGACTGATTACAGCAAGCAGCCAGCAGGGAGATGGAAGAGGCCGCACAGAGCCGCCGATCCCAGCTGGGATGAAGCCAACACTGTGTGAGAGGAAGAGAGGCTTGGCTGCTCTGACGCTAGAGCCGGACCGATGCCAGAGCAGAACAGAAGTCAGAAACACAGAGAAAGTCATCAATAACACACTAGTTTGAATTACAGCCAGACTATCAGTGAGACAGAAAAACTAAGAGAGGCTAAGGTGAAAACGATGAAAAGAAGGAGATGGTGTGAGAATGGAAGAGAGATTAACTAGAAGATAAAAAGATAAATACAGAGTGTAAGAGCTGAAGGACTCAGAGCAGCAAGGAGTTCTGGCATCTTTCATCCTGTTTTAACAAAAACCAGAAAATGCCATCCTACCCCACCTCCACCCACCACAGAAGGATTCAATTCAGCTGTAAACAACACAACAAATGGAGACCAGGAAGGGACCAAGGCCCCTGAGTCAGCTTTACTCTGAAGAAAAACTCGCGTTCTTCATTATTAATCTTTTGTGTCGTTTACTTTGACTTAAAAACACTGATACTCTGTTGTCCTCAGTCATCAACAAATACTTTAAATGTTCTTTGGAAAACAAATTAGATGAGTCCACTGGGACTTCTGCACACCACTTTATCATGACAGAGCAGTGTTCCTGTCACCGCTCCATCAAACATTTTGTCACTTCTCAACCCACAGGCTTCCTCTTTAACAACTTTCAGATGCACAGAGAACTGCTGCATATCGATGGTAGGTTACACGCTGGCTGCACACGTAGCAAACAGCAACTGGAAAAGGTCTTTCTAAAGTTTTTGCTAATCAGCAAGAGATTTCGTTACTGAATCTTTCGTTACGGTGTGGTCATCTGGACAGACAGCGGAACAAAAGGCAAAAACATCCAAAAAAAGAGCTTTAGAAAGTCCTGAAATACTGGAGAAATGTATGTCTGCACAAGTAATCACTGCTCATGTCCTGTTTTCCTGACAATATATAAAGAAATGGGGGTTGGCTCAAATTAAGTTATGACATGACACTACAGAAAAATCTCTCCACCCACATAATCATCCTACAACAAATGATTTACACTGGTCAAAGACACCCGCACAGTATTATGATACTTTCACCTCCCCTGCATGTGATAGACGTGTTAGTTCTGGACCCTTTAGAGCCATCTGGGTTTGTTTCTTCTTCTTCAAACTTTGTTGGAAGGTTCATGCACCCTGACATCTAAATGAGCATGGCAGCGTTTTAACTCATCAGCTGCAGATCCGGTAAAACAATGTATTTTTTTTACAAAGCTAATTTTTCTCACATCTGGGAGGAAGCATGATGTGGATTGTGTTTCATTCATTACTTCGCAGCTAATTTTCCACCAAATACTCAACACCAGAGTTGTTGTTGACACAAAGTGTGCAGTTAAGTCTGCGCCTGCAGACTAATTAGACAGAGTCCCTGAGGACGACAATTACATCAGCGTGGACGGGATGGAGCTCTAAAATTTCACAGCATCTCAACCTAAAGATGCAGAATGGGCTTGTATCTCCAAAGCTATCTGATACTGACAATAAAAACAGACACTAACGTTTGGGCAGAGATTGCATAAGCAAATATGTTTGACTGCATCCTCGAGCTCGACCATGATCTGCGTAAATAAAGATCGATTTCCTCCCCCACGGCAGAGAGAAGATAATATTTTCTGACGCCAAAGCCACCGACACTAATTGTTGGAGATGGAGACACTGCTTCATAGAATTGAATTAGCATGTTACACTGCTGTGTGTAGAGTCTTTGGGTTATAAGTAGACAGTGAGACACATACTGATTGAGTTAGCAGTGGATCAGATGTTTGCTGTTGGTTGTCCACATCGGCTCACTTGAAACTTTAGAGTTCCACTAAGCTTTAAGGGCAAAATCAATGTGGCTGTTATTTAAGCTGCTAAAAGGATTTTGCATCCTGAAATTTTTGAAGAGGTGTTATTAGAGGTACAAAAATAAAAAAAAAAATCCTTTTGATGTTCAGGCTCAAAAGTGGCTGTTAACAGAAACAATGATCAGGTAGACTGTGGTGAAAACCATCCCATGTTGGTACTGAGGGGCCCAAAGTGGGCCAAGAAAATATCCCCCACACCATTACACTAGCAGCAGCCTGAAGAGTTGATCCAAGGCAGGATGGATCCATGTTTTCATGATAATTCCACCAAATTCTGAGCCTACCATCTGAATGTGGAGCTGAAATGGAGACTCATCAGACCAGGAAACAGTTTTCCATCTTTTTTGTCCAGTTTTGGTGAGTCAGTGTGAATTGTAGCCTCAGTTTCTTGTCCTAGCTGACAGGAGGCACCCGGTGTGGTCTTCTGCTGCTGTAGCCCATCTGCTATAAGGCTGAACGTTGCTCTTTCGTCTGCATACCTTGGTTGTAACCAAGTGTTTGAGTTCCTGTTGTTTTTTATCATCTCCAACCTCCATCTCCGATATTTGTATTTTATATTTTGTTAATTGGCTTTTTTTACTCAGTTTTTCTGTGGTTGAGCTTTAGTAACACACAAATTTCCCCATTGTGGGATTAATAAGGTTTTAGCTTATCTTATCTCTTAGTCTGCCCATTCTCCTCTGACCTCTGACATCAACAAGACATTCTGGTCTAGACAAATGCTGCTAATCAGATATTTTCTCTTCTTCAGACCATTCTCTGTAAACCCTAGAGATGGTTGTGTATCAAAATCCCAGCAGATCAGCAGTTTCTGAAATATTCAGACCAGCCTGTTCATGTCAAGTTTGAAGTCTCTTAAATCTCCTTTTGTCATCATTCTGATGCTCAGTTTGAACTTTAGTAAGTCATCTTGACCATGTCTGCATGGCTTAAATAATTTGACTTGCTGTCGTGTGATTGGCTGATACTATTTGGGTTAACATGCTATTGAACAGGTTTAAAGTGGCCACTGAGTGTATGTGTACCTGGAACTATTTGTTCAGCCTATTTATCAGCAAGTTTTTCAAAGTTTATTTTTCTCAGTAGGTCACTGAGGCTCCAGACAGAAACAAAGTGAACATTTGCATATTAATGAAATCCAGATTTTCCAGTCCCACTGGTATACTCTGACCAATACAGGTATATGCTCCAACTTAATTTGTATTCAGAAAGTCACATTAGCATTAGCTACACAAGGAGGCCTTGGCTTACAATGAAAGTCTTGCTGTCAAAACAGCCCAAACACACACACACAAACACACTCACATAAAAAAGGAAACATGTGAAAGTAAGTTCACAGAAAGAGGCAGGACGCACAAAGACACGCTGAAAAGCAATACTGTCCTTTGCTCCTTTTTGACATTTCTTTGCTTTTTTTACTTCAAGTGATTACACTTGGAAAACTTAAGTAATTTATCTGCAGACTATTCAAGGTTAGCAGCTCTTTTACAGGAGGAGCATTTCAACGCAGCTGAAAGGAACAATAAGTATGAATCAGCTTTGCATCTATTTTTCTGTTCATCTTTTATATCCTGTAAGCCAAACCCCAGAGGAACAACACACTGCAGCAGAGAGAGGAAAACAGATGCACAGACTCCTCATCTTAAAGTGTTTGATTTGTAGCCTCAACAAAACAATGAAAATATGCTTCGTTTTGCTTTGATTCTTACTAACTGTGACTGTTAGAAATCTGCAAGTCTGGAGACAAAAAAAACATTATTTATCCTTTAAGCTTTATCGAGTTTGGGTCGGGGGATGGTCTCACTTGTGATTGGTGCTCCACGTTCTTATACACACCCTGCACCTGCAGCAGATTCTTGGCCACGCCCACACAGGGTAGCCCCGACAGCACTCCTAGATGACATGCCAGGCCGAACTCTGCAACAGATCCAGGAGTGTCAGTCAGTTCTGATTTCATTTCAAAACATCCATCCATCCATCCTCTACATTAAAATGATGTGGCAACCACAGTTCTTTCAATAAAAAATAACAACAAAAGCAAAATAACTCAGTTGACAGGATCAAAACAAACCTAAGTCTTTAAAAACCAATTAGGATTTTCAACATAATTAATACTGGATAGCACCCTTCTGACAAAAGCATAATTTACTTGGTTTGCTGGGCTCATCTTAAATGTTCAGCAAATATTTTTCAACGAGAAAGTATTTAGTGAATCTATTTACTGATAAGGACAATGTTAGTCAGAATTTAAAAGAGCGGGGCAAGACAAGGCAAATTTATTTAATATATTTCATACATAAGGAAAGTCAATGTACTGTACATGCTAAATAAGACAGACTCAGTAAGTTATAATATAATACATATAGCACAGACATCAACAAGGACATTATCATCATGACCACCATCATCATCATCAGTGTTCATATTCAAGAAAATTAAAAAGAAAGTTTAAAAAAGAAAAACTCTTTAAAGGTTGTGGCAAACAACAAAAAAAGACCCAATTTAAAAGAAGTAAGATTTAAAGCAGATTTCAGGTTTTTGGTAGTTTGTTTCAGATATCAGAAGCATAAAAACTAAATGTAGATTCTCTTTGTTTAGGTTAAACTCTCAGGATGCATAGCAAACTCAACCCAAATGATCTTGGAAAACTTGGTGGCTCATATGGTATCAGCAGATCAAATATATATCTTATTCCAGAGATATTCATCGTGGATTTGACCGTGGCACACACTTTGCACAGGACTAGTGTCATCAGGATAATTATGGTCAGAAAATTTGTTTGTTTTCATGATTAAGTGTAAGCATGTAGATGCTGAACAATAGAGGGCCTAAAACAGAGCCTTGGGCATTTTGGGCAATCATGGCAGTTTTTCTGTATGGCTGTAAAGCCATGCCTAATGTATGCTGCATCATATTCTAGGATTTTAGTTGGCCATGAGGTCTTAGGTGTTTTGCAGCAGAGTCCTCCACAGCAGGGCTGTTGGTCTGCTCCTCTGGTCTATTTGTGTCAAAAACCTGTCCATTTTACACTAGCTAGCTACACGCTAGCTTGAGGAGCAGAGCAGCCTGATAACCACCAAGTCTACACTGATTATGATCATCAGCATGCCAAACCTGCTGCTGAACTTTTTTTAGAGTCTATGATCCCTGGGGGTCATGGATTTTGATGGGCCACAGATTTTGGCGTAACACTGGCCGAGTCATATGTTTGTAATTGTGTTCCCTGTTTTGGTAAAGTTGTAAAAGTGTTTCAACCTTAAGTTGCTTTGTCGTTGGTAAAAGTGTGTCAGCAATGTATTCAGAACTTTGTAAAAATGTTTTGCAGTTGTACATGTAAGTTTGCATCAAGGATTGTAAAAGTGTTTCACTTTCTGTCCAGTTGTTTCTGGAATTGTTTTGTCCTTGGTAAAAGTGTTTCAGCATTGTACTTTTTTTGTTTTTGTAAATGTAAACATGGTTTCTATGATGTAAATGTGCATTGTGACTATGTAAAAGTGTTGCACTTGATGTAAGGGGGGTCCCCCAAAGAGCACAGAGGGTCCTCGTGGCTTTGACTGTTCAGAGCTAGTGTGATTTTAAATTAAGGCCACATCCACACAGAGACGGGCTGAGGTGTATTGGCTTAAGTTATTTATTTGGTGATTTTTTTTTCTTTTTAAATCTTGTGGGTGTTTCATTCACATGGAACCAGTGCTTTAGGAGCCCAAAAAGAGTAAAATTGCACTAGTTCATTAATGAGGCATGTCTGAGAAATGCCACAGTCAGATGATTCCTCTTTATTTTGGAAAAAAAGGAAGCCTATATGTTGGTTATTACCTTTACTTTGTTTTTTTTTATCAAAGCAAAGGAGTCAGACAGAATGTGTCATTTATGGTGAGAAGTAGCTAATGAAAGCATAGTCCACAGCGCAGGGTCCACAGCTTTTTGGTAGTTGCATGAAGGGGGTCCTTCCTTTTCCTACGAGGTGAAGGAAAAGGGCTTCAGAAAAGTTGACATGAAGTTACTTTTTTCTACTGTTTGACCTCCTCCCACCTTGTAGTTCTGTGTTTTTGTTTTTTGTTAAATACCAACCTCGAGAAATAAGAAACATTATATTTAGTTTGTTATATAGTTTATGAAAACGTAGTTTATTTCCTGAGATAAATATTCTGCCGCAGCTTTTTGCTTCTCTGTCTAATGTGTGATGCATCAGACAGAGAACCAAAAAGCTGTGGCAGAATATTTGTTGATGGAACATATAATGTCACAGAATAGGAGTAATTCTAGCATTGTTCCTTAAGTTTATGATCATTTCCACTGTGAACAAAATAATCATTTTTTGAGTATTCAACTATACCCTGTGCCTCATGTACAGCTCAGACAAGGAATCAGGATGTGGTTATACCTGCACAGGTTACTACAGATCTCCTCATTACATCAAAGAAAATGTAGTTTCTGATGATGCTGCCCACCCTGCTGCACCATAAGGATTGTTCAGGAATAAACAAGCATTTAAGTTGCTGGTTTGGCTTCAGAATTTGACTGATCTCAATCTGACCCACATGGGCAAAGTAAAAGTCTCCAACCTCACAATTTACAGTACAGATAGCTCTGCTTACATTTTGTATCTGATGTCTCAGGACACCATTAGAGCTCCTCTGGGGTCCATACCTCAACCGGAGCTCTAATGGTGGCCTGAGGGAGACAAATAAGTTCCCATTAACTGCTAATGAGGAATTTCAACCTATTCCTCAGTAAAGATCGGTTTGAACTTTGCGATATTCTCCCACATGAACTGCTCACATCCCTACTGGACTGAGTTACGGACTTTGACTTGGTCAGTCTAACTTTGTTCCTCATTAAATACTGCTTGATAGAACAAGTTGTGTGGATCAATGTCTTGCTGCCTGATCAAGCTGAGAATCAATTCACAAAGTTTTCCTGCAGAATTTTAAAGTATCATTCACCATTCAATGTCGCATTTATAGCTGCATGTCCATTATAGTTCTTTGTAAAATAAAAGTAATATTTCTAAAATTTTGACAAAGTACAATTACGATTTGCAGCAGTTTCCATTGAATGGTGTTTAGTGTATAAGTCGTAATTCTCATAAAATCTCGTCCCATGAGACTCCACTTTGAGGAGGATGGAGATTGCTTGTATCAAGGGTGGTGGTTATAATTTTATCTTATTTTTTAAAAAGATTTCCATCTCCTCCTTCATCCATACATACTGCGCCATCTTTACTCGAAATGAACTGGCCATGTTACCCCCTTTGTCACCTCCAATGATGTGCAATGTTTCCATTACACTTTAGCAATACACTTGTATATTGACACGTCTGAAAAACCACCACATGAGAGCATAAACACTTTTTAGTGCTATTTAAGAGGTTTTTCAAATTTTAGGTGTTTCTATTACGAGTTTTTTATTGTGATATTTAGGTTTTGTGCATTTTTAGGGGTAATGGAAACACACCCATTGGTGGTGATGTTCTGGCTCAGATGGAAACCATGATTCTACCACCACCATGTTTAACTGATGTGATAAGGTTCTTCAACTAGAAACAAGCATTTTCCCTTTTCCAAACATGTCCACATACAAAAAATATTTCATCACCAGCATTCTGGCATGTCCACATGATCGTAAAGAAACTGCAGACAAGAACTGCGGATGATTTTTTAATGACACTGAACAGGATTGTTCATTTTGGAGCCCAGGAACTTTCTTGATTAAGCCCCATCATGCACACAGCTGTTGTTCTGGGTTCTGGTGATGGATTGATAAACATAAAATGAGACTTAAGAGTCTTTTGTCAACAGCCCCAGACTGGAAATACTAAGATATATTTTGCTAGAATTTTTTTAGACTGCTCAAATACAGAACTATTAATTGTTTTTTTCAAACAAAAGATAATTAAGACCCCTTATTTCTGACACTGCATACCCAAGTTTCTGAGTAGAGAAAGAGAAGAATCCCATCTTCTTACATTAACCACTCCCACAGAAAAGGTCAATCAAAAGCAAAGAAAGGAACAGGGTGTATTTCATGTACCCTACGTTTGAGTGGAAAACCAGCTTGCTGACTCATGTAAAACCTTTTAACATGAAACATTTGTAAAGCTCAGCAGCAGCAAGACACAAACTATCCAGAGACAGATGCACTCAACCGCAGTGCATCTGCCTGCAGCATTAGTAAATCAGCAACGTAATAATTGGTCTGCAGAAGGTGCTGAAATGGCAATAAAATTCATTACATCCCACCACAACGTGATGGAGGAGCTGCCACTGGTTAACCTAATGGGTCACCGTGTGGCCGAGTTGTTGTTGTTGTTGAGTCTAGAAACAGAGTTGAAGTGAATCAGATTTAAAGAAAACATGTGTGCATGTAAAATGTAACATTGGATTTAACAGAGTATATTTAGTGGATATAACTTAATCTCTTTGTTGTTAATACCGATTTTAAATAAGTCATGAGAACATTGTAATGAAAAATGATGATAATGAATGTTCAGAGTATAGGCAAAATGTTCTAGACATTAAAATACAGTTTACCTGTTAAAGTAAGTATTGACCATGATTTTTTTTTTTTTGTTTTTCGTTATTATTAATTTTGGTAGTGACACCTGAATGTTCTCCAGTCACTGAGAATCCGTGTTCAAAAAATGGTAAATGATCTGTATTTATATAGCACTTAACTGTACCTGGAATGATCCCCAAAGCGCTTTATATAATCACATTCACCCATTCACACACTGATGGCGGAAGCTGCCATGCAAGGCGCTCAACCATGATCCATCGGGAGCAATTTGGGGTTCCATGTCTTGCTCAGGGACACCTCGACATGAGCTCGACAGGCCGAGGATCGAACCGGCAGTACTCAGGCTACAAGATGACCACTCTACCCACTGAGCCAAGCGGTATAAACAGTTATACAGGCAGCAGCTGCGCCATGAGAGAAGTCTGAAGTGACAAGGCATAAGAGGGCAAAGCACTGAGCTTAAGGCCTGGTACACACATAAGGATTTTTTTTTTAATCTTATGAGATTTTTTATCTGGTAGAGACCTCACACGTGAAGATAAAAAAAATCAGTTTTGATCGTACTGTGTGTGATGTGCTCCGAAAATGTAATCACAGAACAACGCACACGTAAAGATGCTGTCCCGCAACTCATCTACAATCTAGTCCTCCGAGCCAGACAAACGTCGAATCGTAGAAGAAGAACCACAGCAACAACTGGCAAAAAGCGAAGAAGAAGAAACTTAGCAACAATCGGAAAACACAGCACACAGCATGGAAGAGGACATACAGGACGAGGGAATGATGGTCTTTGGGACTATTGTTAAAAGAAAAAGCCAGAACTGAAAAAAATAACAGAGTGGAGACAGCGTGAACACGGACTTTATTTACTTCCTTGTTCCCCAGCCAGCTCGCTCTCTGATTGGCTACATTCCATGCCACGCCACCATCCCGAATACGCGAGTTGTCGTCGTTCTTCAGAAATCGGCTCTGAAATATTAAACATGTTAAATGTTCCCAATTGTCGGCTACGACCCGTTTCGGAGTGGATTATCGGGACAAAGCGGCTCGTAACACACCACATACTAAATGATGATTGGACAGGGACATCTCACAATGATCTGGCGTTTGCCGTCCGAATTCGGGAAGAGGCAAAACCTGGACAAAAACAGCCCAAAAATCGTTATGTGTGTACCAGGCTTAAGACAAATTTCCCTATAGAGATAATAAAGTATATTGTACCGTATAAGTTTAGTAAAAAACTAACACCAACTTCCTGCTCCAAAATAAAGTGATGAATTATGTATTTTTGCAATTAACTAAAGATTAACAGAAATAATCTGCCTTTTTTGTACAGCACTAATCATCTCAATGATTTTTTTCCTGAAGCTTTAGGTCATTATGTGGGGATTTTCATTGAGAGAAGTTGGGCTGTTTGGTATTTCTTTAAATTTGGTATTCCTTTGTTATCAAAGCTTTCTCAGAAATACAGCTAAAAAGGAAAAATAATAAAATTGGTTTTTCAGTCAGGACCACCAGTGCCACTCTTTAGGTGTGATTTGGTCATGTAGAACTCAGCATGAGCTCCTTAATGACCTCAGACTATTAGGTGCAACAACAGCATTAATAGTTGCAATAGCTGTGGAAAGCTGTTGGCTTTCATCAGCCATAAACATCTCAAAATACTAAAAACCCCTCCTTCTTTCAGCTGTTGAAACTAGAAAAAAAAATTTTTTTCAGCTTGACTTTTGGTATTTCTGCCTTTTATAGCTTTGAAATTAAGCTTATTTTAAGATGTTACGGTGTTTGAAAATGACCAGATTTTGTTGTTGCAGCATGAGTAACCTCCACAGTGTGCACAATGTCCCCGGAGTTCACCAGGAGTGCATTGAAACTAGTGGCTGCTTGTGTAGTTCATTACCTTGTTATATGACTTTAAATGGACCCCACACTGCATGCATGTACTTTTTATCTGTCACACACTAACCTTTATCACACTGTGGACTTCCATTTATGCCAACACTTACCTTTCAGCCTTCTGCAATGACTCATTACTCTTTGAATGAATGTTTAAAGAGTAATGGATCATTGTCAACACTTTGAAGTTCAAACACCAGTTTGAACTTCAAATCTTTAGAAATTTGTTTTTAACTTTAGAAATACTCCTGCAAAGTAAACAAGATTTCTACTTCTTTAGCATAGCAGGTATCATTTTTTCAGCACAAGACATTCACAAAGTAGTTCTGCAGAACAGCAAATGCCTTTTCACAAATGCTCTCGGAGTCCTCCTTAGTCACTCTTAAGCAGAGCAACAGTGATCTTAAATTTCCTCCATTTGAACTTTATCTGTCTGACTGTAGATCAGTGGAATCCACACTCGGTGCAGATGGTTTTGTAACCTTTTTCATGATGTTAAAAGACTTTAAATTCGTTTGGTTAGCTTCCACCTTACCTCTGTAGTGGAAGAGACCATTCCCATCCACAAACACCACCTGTTAACAACACACACACACACACACACACACACACACACACACACACACACACACACACACACACACACACACACAACAGGAATTAATTCACAAACACCACAAAAAATAGAAACTATTGTTGTTCTGTCACTGTTCTATTTAGTAATCCTGCTGATGGGAATGTATGTAATTAAAAACTAAAGCAGAGCAGCACCACATGACTAATATGCAGGTCGACATGTCTGCTCCGAATATTTTTCTATTAATCTTTTGTTTATGGCCTGAGCAGCTCCTGCTGCCAGACAAGTTAGATGTGCTAAACTGTGGGATAGCAGAGTGTTTGAGCCTCTTCCTGATTGCTGCAACACATTAATAAAAAAAAGTCAAAGTCAGAGGTGACCATACAGCCATATTTCTGTAGTAGATTATATGTCATCAGGAAAAGTCCAGAACCTAATGTCAATAGAAATAACTCGGGGTGTGTGTTCATTTGGTGTGTGAAAGTGTGCATGTTTCTGCACACCTGCCTGCACAATGATGGCAAGACAGAGTGGGAGGAAGCGGGGGAGGAGAGTGGGTTGCGAACAGAAGTGAGTGGGTGAGGATGATTTAGAGGTGACGGACTGAGAAACAGTGAGATGTAGAACAGAGAAGCTTTGTCACCGGGCTGCAGTTGATTTAACGTACATAAAGTTTGGCTGGTTTTACACCATTTCAAGAAGTCTGGTAATGTCTTGATGGAAGGGAACTGATAATATTTGATATGTGTTGTTGGATGTAGGTGATCATTTTAAAAAAAGTTCAAAACTTCTCGGTTGTTTACTATTAGTCAGACAAAGTCCCACTGAGATGCAAAATCTTTTCTTTCAGGGAGTCCTGGTCAAGCTGTGCTCACATTTACAATCTGGAATATGCAAGTATTGATTGTCTTTGAATAAGTTGGAGATTTTCTCTCACTTCTAAGTTTTTTTTTTTTTTTTTGGATGGTCATCTTACATGTAATTTATTTTCTTTAACTTGTGTGGATGGTGGTTTTGTATGATGCTACAGACATAACTTCTTGAGCAGAGCAGCAGTTTTGAAATGCTTTAACAGTGACCAGAACTCAACACATATGAAATAACTTAAATAAAAAAAAAAGAATGCCAAAAAGAACAACGTATTTCAACCTGGGCAGCCTTTAATAGTTAAAGTGTAGAAAATAACATGAATGAGAAAAAGCAGACCGAATGCAAACGAATGAATGTTATATGATGTAATTTAACCAAACAAAATGTTTCAGTGCTGCTTCTCTAATGATAAAATTGTTTCCCAAGTTATTCTAATGATTCCAGATTAATTCTAATTTATCCACACTAGTTGCATTTTGATCCTCCTACCACTGCTAGCGCGGCTGAAGACACTTTCAGGACAGTATGGCTGCAGGTAATGGAGCAGGAACAGTCCTGGAGGCAGTCGCTGCAGTGCTGTCTATAGCAGCCTTTCCTAAACTGGGGGTCTCAACCTCCACGGGGGTCCCAAGATAATTTCAGGCGGTCACTAGATCATTGTTAAAAAAAATAATAACCCACATGTATCAAATGAATTTGGAGTTTTTATTGGGGCTATCGAAATGGGCATGTTAATGCAAAGAGATTAACTTTTGAAATTAACTTGTTAATTTTTTAACACATTAATGCATAAACAACAAAAGCTATTACTCACATCAATATGCCACAGTGGCGCAAACCAAATCTAC
This sequence comes from Melanotaenia boesemani, assembly GCF_017639745.1. Lineage (NCBI taxonomy): Eukaryota > Metazoa > Chordata > Actinopteri > Atheriniformes > Melanotaeniidae > Melanotaenia > Melanotaenia boesemani. Next base: position 35,798,190 of record NC_055685.1, on the reverse strand, counting down.
CAAAACCCACTTTATCCTCCTTATTTATGAAGGCATAATAGGGGTGAAGGTTGAAAACACCAATGTAAGTTATATTCAGGGTCGTGGGTAAAACCTTTGGGAAGCACTTCCCTACAGAGTAAAAATGGCTCTTTACTCTTTAAAGAAATATCTTGTTTAAAACCTTTTGCTACAAGGCAGCATGAATAAAAAAAGGATCATTCCTAAAATTTGACAACTATGGCCAACAGCTCATCTGTGGCATTAAAATATCTAGGTGGTTTTCTTTTTTTTTCTACAAAATAATGGATGTATTTGTTGGGGTACCAACCTGAGGCATGAACGCAGGCTGGTTTGTTTGTAGACGCTGCAGAGCCTCCAGGAGGAAAGGAGTTTCTCTGAAGGCCAGGAAACCAGCGATGTAGGGGGCTGTCAGGCTCACCATCTGACTGTCCTCATACAGAACCTGAAAGGAAGAAACAAGTCTTTTCAATGCACTGGGTTTATATAAATACTTCCACAGTCCAGACTAAAGCACAGTGAGTCAAACTCTCAGGATTCATGAGCTTCAAATTCCTTTACTTCTTGTCCAGGATGAGTTCACATCCACACAGACACAAGCTGTATAATTAACAGGGAACAAGATAAAACATCTGTTACTTTATGAAAAGGGGTGAACAAACTATCATGTAAAAATAAAATTTAAATCTCAATATTAACTTCGCAAATGCCATAAGACAATTAAAAAAATCATCGATTTCTAAACTGTTTGGACTCCACCGTTCTACACAACATTATTCACATCTGGAAAACAATAAAGACAGCTGCCAATCTTTCCAGGTGTGGACGTCCCAACAAAGCCAGACCATGCAGTGTTCAACGGCTGAAATAGAAAAGAATGAAGGTGTTGCAATGATCCAGTGGAAGTCCAGAGCTGGAAATGCTGTCGTGGGACCTTCTGAGGCCTGTGCAGAAATGCATGCTGCAAACCTGAATCAACTGAAGCAGCGACGTTCACTGCGTCTGTATTTTTACTTAGCTGTTCTACATAAACAATGATACTGTAATATGTGATGTGCTGTTGTTCATGTGAGGTTGTATTTACCTAATTTTATAAACTGATGAGAACAGATTGTTTTTTACTAAAATACTGTTTCCTGATACATTAAACCTTAGAGGTGAAAGAAGAATTTCTGTTCCACGGGACAGTATGTCGAACGAAAAGAGTTTAGTAAAAATTATACCATTTTAAATTGGTACGTTGTAACACACTGTTAGCATACTACGCCGTTCTGCCCCTCTCTTCTATTTAAAGCAGGAGTAGAGCAGGTAAACAATTCTCCCATGTAACCTTCCTGGTATCCCGTGGAGTTTCAGCAGGGTCCAGGAGACCAGCAGCAGCAGCTTTCTGGCACACAAGCTGTCATAGCTCTCTCATCACTATGAAACTCATTTTCTACAGGACACCATAACATCACACACAACCAACCTTTTATCAAAGCTTGCAGCAGCTGCTTGAAAAATAGAAAAGGTTAATACGTGATGGTCCTTGGGCTGCGGTGTGAATGAATATAGAGCTCTCACTTGTGAATTTCATCTTTAAATTCATTTGAAAATGTTGAGTTATACAGGAAGTTGAAAAAATGTAGAGAATGCAAGCGTGGCAAACATTAATTAACCTTCAAATGCCCCTTTCAGGTTTGGAGGTTTTATTGCTTCCACAAAGATCTTTGAATATCTTCTGGTTTTCTCTATCAGAAGGACTTTTCTGTGCACGGAATGCAAACCATTCATAGGTAACATAAATGACATTTTCTACAACCACTGGCAAAAATATGAAGTCATCACTCCCAGACAAAACTATTAAACTGAATACGAGCTTTGGTAAGAGGCTGTACAAAAATCCCGCTACAATATATAAAATCTTATAAAATAACTTAAAATGATTAAAAGCAACAGTGCAGATTTCCTGCATAGGCCTATGAGAAAAAATAAAGTTTTTAACCTGGATTTAAAGCGTCTACGTTTGGTAGCTAAATGCTGCTTCTCCATGTTCAGTCTGGACTCTGGTCTGGACTAGCTGACCTGAGTCCGTGGGTCTAGGTTTCTATTCTCTGAACGTATCACAGATGTATTCTGGACCTAAACCGTTCTGGGGTTTGAAACCAATCAGTAGGGTTTTAAAATCTATTCTGCGACTGACTGGAAACCAGTGTAAAGATGTTAAAACGGGTGTGATTTGTTTAAGTCTCTTAGTCCAGGTTAAGGCAAGTTTATTTGTACAGCACATTTCATGTACAGACAAATCAAAATGCTTTACATCAAACATTAAAAGCATTACAGCGGGGTACAGGAGGCAATAACAAGTGCATTAAAAACAAACTTCAAAAAGAAATAAATTAAATAAAAACAGAAAGAAAAAAAGCTAAAATAAAATGGATAAAATACAAGACATAAAGTTCCAGTGTGGGGAATTAAAAGTTGTTAAAGCAGCAAATAGAAAAGCTTTTAACCCTGATTTAAAACTGCTGAGTTTCAGCAGCCCTGCAGTTTTCTGGGAGTTTGTTCCACAGGAGCATAAAAGCTGAACGCTGCCTCTCCACGTTTAGTTCTCACTGTGGGAACAGAAAGTATACCTGACCCTGAGGACCCGAGGGATCTGGTTTTTCATGACAAACCAGGAGATCCTGGATGGATTTTGTTAATAAAAAATTCAGGTCTTTGTAAACTAACAGCAGGATTTTGAAGCGACCCTTTGACCGACAGGAAGCCAGTGTAAAGATCTGAGGACTGGAGTTCTAGGATCTACTTTCCTGGTCTTAGTGAGGACTGGAGTTCTAGGATCTACTTTCCTGGTCTTAGTGAGGACTGGAGTTCTAGGATCTACTTTCCTGGTCTTAGTGAGGACTGGAGCAGCAGCGTTCTGGACTAACTGCAGATGTTTAAAGCTCTTTTTAGGAGGTCCAGTTTAAAGATTATTACAGTAATTCAGCCTACTGGAGATAAGTTTCTCCTGGTCTTTCTAGGAGAAAAGAACTTTTAGGTATGTTTTACAGAACCATAAAATTAATCTGTTATTTAAAAAAAAAAAACTAATAAAATAAAATAAAATGTTTTATGATATGAAAGCCAAGGCACATAAATAAAACTCCCAGCAAACAAAAGAAAATAGTCTCTACATGGAGCAGCTGCCCTACCAGTTGAGCTAAACTCCACCCCAAGCAGGAGTGTTTTATGTCACCTGCTGACATCAGACCTCCTGGACTCAGAAAGCCTTAAAAGGCCATCAGAACTAAGAGGTATTATTTTCCATTTCTTTTTCTGTAATTCTGCCTGAAAAATGAAGTAGAAAATGTTTCTGCAGCCGTTCCTCTCTGTCCCCAGTAGAGGTAGGCAAAAGGCAGGCTAACAGATGTTTCCAGGTGTGATGGTGTCAGCTCACCTTTAGATCTGGGTAACTGAGGACTACTAGCTGGGCGCAAGCGTTGACGTCATCCCCTTTGATGAAGGAGAGGTCCACTCCACCGACCCTCTCCAAGCCCGAGAAGCCTGGGCTCCTCTGCCAGTCTTCGGTATCGTCCACCACCACCTGCTGCCTTAGACGCTCCTGCTCGCTGCATCAGGACACAGGCAGTGATTTATTCAAACATGACAGTACACTTTAGTCATATTCCACCAGGTATTATCCCCCAAAACCCAGTGTTTTCAGCACCAAAGTCCCAGTCCCCAACCACACCAATGTCTTATGATTTGATGTCTTGTATATTTATCTTAGTACAGTCATCTCTCGTTTCTACAAAGCAACATGAACAGACTTCCAGACATGGGAAAAGCTATCTAAGCAAGCAGGATGATGGAGTGTTGCATCAGACAACCTCACCAGAGCTAAACAAAACCCAGCTGGACCACAGAAGGAAAGTGTGTCAGCCAGGAGACGTTCGGCATATTTTGTAGTTATTTTCTTGTGACATTCTTATATATTTGCTACTTTACAGTTTGGATTTCTTTAGTTTTCTTCTACAGTGTTGACAACCTCAACATAAATAGTAAAAATCAGCATGTGTGAGTCAAACCTTTTGACATGTACAGTATAAAAGGAAGAGGAGACAGTTTTTTTTCATACAGCCAAAGTTTGAACCAATACACTCAAAATGGAAAATGAATTATTTGAAAACCCACATTAAAGTACAATTTGACATGAACTCGCGCCGTTATCACCGGACTTGTCACAAAGTCACACATCAATATCTGCTGAGGAGGACTGATGGTCCGGGTCCAGAGCAAACCACGGACTTCTGAATATGTTGCAGAGTTGAATGACAGGCAGCCGCGCGAGGCGCGTGTAGCTGTAGACAGAAAGGCTGACTGACCTCTCCCAGTGTTTGACCAGTTCTCCCAGCAGAGGAGCGGACATCCTGCTAACGAGGACACACTCAGCTGCAAACGTAGAAAAAGATCAACTAACAGAAACAACGTGAGCAACAAGAACCAGACTGTTTACTTCCGCGTACACGGTGACACGGCACTAAAAGGGCGGAGTCAGTAATTGTGTAGCTCAATGCTGCCATCTAGTGGTCAAATGAACTATTAACTACAACTATTTTCTTCCAGTTTTCAAATGCAGCAGTTTTGCTTTTATTCTTTTAAACTGTTCAGTTAGGTGAACTCAGCAAGCTCGATTACAATACAAGTCTTCTCCACAACATTAATATATAATTTAATTAAATCATAATAAAAAAAATAAATAAATATGGGCATAAACAATGATTGGCCACAAATTAGGAATCTTCCCTGGCATTACTATTTTTCAAAGTCAAAGTTTCAAAGTCAAAGTCAGCTTTATTGTCAGTTTTGCAGAATGTACAGGACAAACAGAATTTAAATTACGGTTCTTATGTGGCCACTTCTAAATAATGCATGGCCACAGGTTAATATTTTTTCTGGTCGATGTCACCAGAGAGGCTCCAATTTATTGTGATAATCAGCTACTTATTTGCTCAAATCTAGCCTTTTTTTATTTGTAACCGTGACTGGACCCCCATAAAAAATTATCTAGACTGACCCATGTGTACACAGGTGGGCCTTTGCTTTTGCTTTTATAGTAGGCCTATATTTCCATTCACACAATCACTGCAACTATTTCCTGCTTTTCAGGACATATAGAGCCTATAAAGAAATAAGAGGTCATTTTTGTACAGTGCTGTATAAGAGTCTGATGCTTCCATTGACAACTTTTAACTACAAAACGGCAAACTTAGACAGAACGCAAAGGCTTATTACACAAAAGTAGGATTCAGATATCCACGATAAATAACTAACTTGGGTTCATCAAATTCAAAACAATTGCATCCAGGCTTAGTTTGTTGCACACAAAGAGAAAGCCAAGATAAGCAGACACGGATTCATCAAGCCAAGGGTCTATTTCAAAAAACCAAGATAAAGCATTAAGCCAGAATATGTTTGTCATCCTGGATCAACTCATCCGTGATCTGATTACACAAAAGCGGGACAGTGGAAAGTGTGATTTGCTATGGCATAAATTACCATAGAGATTTATTCTGTCGACCTAACCTGCTCTAGACCAGGCTAGGCTCCAGGACCTATTTAATTCCATCCCTTATTACAGTCAGAAGCCACCACAAGTGCAACCAATATTTATTCCACTGCTCTCTACACATTGTTATCACATTAAACTAGCCTTTCTGTCATTATTGAAACACTTGTGATTGTTAATTATAATAATTTTAGATAAATGACTTTAGGTGAATTGCAGTTACACTTTCTCAGATTTCTCAGAAAATATGCGTCCAATACAAATCAGCAAAGAGTAAGTTTATGTTCCTTTATTGAATAAGAATAAATACCAGATGAGCCTCAGGTGACAGCAATGATCAGGGGCCGTAACAAAAGCAATTAAACAATGAGCTCTGTTTAAAAGTAAAAATCTCACACAGTGCTCTACAACAGTGGCTCCCAAACCTTTTGACCCATGACCCCAAAGCAAACATACATTGGTGTCCGTCTAACGTCCCCTATCACAAGGAGAGCCACACAACTTCTATTATTCATCACTTTGAACAACCTGGCTGGGTCTGTATTTATGAGGCTGTGATGATATCTTGTATTCACAGGTGAATTCTCTGGTGTATTGCTGGTGGACAGAGGGTCTGCCTCCCAGCCTTTTCTTCTGACACCATTTGCAGACCCTCGGAAAACACAGCAGACATAATGCCAATACCAGGGCACAGATAGAAATTACCTTTGGCCTCCTGAAGGCAGGCTTTCAATGTCTTCAACACCTAAGTGTCAACCCAGGCAGGACATGGGACATCACGATGGCCTGTGCTGTCCTCCACAATGTGGCCCACCTGAGGAAAGAAAGAACCACCACATGTGGACTGGGGGACAATTCTGCCATCTTCCCAGATGATGATGAATTATTTTAGTTACCATGCAAACCTTCAGTTTAAGTTAAATATGACCTGCGAAGGCAGGGGAATTAGTGTAATTTTAAATAGAATTTATAAATTGTTATGGTGTGTTTGCTGTATACTGTGTGTTTACAGGTCTGCAGGGAGGCTAATGCAGGTAAGGTTAATTAGTTGTGTCTGGATGTCTCCTGCATTTACTTCAGCGTGCAGACATGTATTATATACAGACCTTAGTGAATATTTATTTATTCTTGAGTTGTATGTTTTCTATCTTGAACGGTGCTCATGGTTTAATAGCTTTGATTTAACCTTTTTTAATAGAGGAACATCATGTTTCTCTGTTGATGTGTATTAATATTTATGAGATGTGTCTTTTCATATTTAAGTGTTTACTGTTTAATAGTGTTCTTTTTTATTATTTTGTCATGTGTGCTCTTATGATTGTGGCTTTAATTTTAATTTTCTGTACAGCACTTTAGTCTGATATTTTTCATTAAGTCCTTTATAAATAAAGTTGGATTAGAATTTGTGTACAAGCGCAACCCTGGTGAGCTTTTCAGTGCAAAACATCATGTAGTGTTAAAAGACCAGATCATCTATACAATTTAAAATTTTGTTTTTTTCATTTTACTGTAAAACTACAATGTAATGCATGACTTAAAGGGTATTTTAAAACTTCTCTTTAAAAATAACTATTTTTTCGTGAGGCATTCAGTAATCTCTGGTTGCAAATAATGGTGATGTCCCAAGTTCCCATTTGAAAATAATTTCCCAACTCCAGTGCACAGATGTCTGGAGGCATAAGCTCCAATCATTAGTCAGCAATGCAACAAAAACAAAGTTAAGATTCTCATCTTGCAGTTTCACAGGACAAAAATGAACAAGACACGTGACTGATTCTTTACTCATAATTCAAGTTTAATAACTCCAAAAATGTAAAGGCGCCATATTCTCATTAATCCAAATATACTTTTTACATAATTTTCTCACAACAAGATAAAGATATGCAAAGATGTCAGAAAACGGAAGCAGAGACAAACAAACAGTTATAGCCCTCATTTGATGAGAAGTGTACATGCTGCGAGTCAGGAGGAGACGGCAAAGCAGGATGATTTTCTGGTATTTTTAACAGAAAAACATCAGATCCGAGAACACTTCTTTGTGCCTATGGCTTCAATCAAAGGTCCACTCTACTTTCCAAAAAACAGAATGTACTCAAAAGCAAAACACAAGAGTGCACAAGCGACAAAGTGAAGGAAAGAAGGAAACATTAGAGCATTTCCATTTGAGCTGATGTTTAATCATTGAGTCTCCAGAAGGTGAAGCTAAGTTAGTTGTGGTTCTAAACGTGCTCCAGAAAAAAAGAAGCCAAGCGTTTATGCATCATAGTGCAGAGATTTCTCTCCTTGCCTGCAGAAACCGTTCATTTTTACACCATACACACTCACACACACTTACAGCCCTCAGTCTGAGGAGGTCCTCTTTCTCCGCGAAGCATTCACGTTATTGCAGCTAATCACGAGAAGACAGGCGCAGACCATTTCTGGCTCACAACTTGCAGTTTCATGTAACAAAAAGCAGGCAGAGGCCTGTATTTTCAGTATTAAAACCTCCAAACTCCAGCTGCGTTTAGTAACCATGGTAACAGCACCCGACAACTCTTGGCAACTGATCGTCTCTAACTGCGTAAAAAATCTGTCGCATTATGAAATGGTTATTTATCACTACAGTGGTCACCTTGGAAAAAAGCAGGTACATTTCTACGAGATGCTTACAAAGGCTAAAACGGTTTTTATTGACACATGGCTCTTAAATGGCTATCATCTTAATTCTTAAATAATAAATCCATAAACCCAGATGAGCGTGCAGGCCTCACTGCTTCACCCATCAATTACTCACCCCCAAAACCCAGTCAAACACCAGAACTAGCACATGAATGGTATCTATGTCTAATGGTGTACTGTCAAGAGATAAATCATAAAACATTCATCCTCTATGCACAATTATATCTACATCACTCTGAATAAGTAGAGAATGATGGCAGCTTCGCCCACTAACATCACATCCCTGCAAACTCAGGGCTCTCATTTGTTAGCAGGCACTAGCCAGTCAGTAGCACATTCACCAACCAGTGACAAGGCATCTCCTTGACGACGTGATTTAAATTTGAGTTCCTTAATTGTGCAGACGCTGGACAGAAAGCAAACTGTCGCGTCAAACTTTTAAGTCAATGTCGATGCCAGAAAAGTTGGTTTGTTTCTTGGTTCAGTATGCTCGTCCATCTGCCTGAACACAGTTTACAACTAAAAGCTCACCTGCAGCACCCATGATCCTCCACGAACGTCTTAATGATAAATATAAACATTTCACACAGTAAAAAGTCTAACTTGTGTTATTGCTATTAGCACATTACCTCAGTAAGATTCAGACCTGGTTAAATATTTAACTACTTTGACAGATGGGTTTTTCCAAACAAGTTACAGGAAAAGTGAAAGTTATTTTTCTTCTACAGCTCCTAAATGGCATGACATTGTGATATAATAATCTCCAGATGTTTGCAGGCAATTTTGAACCCAGATCTGGTTCAGATATTTCCCACCCACCTACATCTGACCTATTAACAGCTAACTAGAAACACACACACACACCCCTCCAGTAACTATGTTAAACACTTTCAATTTGTGCATGTTAAACACTGGTGTGTGTTTGCATGTAACAGAAAATCCAGACTCAGCCGACGCACTTAGATGAGGTATGCGCCGTCTCAGTACTGCGGGAGTGTAAATGCATATATGTAACAGCGCCTCCGGTGTCTCCGTTCGGTCCCGTAGCGCACAGGATGAAAATATTGCTTCTTCCAGCCTCCATTGAGCTGGAAGAAGGTTGACCTCACCACCCAGCACGAGACGGGACACAAGCAAAACATTCTGTTAAACAGTTCAGTTCAATCTGCTGCCCAGCAGAGATGCCCGGCACAAAAACACACAACCTTTGTGCAAAAATCAGCCCTTAAATTGTTCATGTGGTTTCATTTTCTTTTTGCCTCAGTATTTGAGAACTCGTCTTTTTCGGTTTGTGCAAGCATGCATCAGTTCCACATAAACTGGCTGTGCAAGAGGAACAGAGTCCAAAGATGATAACAAGGGGGCAGGAGAAGAGTTGGCTTCCATGTTGATGGTAAGGGCAGTGAAAAGGGCAGGCTTCAGGGGATTCAAGTCCTCCACAATCAGTTTCTACCTGGAGATCATGGAGCTGGACTGGGAGTGGTTAGAGGAGGTGGTGGCAGCGCTGAGTTGAGAGAAGCCACTGTGGCTCGACTCCAAACTGGTCATCGAACCCCTGAGAGGAGAGAAAGATTAAGTCAATGTGATGGTCGACAAAACAATCACACTTCAGTAAATTTCCCATATACAGTATGCAGCACCTGATCATCCAGTCTGCCAAAGACTAACTGAGTGCATTGTGTGTGCATGACTCGTGCTCATGATGCAGAACCATGCAGCCAGATCAACTCTGCAGTGGGTAAGGAGGTTCACTCTGTCAACGGCTGCAGCAACCAGCAGTCCATCCGGTGCAGATGAGGTTTATTATGATGTGAGATCAGTGCTTTAGTGAGGTTGCTTTCACCTACAGTTGCGAAGGTGGCTCTCTTTTAGCCGGGTCAGATCACCGTAGTAACTTAGCTTGAACGCATAATCTGCTCCTGAGTAGTTCATCTTCAAGTTAAAGGAGTTTAGCTTTCAATCACCTAAAAAGGAGCCATTATTTTACAGATTCTTTTCCTGGTGATAAATACCCCAGCCAATGCAGTTAGACACAACATTTAAGTGTCACCCTGCAGAACTACTGGGTCTTTGCTGCTGCTGGACATTAACACCAAACTGAAAGGACTCGATTTATGCTGAAAAGTGCAACAGTGAAATCACTCAAGGAAAAATCAGAGATCAAGTGTCTTAACTGCCAAATTCCACTAATTTCACATCTTTTGAACATTTATTCAATTAAATTAAGTAAAAATCAAAGGAAGCTACATATTTTGCATTTTACCTTATCCTGCCAAGTCACTTCTACTGCTAATACTAACTGTAACAGATTAAAAAATACCAGGAATATTCAATAACAATTACTTTACTTTGATCTGAGACTTAAATGATCAGTTTCAGATCAATCATTATAGAGCAGTGTCACAGCTAATGCAATTCTTATGTGTAAAGGTAAAAATCTTTGATTTTAACTCTTAGCTATGCAGAATAATAAACAACATGCTGTCTTTTCTTGTAATGATCTTTATGTTCCTCTATGCAGAAGCTGCATTTTAATGTTAAAATGTTTTTAATGTGAGCAACCACAGACCCTGAAGAGTAAAGCCTGGTTAACACAGATAATAACCACCATGACATCTCTGAATGGAGGTTAAGGTTTTTGTGGAGCAGCTGACAGAGAAAGCCCAGATGTTCTGAACTTTAAAATTTACCTCAGAGCTTTTGACATTTGGTTGCTTGTATCTTTAAGGTCTAAGCAAACAGCAGCATGTGATACCGCTTATTTAGTCTTAACCCAGTCTTTAATTCACTTACTTGTAAATTTAGATTACATTTTCTCATAAAAAAAAAAAAACAAAATGCATTAATACTTGTTAAATCCTTTGGGGAAGTACGATTTAAACAACTGTGGTGCTAAATGATCACATGCAGCTGAATTTATCATTTAACCAATGTCTAATAAAAGATGGGTGTGGCCTCCATGAAGAACTATGTTTTATAGTCAAAGGGTCAAAGAGTTGAGCTTATTTAGCTTGTTTTTTATAGACTGTAAAACAGAACAACTCACAAGGCAAATCCTACTTAACATCTATTTGACCATAAATGGATTTTAATTTCCAAAAACCAACATCCTGCTCTTATGAAGAAAACATGAAATTAGGGTTTCAGAGCTTAAAGTAATTAAAAAAAACTGTACTAAAGTAACATGACGTGAAAAGAGAGCTGGTTTGTTTTAAAAACTAGATTTAAAAATTGGAATTTTTTGTTTTTTGTTGGTTTGTTTTTGCAACCAGAAGAGCGACGACTTTAAGACTTTGTTGTGAATTGGAATTATACAAATAAATTTTTTTTTCTTGGTGTCAGTTAAAATTTAAGGAATAATTTTTATATCAAATGCGTCAACTGTTAGAAAAACATTTTGTTAGATACAACCAGAATCAGCTTGATGATGATCTTTAGTCTGAAAGAAGGTAAGACTCAGTTAGCTGGTAGTAAAAATGAACGAGTGGAGAAAAAGATAAAAAGAAATAGATGTCTTCTTTTTTTTTTTTTTTTTGTCTGGGTGTGTGTGTATGTATTTGGATATACAACAGTTAAGATGGTGTTTCCTGAACTCAACCCAAAGTAAGAATCCTGATAGTTAGTCATGCAAGGAAAGTGTCTAAAGCTGGCGAGTGAACAAGTTAAATTCAGGTGGGTTTGCTTTCCTCAGCATGAACAAAGCAATAACATCCTGTTAGCTGATACTAACAGAAATCATAAGCAAGAACAGATGCAAACAAGCATCTTTTTGCTGTATTAGAAGTGTGACTGCCATGGGGGGGGGCACTTAGATTAGCAGCCTAAAGCAGCGATGAGATGAGCTACAGCTAAAGGAAAAGAGGGCAAACACTGAGCCACTTACAAACTCTGCACATCACAGCAAGCCGTTCTTCACAGGAGGAAGATAGAAGAGAAAGAGGAGGAGGAGGAAGAGGGAGTTGTGAGCGACAGCACAGAAGTGGATTGGACAGAAAAAGACGGATTAAAGGAGTCTCCAAGGCAGGGAAGCATCATCATTTCAAAACTGTGGGCCTAAAGACTCATGATGCTCCTTAAGCCATTTCATAATCAAGTATCAAATGTCATACGTGGTGCTAAGTGGTAGGTTGCAGAGAAGCATTTACTGAAAGAAGACAGGAGTGGAAAAAATGAGCAGTCATAACAGAACTGTGTCTAAAATTAAAACTATTACAACATAATGGTAAAAGAAAGGAGAAAACATAAAAATGTGGACACATAATATAATTTACTTACAAAGTATGGATACAAACATCTTTTGTTGTTTTCACACATGCACTGCAGCCCTGACAGTTGTGACGTGGACCTCAACGGATGTTCTGGTCTTATACGAGCAGCTTTGTACTTACAGTGTAACTGAGCCAATCATGTGGAAAAATAAATGTGTTCAAATACACACAAAAGCCGCATCAAGTCAATACAGATTAATCATTAATATCGGTCTGCCATCCTAAATGATCTGGAACAAAAACACTGATCTCAGCGGCACACTTTCCTCCTCATGTACTGCCTCTCACATCCTGTGTTTGGTCCTCACGCCGGAGTATTTCCCACGTTGAGGCTCAGACAATCTGCCACTGCTTAGTACATCAGAATGTTTGGATCAATTTCTGAAAAGGTTCGAAGTTCATGTGTGAAAACAGCTTTTGTGTTTCACTCACACACACTGTCTGTTCAGTTACCAACCTGAAGTCCTCAGAGCCCAACACCTCGGTGTAGAACATGACTTTACACTTGTGTGAGGACACCTGCAGGGTGGCCAGCACGTCGTCCACGCGGGGCAAGTTGGTGGCCGAGCAGGCTGGCATGCTGTGAAACTTCCACTGGAGGATGTAGAAACCTGGCCAGCGTGTTATATGGGAACCCTGAGGAGAGGAAAGATTTGCAGAACATCAATGTGAGCAGCAACAAGAGGAAAGCTCATACACCAGCTCATTGTCATGCAGCCCCACCTGCACACTCTCGCCCTCCTTGCATGTGAGAGGGGACTCCACCATGCTGTAATCTTGACCCAGAGTCCAGGACTTGTCAATAAGCTGGACATTGTTGACTCCTGGGGAGGTGATGCCATGCGCTCCCAGGGGATCTTTACGTGGTGGCTGGGGGGCCCGCTTCGAGTGGTAGATGTTGAAAACGATGTCACCTTTGCACACATCAAAGTCCCAGGTGACGACTGAGCCAGCGTCGATGATCTCAATCACAAGCTGGCCAGAGGAAAGAAAGGAGGGAGGTTCAAGTAAATGCAAGAATTAAAGAAGTAAAAACATATTTTTTATGAATTATCCACAGATAAAAGAAAAATAGCAAAGTAGTTCTTCTTTATTCTTTGTTGAATTCAACAAAGAATCCACTTGCTGCATAAGCTGAATTCATTAAATGTATCAGAGACAATTTTATATAATATTTTTATATAATGGCTTTGTCTGAATGCTGCTTGCAGCAACATCATTGTTTTTAATCTGTCTTTAAAAAAAAAAAAAAAAAAGTGTAATTGCGAAACAAAATTGCCCATCATGTATAAATCTATATGACAGTAAGTCTCATAGATTTATCCAGAAGACTTACTGTCAGATACCAGAACTGGTGTTCATCAAAAACTAAAAACCTAAACTTTTACTTGCTACAAGTCTCTAAATGTAGTACGAAGAGAAGTGAGAGCAGCAAAAACAAACCCAGCTCTTTAGAAACGATTATATATCATAGTACATCTGTTGCTTGGTAATAAATTATGTAACATGACAGCAGCAGCATGTAACAGCTGACAGATTATTTTTCAAAGACAAACTGCACGTGTTTCAACTCTCAATTTCAAAGCCAGTTACAACCTACATCCACTAGATGGCAAAACTCCATCAGGGATGTCCTGCACTGCGTTTTCCTGCCCTACTTATTCATGAAAGCACCTTTTGTGTATTATCTTCACTTCTCACGTTGCTGTTGTGTTTTAGCCTCACCTCATGAGGAGCCCCTTTGAAAATGCTGGCGCTCTGGTAGATTGTCTCGGTCCACAGCCGGATATCCTCATTCTCAAGCTCCTCACTTGTGCGGTACATCGACTTGGGAACCAGGCCGCCCTCTGGTACCTCACACTGCAGAGAAAAAGATAGTATGCGCATGTGCAGACACACACACACACATACACACACACAGAACTGGGTCAGTGAAGCAGTTCTTTGTAGGGATGATGATGTTTCCAGAAACTTTCAACACAATTCAGTCAAATTTTCTAATAAAAGCATACAAAAGTGCATCTTCATCTAAACACTCACCATGCACTCTCCTCCTAAGAAATCAGGGATGATCTCCTTGTCTATGTAGTCCACAAGACCTCCAGGACCCTGGTAGTCATTGCCAGCATAGATCAGGAACTTCTTGCGGGTGTTTTCATCAATGAACGGGCTGACCTAAAGGCAGATACAAACGTGGTCAGGAGTGATACGGATGATTCTGGGGGAAAGTGTTAAAGTTTTGCAGAGCAGAAAGTATGTTTGCTGTGTCTTGTAAAGTTATTCTGTTGTTTCCAAAAGCAACTCTTTGACCCAAGTTTTGAGAAATAGGTGCAGGGATTTATTGAATCACCTGCAAACATAAATAAAATTATATATATATATATATATATATATATATATAGTTTATTTTTGTTGTTTTTTTTAGTCCAATTGTGTCATTTAGCATATGTCAGCCTTTTCTCCCCATTTCTCCTTCAAAAGACTGGCTTCTTAACAACCACTTTTCATGGAGACTTTTTCTAATGAAGCATCAGCAAACAGCAGATGGATCAATTAAAGATCCAGATGCATCTCTATGGTCCCGTGTCAGGTCTGGGTTTTTTGCTTTTCAGGAAACTACTTTCAAATCCAGTTCATCTGTTCTTCTTCTGATATTCTTATAGTCCTGACACTTCTTTTGTCCTCCTCTTGTCCAGTTTAATCAAATACTTTTAAGGTCACGCTGCACACCATGCTGAGATATACTGAGTTTTTAGCTGACAGCACTGAATCACCTTCTTGCTGCAAAAGTACCATTTTCTGTCTGTCAAAGTGTGTTTTCTTTGGCATTTTGCACAGATGCAACTAAAGAAACAGAAGCAAATCACATGTTTTTGTGACAGGCTGCTGGTAACAAAGAGTTTAAAGGTCCTATTCAAAGGTCCCATATTATGCAAAATTCACTTTCTAAAGGTTTTCTAACAGTCATATGTGTCCTCATTGCCTGTATATGAGGCCCAAAAACAAGAAAATTCTGTCCCTCTCTTATTTACTTGCTTCACATTTTAGCGAATGTGTGCTCAAATAGGTGAGTCTGAGATCCCTTTGTGACCTCACAAAGGGAAATAACCACTGCCTCCAGTAGTAGATACAGTCATTGACCCCCCAGCTAGCTGAGCCTGCCCTTTAAATTACCAAGCGGGCGCCAGAGAAAGCCGGATCCCCTCCCAGAGAGGGGCGTACACAGGCACCACTTATGAACTTTTGAAGGTTCAGACACAGAAGCAGCCCGTTCTCATTAGAGCTCACTAGAGCCACATTAGGATGGCTGAAATTAAGGACCAAGGCTGAATTTGGGGCAATACACATTGAAAGCAATGTTGTTGAACCTCTGATACCCATATGAAATTGTAAAAAAAAAAAAGTAGAATATGGGACCTTTAAAACTGGTTCTTTGCTAGGTTCTGTTACATGTTGACGATGCTGGTTTATCTCTTGAGTTCAGAGACTTTTATACTTGAATGATCATAGATTAGTGTTAAGTGACTTAAAGAAAAAAACAACATTCCTTTAAAAATGGTCAAGTACAAGAACTGGACTGAAAATGAGTGAAAAAGCAGCAATGACTTCAGAGAGCCTGAATAATCGTTGTCAACACTACCTTAAAACATGACAGGAGAGTCTGGAAGCAAAATACAAAAAAGATTCTTGGACAGTAAAGTAAACCAGTAATGTAAGAGGGTCACACAAGTACCCTCTGCTATTCTCACCAGTGTCCAAAGCACAGGGAAGACTCTTGGTGCCCTCAAGATAAGTAACCGTCCCAGAGTCTCAGGGTAGTTTGCCTCCACCACCTCGATGATCCTCAGAAGCGCTTTGACCCCTGGTCGCCACAGATGACGCATGTTCAGCCCCTCCAGATCTACCAGACATGTCCAACAGCTACAAGGGAGGAGTGAGAGGATTATGTGGATAAACTCACACCACAATCACATACTTGCTCTGAAGTGGGCTGCAGCCTCTTTCAGATCACTTAGCACCTGTCACCCTGAAGTGAGGCTTAAGCGGTGAAGGCAAAGCTCGCAAATTCTTAACTCTGAATGCTGTGACGTGACAGCCACTCATGGCTCACATGCCTTCCTGCGTGTCTCTTATCCCACACACCACCTCCTGATTGAGAGGGCTGGCAGATGACAGGTGCCATCTCAGCTCTCACACTGTGCACTTAGAAACTAGCCTTGTGCAGCATTTCCATTATACGAGAGATAATTCTCTGGACTAGTTCATGCTGCGTCTATCTGTGTGTGCGCCTCTGTCAAGGCCACCACAGATGAACTGAGTCTAAATAACGGGTATGGTCTTAAGCTGTTTGGGTAAAATAGAACTGATGTTGCTTATTTCATGTATCCTGTCCATGTCATCCTTCATTTCTTGTCATCTATGACCACTTTGCTATAGTTTTCGTGAGAAAATGGCTCGTCTACAGCTGCAACTGGCAGGATGAATGATTTTCACATTTTCATCTAGCAAACAAACCTTCATTAATACATTATGTTTAATTTTTATTGTAATTACCTCACAATGCATTAAAAAAAAATAGACTAATTCCTAATTGTCAGAAGCTGGAATGCTACGCTGGAATCTTTGTTTAACATAATGCTGCATGATGTACAGCACAGATTTACCTGATGGGTCGACCGAACACCTTGGTGTTCTCCTCACAGCGTCTCAGGCCTTCCTCATTGATAGACAGCACCTAAATAACATGACCAACATACCTCTTATAGCAAATACATTACAAATAAGCAGATTATCTACACAGGTTTTTAACTCTGCACATCCTGCTGTTAATTTACCTTTTGGGACATTAGTTTTCTAACATCTAATCCTACCATTAACTGTCTGACCTAGAAACTTAGCGACCCACTCTGATACAAACATGAACTGAATTAAAAATCATGTTACGTACGTGTCTGAGCAGAGACTCCTCCCCGAGAGCGCGCACCAGTCCTTTGGTATCCATCTGGCCCAACCTCAAGATGTATAAAGGACGTCCATCTGACAGAGCAGAACAAATATTGACATGATCTAACACCATATTTACATTATGCACAAATGCAAGTGAAGTGGAAATGCCTGCACTGGCGGCACTGTGCTCTGGTGTCGGACTATAAGGGAGTATGTGCTTTCTGCTCTTGTTGATATCATACAAACATTTGAGGGAAACTTTAAATGAAAAGAATAAATGCAGTTTGAAGTAGGAGCACAAAAGCAGATCTTGATTTATGACGATTACGCTGTCATCTTTTTTCTTTTAATGAGTTAGTGCAACTCTAAATCAAGAACGTGTGATTATGTGAGAGAAGCATTTGTGCATTTAAGTGGTGCCAACAAATGGATCTTTTTTTTATTTTGCTTTCCAAGCTGAAAGCTCTGGGTTGTTAGGAATAACTGAAAAGTCTCTGCATAGCTATGAAGTCACTAAGTTACAGTCTTCTGAAGTGATGGAAACATGATAGCCTGTGCGTGACTTAACTCAGAAACAGGCGTTCCTGTACTCAACACTGGAACATTGAGGCAGCCTCCATAAATCTTAAGAGGGCAAATGTTTGTGCATGTATGCACACGTGAGACTCCAGGGTGTTTACTTGAGTAGCTGTCTCCAGGTGTGGATGTACAAACAAACGTACCTCTGTCGTGGTGGTGCCAGCCACCGGTGTAATAGTCCTGCAGGACCTGTGGAGAGTTCCAGGTCTCCAGCAGATAGTCCACCTGGTGCTGCTTCCTCCAGGTCAGAGACTGGCACAGTATCTCCCGTGCCTTATCTATGTTGAAGTCTCGGGCTCGCAGGAAACGCAGGATGTGCTCATCTTTGGGGATCTGAACAGAAAAAATGGAAATTTGTTCAACTGTAAACAAATTTGTGAAAACACAGTTTTACTTAAAGCCTGAAAACATTTTGTCTATTACTACTGTCAAAGCTTTAACATTGCACTATCATCGCAATATAAATGTTGAAATTAGAACTGATGACTTAATGTTTGACTTTACATGCACCAACTGGTGGAAAAAAGCTGAAGTCTGATGTTTTTCCTTTAGAATCAAGTATTTTATACCACTGTAGAATATTTGAGTTGGAATTTGCAAGCATGCAACTTATAAAGCTTGCATGCTTTAGATACAGCCTACTATGCACCACCATTTACTCAGCATTTTACATGGTATGCCTTTTCTTGATCTGCCTCCACCCAATCTCCAGACTTGCATTATTCAAACACAGACTGAAGTCTTTGTCCTCTGGAGTTATTAAGAATCCCTAAAGTCCAAACTGAAATGGGAAAGAAGAAGTTTAAATATGCTGCTCCCTCCTTTGTGACGAGCTGCATAACCAGCTGAATCTGAAGGAGCAGATCTCATTAAACAAATTCAATGATGCTGTAAATAATTTGGTGGCAGGAACATCTGTCAAGCAGACTATAATGGCCTGGTTTGAATCTGAATGACTAATAATATCACGTTTTGCAGTTTTCATGTCCTTCAGTTTTGATGTATATGTCGGTTGTCTGTAATTCATCAATACAATATAAACTGTGTGTATCTTGCGGTGTATAAATCATGTAAATTGTGTACTGATGTGTAATAATTTCTTATTGAAGTGCAGCCTGTCTCAACCAGGATGCAAGAGTTTTATTTTTCTTGGTTAAATAAAAACCAAATTAATAGATAAACCTATGAAAAATTAAGAAATACTAACCCACTGATGCATGAATTATAAAAAAAAAAAAAAAACGGTGCCTCATTTTTTCCATGTAAATTTTACTTCTACAACAATTTTATTGTATTTATTTATTCTTATCTATTCAATTATGTAATATAAATATTCTATAAAAATATAGCTTCATCATGTTCTTGTCCTGTTAATCACTGAGGCAAACTTGGTAATTATGATGCATGCATGTATAATACATTTTATTTTATATTTATTTATTTGTGAGTGTATTGGTGTATTGGATGACTCACTAATGTACACTCTTTAATAGGCAAATACACCACCCACACCCATGCTTATACTAGAAAGCAGCTTTTAAATACATGTCCACTGTAGTGGACGCATTATGCATCAAAGGGTTAAAAAAAAAAGGACATTACCTTTCCCTTGTGTGTCTCCTGAAGCCATTTGCGAAGTCTGATCAGGCAGCTCTCCTGCAAGGGGGTCAGGTCACCCAGGTAGCGTTTAATATAGTCAGCATCCAGCTTATCTGCAAAGAAAAAAAAATAATCCAATTCAAAGTTTCTTCAAAACAGAAACTTAAATGCTAAACCCTCAGTGTGCCAACAGAGGTGTAGGCCCCTGAGTTAGGCTTTTAACCCCTAAACTGCTCCCCAGATACCACAACATGGCAGAGTACTGCTCTCTAGGGAAAGGGGTAAAATGCAGAGCCTGATTTCCCAATCAGGATTAATACAGAACAAAACTCAAAATTATATGGTATATCTAATGTGCAATATGCCTCTAAAACCAAAATAAACTATTTCTATACAGATTTTTAATTTTGTTTTAAATCATATTCACTTAATTTAGCTTTTCCACAAAGACTGTGGACAACTAGTAAAAAACAAGTGAATAAGAATACAAGTATGAACAAACCTTCAGGTGTACCAGCCAGAATATCTGCAAGGCTGTCCGCCTGAAGTCCACTGCTGTCCAGCTTTAAATCCAGTGAAGCGCCATCTTTAGCATCGGTTGTCGGTGGGACAGAAGCAGCAGCCATGCTTGAGTGTTTGGGGAGGACAGGTGGGCTGGCAGAGAGGCTGTTTGGCCGAGGGGTAGCAAGGGAAAGAGAGGAAGGAGTCCAGCGGGGGACATAACTGATGCCCTCATCTTCTAGCTGCTTCAGGTAGAACTCTATAATTTCTTTTCCCTGTAAGGAATCAAAGAATTACGAGAATATAGATTTAACAACAATAGTTGCAGTGTTTTGATATAGATTTTATTCATTTTAGGATGAATTATTTTCTGTTGAAATGGAAGGTAACCAAAAACAGAAAGATAAAAGGAATGGATGCAGTCAGTATAGCTCACATACATGCTAAATGAAGGATGACTCATTGGGATTGTAATAGAAGTGTCTGCCTGGACTCTGCATTTTCATTTGCACAAGCTCATTTATGCAATTACAGAATGAGATGACTCATGCTTAAACTTTATCGGGCTTGCCAATTTCAGTTCCCTATAATACATACAGTAGCTGTTGTAAGCAAATGTTTGTGTGAACACAAAGGGAATAGAAATAAAATGTGATGTAAATGTGTATACACACACCTTTTTGATACTGCTGGCATACTGCTTCATAGCAATCTTTTCCACTGTGCTCTCAAAACCAAAGAAGGACTTGATATCCAGGCTGGCGGTCTGTTCAAAACATGTCCAGTCCTCATTCTCTGGGTGGACCTGTGCCAACACACCAAAACACACTGCATCTTTTACTGTACACACATAAAGAGGAGAGATGTTCAAGTTACCATGGTAACCACACAACATGCTTCACTAGATGATGACGCACCAAAAGAGCAATTTTCACACTGTGCACTGTGAGTGGGAGTATGTGTGTCAGTCTTTCCATGTAAAATTAGTCAATGCTTTACACGACCACCTTGGAGTTAACTAGGACAAAATATAAAATTAGAAAGATTTAAATGACCCAGGAGAGTGATTTTATACTAATAATGATGAGACTGACATACAAAATTAATCTTTAAAAAGAAAAAAAAGAAAAAAAAGACTTTTAGATTTATTTTGGTGTATTCCATATTGTAAACAAATATTCATAAAAATGCTCTTTTACCAGCCTCAATAAGTTGATTATTCTAATAAATCAAAAGTTAAATGCATCCTGAAGGCAAAATGCTGGTAGCTTCATTACACATGACTACCAAATTACTTCAGCTTCAGCCAGGTCCATTAGCCGTCTAACTGAGCTGTCCATGCTGGTTACTCTTGGCACAGCGAACTCAAGCACACAGTAAGAACCTCTGCACAACCTTGGAGCTAAAATTAGCACCATAGTTGGTAGAAGGCTAATGCAATGTGCTTGACCTCATTAACACATAACACATCCGTTCAGGAACGAGCTGCTCTGGAGTCAGAGTTAAACGTGTGGAGTACAAGAGAGGGGTTGGGGAAAAGGGAACATGTACTGGTTTCTAACCAGTCATCTTGAAAAGCCAAAGGACACAAACATCAAAACTGATTAACAAAATAAATCAGGATTTGCTTGATTGTTCATATTGATAAATGTAAAGTTGTTAGAAAAAAAACTGTATGGGTCATGGTTCAGGGTTGGATTTTTTCCATCTACTGAAACACAAAGGTGTGCTAACAGCAGCGTCAGGATGAGTTGTAAGCTACTGACCGAATAGCAGCAGGTCTCGTGGATGATGACCCTGTTGGAAAAGGTCTCATTGTGGGACTCAATGTGCAGAGTCCTCTCCTTTCTGTTCAGCGTGTTTTTCTGAATGAAGTAAACGTAGTCAACACCTGCAATCTGAAAACAACAAACAAAATCTCGTTATTCCTCAAAGTGGTACAAAGTAAATTAAAGATATAGCTGCAACGCAGCTCGGTATTTTACATGAACATTTCTAAAGATTAAAAGAAGATAACACACCCTTTTGAGAAGGCGGGGAGCATCCACATCCAGGGCACAGCGGCGTTCGATCCTGTGGGCGGAACCATCCTCACTGGTCTCCTCATCCACCACGTCACTTGCAACAAACATGGGGATGAGGTGACAGGTGGGGAAGCGGCGTTCATAAGCCTAGAAGAGAAAAGAGGATCAAAATTGTAAGTTGAAGCAGCATTTTTTAAACCAGATAGATCTTTTTACATTTATACTTATTTTCATTAAATAAAGTAACAAATTGATGCTTTCATAACTCCTTTGTCATTTCTCAAAGGATCTCCGCTGTCTGACCAGCGTGTGGTGGAGAGGATGGTCGGGATATCCATGATGGAAACCAGTTAGTTCAGTTTGTACCCAATGATGGAGCCAGCCTTCATTATAAGTTTGTTCTGTCGGTTGGTGTTGCTGGTTCTGATGCTGCTTCCCCAGCACACAACAGCAATGAAAAGCACACTGGAGACGACAGACTGACAAAAGATCTCCAACATCTTGCTGCAGACATTGAAGGAGCTGTCTCAAGAAGTAGAGCCTGCTCATCCCCTTCTTGTACACAACATCTGTGTTGGACCTCCAGTCCAGTCTGTGGTCGATAGTCACTCCCAGGTCTCAACAATCTCCACCTCCTGCTCAATGGAGGTAGAGTAGTCCTCTTCCTCTAGAAGAATTTAACGAGAAACTTTGTCTGTGGTAGGACAGGGTGCATGTGGTGGTGTCAGAGTTTTTAAATCCCACGTGTTTACATTTACATATTTTTTTCTCACTGTTAAAACTATCCACCCACTCAAGACCAGCCTTTCCAGCACCTTCATCACATGCGTTGTGATGAAGGTGCTAATGTGGGAATTATGACAGAATTAAAAGGTTTATGATAAAATGAATAAAAGGTGAGGCTTCTACTCACCCCGTTACACAATATCCAATGGAAAACATGTCATGTAGTCTTAAGAATGGGTAGAGAGGAAAACTGTGCTGCAAGAGGCCAAAACAAAAGCTCCTTCAGCTGTGTAGGGCTTTAACTTTTCACTCGGGCCAAGCCACATCAGACTTAGCTGAACTGCTTTTCAATTGCTTTACAACAAGGGGCTCGACACATAACAGCAACGCTTTGGATCGTCACCAGGATACATAAAACTTGAAAATGCAAAACATAGGCAAACTAAGCTCTGTGGCAGAACCCAGCCTGCTGTTGTGTAACGGGGCCTGTCTGGAACAAGGTGCAGCAACAGCACTTATATCTTCAGGTTCCATCATCTCCAGTCTTGATCTGATAGCCAAGTTTTACAAACTTGGCAAGTCTAGACAGAAGGCAAATCTACATTAAACTGTGATGCTGGGGATGACCTAACTGAGCAACATCAAGCAAGGTGTGTGTACCAGTAACAGACTACATTTCAGTCACTGTTTAAAAGAACAAAAAAATAGGAAAACAGACAATAAAGCCTATTCCAGTGTAGGAGAATGTGGCACAGCCTCTTCCCTAAAACTGGAAATGTTTGATAATCATGTTTCAGTCAGAGAGAGAACATGGACAAACCAAGAAATCAATGAAAGAGCAAGACTTGTGGATTAATGCAGTGTGTGTTAGCTAAACAAAGAAGCTGTGTTCGGTCAAGACTTGGACAACCTATACAGGATGGCTTGAGTTTCTTTAAACACACCACAAAGGACTGGTGTGAACTAAGACTAACTAAAGAAACAGAAAACTTGATCATTTTATATTGCAGTAACTGATGCATATAAATGCCAAAATAACAGCTCAAATTTATCACTTGTTTGGACAAGATTTCTTATTCAGAGCATTCCCACATTAACTATGAGTTTGGGTGTTTAGCATGGAGAGCAGCAGAAGAAGTTGTTTTGTCTCACAGCAGGCAGTAGTGTTCAGGCACTCCTGGCATCTCGCTGCCAGGGCTACAGATCCACTCAGCTGCCCACTGTCCACTGACTGAATGCTGAGCTCTGTTGTTCAGCCCTGATGCTCTGGAACACTGGGTGTATGGCTTTGTCCTGCAGTCAGCACAACAGCACTGACTGTAAACATCAGTTAGACTCACTAAAAACAACCATAGATTTACCACAAATGAGTGGCTGTATGAACTATCTTCACAATACAGTGAACTAAATAACCTTTTAAAACACTCAGACCAAATCTAGTCCCATCTGGCTGCTGCCAGAATTAAATTAAATTGTAAATGTAACATTGGTTGATTATAATGGAGAGAATTGGTGAAAAAAAAAAAAATTTACAATACATATTGTCTTGAACCCGCATTTTAAAGGACGTTCATGCAGGTCTTTGCGATAAGAAGCCTGAATAAAACAGCTCAAGCAAGATTTGTTTACAGACTTCTAAACAGGTCATATCATGAAAATACACAGCTAAAAGGAGGTGAGCCAAATCAAAGTAAAAATTCAGGTCACATTCATTCACATAATTACACAAATCTATGCTGACAAGCAATTAAATGCTGGCAATCAGTGTGGAACTGTGTGACACTGATTATCTTTTCTAACAAAGAAGTATCGCTCACTGGGAGGACGAGATGTTGATCTACATCATCAGGTATGTTCTTTTAAATATATTCATTCATTTTCTGAACCGCTTGGTCCATTAAGGGTCGCGGGTAAGCTGGAGCCTATCCCAGCATTAATGGGTGAGAGGCAGGGTACACCCTGGACAGGTCACCAGTCCATCGCAGGGCCAACACATAGGGGACAAACAACCATTCACACCCGCACTCACTCTTAGGGAGAATTTAGAGTCATTAATTAACCTAACAAGCATGTCTTTGGACGGTGGGAGGAAGCCGGAGTACCCGGAGAGAACCCACGCATACACGGGGAGAACATGCAAACTCCACACAGAAAGGCCACCTCCCTCAAGGTTCAAACCTCCCCCCAGCTGAGATTCGAACCGCCGACCTTCTTCCTGTGAGGCTGCGGTGCTAACCACCATAACACCATGCAGCCCCTTTTAAATATAAGAATATATAATATTCCCTACCACACAAAAATACATTTTCAAATTACTTCTGTTTTAACACCAAATCTAGTTTATTAAAACTTTTTTTTCTTTTACATTATGGTATTCCTGTTATAAATAAACCAGTTCAATTGTTTTCATTCCAGTAGTGGAACCTTTACCCTCAGTGACTGAGGCATACAATAGAACTGGAGTTGTCCAGTAATTACTGGTACTTCCCAAAGAACATTACAGTAAGCAAAAAAAAAACACCATCTCCTGCAGGGTTTAGTTGAACGGTTTCTGATAACCATGACATTCAGAGATGATTAGGTTAGTTCATTATTTTGGAGCAGACATCTGATATTAGCTTCAACTTGGTTGGACAGAGCGAGCTGCCAGCTGACGTACAGACCGTCTTT
The DNA here is from genome assembly GCF_017639745.1 of Melanotaenia boesemani. Lineage (NCBI taxonomy): Eukaryota > Metazoa > Chordata > Actinopteri > Atheriniformes > Melanotaeniidae > Melanotaenia > Melanotaenia boesemani. Next base: position 35,772,682 of record NC_055685.1, on the reverse strand, counting down.
TTCTCTGAGAGCTGTTGCACTCAGTTTCTGAGCATGAAACATGATCAGCAGCTGTGTGTTTTTGTAATGATAACTGAGCTGTCTGTTGAAAATATGGGTGTGGATTCAGCTTGTGTGGAACTGGAGCAGGTAATACAATATAAACACAATTATTCTGTTCATACAAACTAGGACCTGATGGATATTTAACTCTCCCACTCTATTCAAAATTCTGTTAGCGGGTTTTTCCATCCTTGTCAAAAGGGTTAAAGTAACCAGTCAAAACAACCATTAAACGTTATTCATTTGTCCTCCTGTCGATGATTCCTGGAATAAAAGGTGTGGATGAAAAATAATCCAAATAGAAACACCACCACAGTAGGTTTGATTTTGCACTGAATTGAATGGCATGCACAATAGAAGCAAAATCTTCTAAAATAAAATCCTATCAGGATTCCAGCCAAGTTCAAGGACCATTGTAAGAAAGAGTGTAGAAACATTTCCCCCCTGTCACCGTGGTGATGGGATATGTTGGGCAAATCTCAAATGGCCTTGCCATGAGTAATAGCTCCTGGGATTTGGTTGAAGACTTAATGTGCTTTCCAGTGGTGAATGAGGAAAAAATATCAATTAAAAAAAAAAAAAAAAAAAACACACAATAGATGGCGACATGATTTCTTCCTGTGTATGCAGGAAGAAATCGTTTTCTAGTTAAGGTCATTGGTATGTAAAAATAAGACCCGTTCTACTCAGGAAGGGAGATTCAGGAAATCCATGAACTTGGAAAACGACACAACACAAAGAGCTATGTGTTGCGTGCGAATGTGTGTTGTGTGCTATCTGGCAAGAAGGCGTGAGTGCTGGCAAGCAGCCTGGGAATAATCTGTACTGAAGTTGTGTTAGAGAAAATATTTTAACCCTAACCCTGATTAAAAGTTTTAGCAGAAGCAAAGTAACAAGCCTCGTCCACCGTACTCGATGTTCTGTAAACAGAACAATATAATTTCTGCCCTATATTTCTGAGTCAGGCTTCTTAATTTAGAAAGGTGTAACAGGGAAAATACAAGCTAACATTTCTAATGCCATGTAGTTCACATGTATATGACAAATCGTGGATCAAATCTAGACCAATTTCCAAAATCTGCAGAAAATGGCTTTAGTTCTTTACAACATACCACAAAACAAAAAGTTCTATACTAAATGTCAAATAATCCCCTCAAAGGCCAAGTAGATCTAGAAAATCATGATGCTATGATTTTCTCAATTTAAACTTGTACAAAAACAAGCTGCAGCTAGTATCAGCTAAGAGTTAAATGTTCAGGATCATCACGTTTTACAAAAATGTTAGCTTTGTAGCTAAGGGCAAAATTATGTTAACATGTCATGCTAACCAGTTTTTGTTCAGTGACACGCTGCTATGGACTACAGTTCGCTTTAAAAGAAAAAAAAAAAACAAAAACATCAATTTTATTAAGTACATTGTCTCTTAGAAAAGACCATTTCCTCATCTGGGAAAGGTCTTTTGCTCTCGTCTTCACACTTCCAGAGAACTTGTCCACCTTCCTTAGAGGCCGAGTCATCTCTGAAGCCTATGAAAATGGTTGTGTAACAGAGACAACAGCTGCCCAGAGGTCAGTCTAAGCTATTTTTAATCGTCTGACTGGGAAAGTGGGAACATTTAAGTCAAGGGTACTTTTAACATTAGGATACTTGAAGAGGACAGCTTAGGGATTCAGTCAAAACAAAGCAGCAAAGGCAGTACATCATGTTATAGTGCAGCTGTTAAGTTTGGCTTCACAAGAAGAAATTGTTCAGAAAACATCTGGTAATTTTCTATTTATAGTACATTTAGTCTCAATTTGTTTTCCTTCTTTAACCTCTCTCGTAGCCCTTCAAACACTAGCCTGTCGGCAGCCCCAAGCACCATCAATTATACTATTAACAGCTTCTTAGGAGTGTGTAACTCTGTGGGGTAAATTGTGATTGATATCTTTGCCTTTACATGATCTGCATAAGTTTTCCAGGCATTTATATCCCTTCCTTGGGTTTACAATCTACTCCCAAAATAGTGATTTTTTTCTGAGACTATATGGTAAGTCCACAATGAGTGATCCACGATAATGTGAATATCACATTTTCATCGTAAAAAAAGGCAAGGCAGTTTATTTGTACAGCACATTTCATGTACAAGTACTTTACATAAAACAAAGGCATTACAGATATTTAGAAACAGTAAAAGGCATCAACAGATAATCACAATAAAATAATAAATTACATTAAAATGATTACTATGACTACTATGTTGCCAAGATACTTCTATTTTGACCTTGAAATTACGATGAAACCACTTCCGTCAAATTTGTTTTTGGCGCAAGACCAAAAACCAGGTGAAATTGAGATGGTTCCTGGCTTTCAAATGTTCTTGTGTGCTTGGGCCCTACGATACCAAGCTAATCTGTCTCTCATTGATCAGGGGCTTCTTCACAGCCTTGTAGGACTTTAAGCTATGATCTAAAAAGTCGGCCACGTACAGTATGGGTTGAACACTGGGCATTAGGTGGGGTTGACCACTGCTACTGAAGCTCCTGTGATATCAATCGACAGTTTTTCCTGCATATGAAAAAATGCTTGGACATCCAGATCTGTGTTTGTCTTCCAAGCTGTTGGGTTGTCTGTGTTCCTGTAGTGTGAATCTAGAGCTGGGCGATTAATCGATAAAATCAATAAATTGAATTTTCCATTTCTGGATTTATTTTTATGAAAATCGGGATTTTTTTCCATAGTTAGTTAGCAGCAGACTTAGCCCTCCCTCCACAGCAGAACGGTGTTGGTCTGACAGATTTTCAGTGAAGTGACCCTTCACTCATGCCTGGATTTAGATGTGCGTATAACTGCAATAAGAAATGCTGCTCTCTATGAGATGCAGAAGCCAACTTTAGCCCACAAACCCTAGTTAAGAGACAACCTTCATCAGGGGAATTATTTCTGCAGTGGATCCTGTATGATAAGGATCCAGATGGAAAGAGATCACGGATGCATTGTGTCGCATATTTCAATGTGAGATGTGAAGTCGTTTATATGGTGGAAAAGCTATGACATTATATGCTTTATTCTTGCTGGCATTTATCTATATAAACAAATAAATGTTTTTAATAAGTTTATTTATGTTTTGTAAAAGAAAAGAAAAAAAAAAACGATTAAAATCGGAAATCGGATTTGGTTATAAAAAAAATCTGGGATTTTATTTTTAGGCCATATCGCCCAGCCCTTACTGGCGAGCTGGCAGCAGCTGTAACCTCCCTGGCTGAGAATCTGTATCTTTGGGTGTGTTTCCTACATTAGGTTTCTTGTTTTAGCAATTTTGTCTCTGAAGAACTTTTAAATGTGTTGGAGAGATACAAAAATTGTGTCTTAATAAAAAGCATGGCCTTCATTGGTAGATGGCCCAATTGACCCAAAACTCAAAATTTCTTCTGTTTTTTTTAATGGAACCATTTTAAGTTTGTAATGCCTTTTTTAGGATTTGATTAGTATTTTGTCTGTGACTACTAAAATTAATTGCACTTGTGATTCTTCAGGCAACATTTTATGCATGTGATGTCCGAAATGTGATGTTCTACCACAGTATATAAACAGGCATGTCCTGTGTCTATAAATATCCCATAATGTCATGATCTTAAAGCATCTCCAACGTGGTTTATTTAACTACCAACAGACTACAATATCCACTGTGCTTCAAAACTCTGGCATCTCTAAATCGACTATTTAATATTTAAACTCAAAAGACCCAATTCATGTGCGTAACAAATATGACCACCATTGACGTAAGATACAAACAAAACCTGGCTTTGAGCGAGTTCTACTGGCATGACTGTGACGTTAGTGAGAACGTGTGTGGTGGCAAAAATCATTAGGTTTTCCCACCCACCACCACCTCAGGCAACTCTGGGCCTTAAACTGTCAGAAACATCATTACAAGGGTCGGGATCACACGTTACATGGGTCATATGTGGAATTTTGATGGGAACTGTCCTCTACGTGTAAGCAAGTTATTTATTGAACTGACTGGGTTGTGTCTGATGTTGCCTGCAAATCAGGAGCACAAGAACAACAGATTAGTTATCCAATTGTGGCCATTAATGAGCACGAGAACCAGGCTGCTGAAGGACACGCAATGTCATGTTCAGTCATTACACAAGTGGTCACAGATGCACAACTGGCTTCAGAAAAAGACGGTCTTGATGCAAAAGGTAATTGTTTATATAATTATAGACGTAAACATGAGAGAATGAAACCCAAGAGTAAAATTCCTTAAAGTTTCATTGGAAAGAACAAAAGCAATAAATTAACAAGATTCTTAAAAGAAAGCAGTGATGTTATAGAGATAACTTAAAACTTTTGTTTGTTTAAAAATTGGCATGTTATCGGGGTGAACGTTTACAGATAATCATCAGCAAGTTTTAATTCAAGCAAGCATGACTTAAAGTTTTCCCAGGAACCAGTAAAAAAAAAAAGAATAACCTCAGTGGTTTTACAGTTGAAACTGGCCGATAATAATCTACAAATAAACAAGAAGAGAACATCTTTTTAAGTAGTACAGTTATGGGATTTAAATTCCTCTACTTGATTCCTTCTATTGATTACATTACCATCTTTCCTCCAGATACATGTGCATAATGTGCACACAAAAAAACTGCAGATTACGAACCAAAGGTCTTCTTGTGACAATAATGGATTAATACTAATAATTAGATTTATATTGCACTTTTAAAGGCACTCAAAGTCCATCATATTGAATCCAGTGTTTCCCATACTATTATATTAGGGAGGGCGCTCACCCCTCTGGAAGGTCAAATTATTTAAGGTTACCTTTCCTCTAGAGCAGCTTTATACTTGTTTTTTTTATTTTATTAATACATTATCTTATTTACACAACAGCACCTCATTCCCCACTGCTCACTATGGAAGGGCAGTGTTCTGCCCTGGTGCACAAAGTCCAAGCCGGAAAATACGTTTGCATCACCATGATTGACCACGATTAATTGGAATATCCGTGTAAGTTTCAGAGCCCAAACAAGTCTGGTCCACCGGGAATTTCCCTATGACTCATGTTACCATTTAAACTAACATATTCAGACAAAGCCCAGGGATTATGAGTGGATGGTAATATAAGGATAAGTAAATAAAAACCTTGAGGAAACAAATCCTGTATAAAGAGCTTCCAGTTCTCCATAGCTGGGCCAACCAGTTAAACAACTTGACTGGGATGCTGTGGCAGTGCTAGCACTATGTGTAAAGTGCTAAACATGCCATTAGTTGTATAACAAACTGATATCTTGAAAAATGCAGTCACATCTAAAAAAGGAAAATTAAGATGCTGCAATATAAGAGGGTAGTTGTGGTAAATCAAAATTAATCACAAGGGCAGAGATGAAAATAAAAATGACTTTTTCTTAAAGCTGTCAAGACCAAGAACCTCCAAGACAAGGGTTAGACTTCATTAGGGGTAGAAGAGAAAGAAAACTCCAAAGTGAAGATGAAACAATAGAGCCTTTGGTCTCTGCATACCATTTCACCCACTTTTCTTCTTCCAGTAAGCTCACTGCTACAGCATGTATTGTAATGGCAGAACTGCCTAGAACAGCAACTCTGAGGGAAGCAAAGCAATCTGCCGATTACACAGACCTTACATAAATGTAGGGTCCTAAATATCTGGTGTGCCATGCTTAACTTAAGTGCAAGGTAAGGCATGACTGGATGTGTGTGCACAGGTAAGCTGAAAGCAGTAGGATATCTGTTAGACATCAAAAAGTCATCCAGCGAGGAGAAAAAACGCTCACTTCTAAGTTTTGGGTTTTTTTTGTTATTGTTGTTAACCTGGGTTATGTCATTCTTAGAATGATGAACCAAACAGAATCTGAGTAGGTTGTCCCCTGATTTCCTCTCTTTGAAGGTTTGTCACAAAGCACATCTAACTGGAAAGATCTGTTTTGGCTTGGTAACACCATGGGATCCCAGGAAAATGTCTGGGTGTCCATCCACAACGTATGGTCTGCGTGACCTGTTTTCAGGTAAGTATAAGAACACGGGTGGATGGATGTCATCAAACTTATGTTGACTAATGTAAGAATAAAGAAAAAATAAATAAAAATGAAAAGAAAAAGCTCTCAAATATATATACACACATGTGTATATGTGTGTATGTGTTTATTTTGGCCATCAATTGTACCCAGAAAGCAGGTTAACCAAGCCTTGTTCCACATTTGACATAAAAACTAAAAAAAAAAAAAAAAAAAAAAAAAAAAAAAACAGATTTGGCTGTATGTACATATGTATCATTAAAAAACATGGAGGGAAGCATGTGCATTGACTGTCACAACACTCACACTCTTCTAACGTCACCATCGTTGCCACTCAGGTCTGAGTCACTATCCACTGCAACACCGTGAGATGACTGCAGTGTAACGCACGCTACAGGCTTGACTGTAAGAGTGTGCGCACACATTCGTTTGAGTCTTGCAGAGGGAAACAGGCTGGGGGAGGGGTGAGACTGTGGCAGCATCTCGACCTTGCTGCAGCAAAAAGAGTGAATGAGTGTCCTGGTGATCAGTGAATGAAATCAGGTCCAGAAATTCCACACAGGCTACTGGAGTCACGTGGCAGTGGCTGTCCAGTGGCATGGTGTACGAAAAGCTCATCTCCCCAAAGCAGGCCATAACTTCATTATTTTTAGTGAATTAGAGAATGCAGGCAAAGCCCTGACAGCCTGACTCTGAGATGGGGATGATAATGATGGGAAAAGCCAATGATAAAAGAGTAATTAAATAGAAAAATGCAAAAACATTTCATCAAAGCATGTCCACAAAATGGAAATTTAAGTTGAGTTAACCAAGTTCAATTTAAGTTAATCAGGTTTCATCAGTGTTCACTCTTTTATTAAGACCATGCCATAACAAATTCTGTTAAAAAAAGAGCATTTGCTGTAGAGACAGCCACGTCAAAGAGAGAAATAGAGTGGTGCGAGTCACAGACCAGCCAACAGCTCAGAGACCGATTAAAACAATGCAGTAAAGCTTAGGATGCTTTTGCAGCAGAGATTTGGGCGGTTACAGCCTTAATCAGACCTGAGCATAAGTGGGTCAGGACATGGTGGGACGGATCATCACCCTGGCAGGGCCATGCTGCATCGAGCCAGGCGAGAAAGAGAGAAAGGGGGCAGTGGGATGAGCCAAGTTTAGAAACATTGTCATGGCGATAAACACTCAAACTAATGAGCTTGTGAGTACAAATTTTGAAAAGACCTGCTAGGGACAAAACAAAGTCTGAGCTAGCAGTAGCGCTGGGACACTTACTTTTAAAAATCTTTGACATTAAAATTTGTTGTAGGAAATATACAAGTGCCCTTATCTTTGACAGTTGAGTTTTTGTGTTTTTATTTAAACAACTGATGCATCTAATGGGCACATGTACTTCAATGAATTAAATCTTTTTATTTTTATGTTGCATGAAAGATGCTCAGAAATATTTCTGGTATAAAGCCGACAGACGGTTTCTGTTTATATGACTTGCTGGCCAATGTTTCATGAACTGGTAACACAGAATCAAAAACAAAAGAAAAGAGCAGTGCAAGATAGGGCACGCCATGGAGGGGAATCAAATACAGAGTTGGTTATAAGTAATCAGTTGGCACTGATCCATGAACACAAAAAGCAGAGTAACAACAGATCAAAAATAAAGCCTCCCAGCCAACTTTCACAGCTGTCCACGTGGACCAGTTTGACTAAAACAGGTTTTATTTAAAAAATAAAAATTTATTAATGATCCTGGTTCAGTAATCCTGTAGGTATCTTTATTCGGGCACAATAACATGAAAGACATTGAGATGAGTTATAGAATCAACACTAGGCTTCATTAATGAACCCTCAGAAATAGCTTGTTGTTCAGAACAATAATAGGTTCCAGCCTCCTTTTGTGTCGTGTACATTTGTGTAAAAAAAACTAAGATTAAAGTGTGTAGTTCATGATTTAACCATTTAATTTCATTCAAGTTGCTCAAGAGGTACTGAACCAATAAAATTTGTTTGGCCAAATATGTACAAAAAATTAAATAAAAATGTATTCTGAGAACATTTAGCAGATCATCCACAGCTTGTACATAACCCACTCATTTATGAAAGAAAACATTTCATTTCTAAAAGTATAGCTTCTGTATCAATTTCTGTTTCTAAACAATGACAAGTTAAAGGAAACATCCCCTGTTGCTGAAGGTGCCTACAACCCCAGCAGACACTACACTAACATGACACATCCTGTTCCTTGCCCTGCAGAAACTCCACTGGGATAGGGGCAGGACTAGAGCACTTTGTCCTTGCAGATTAGTCACATACCCAAATGTTTCCATGGAGCAGGTTATGCTACCAATAAGCTTTAATTTACATTATTACCTCTTTGTGAGCATAGATATTAAACTTGGACTTGTGGGACCCATGGTAAAGTTATTGTCTATTTAAATTAGTGGACATATACTGTTCCACTGTGTATTCATGCTTGTTTTTCTTTTCTCCTCTTGTGAATACTAAGCTCCTTTATCTGCTGCTGTGTTCTAGAGGCTGCTGTCCCTCCAGGCCGGTAACAACAGGAGGAGTGTTGTGTTGAGCTTTTGACATTCCAGTGAGACTCCCTGAGGATAGACTAGAGGTTCTGAGACTGGATCACTGCGATAATGGCAGCAACAGCAACAACATCAACATTTCCTGTTACTGAGAGGCAGCAGCTGTTGAAACAAGGGCTACTGTGGCTGAGGGTGTTCTATAGAAAAAAACTAAACTTAACTGAACTTCATGTTTGGGAAAATGTAAAGTAAAAGCAAATGTGATGGTTTAACTTATTATTTTGTACTAAAAACTGTGTTGTTAGCCATGTGCAACACTTTGCACCAAGAATATAAACCAGGGATCACCAACTCCAGACCTCTAAGGGTCACTCTCCTGCAGGTTTAAGAGGTTTTAGATGCAACCCTCCTGACTCGAATTAATGGTTCATTAGGAGGCTAAACTTGACAGCAAGCTCTTAAGAGAACCATTTATTTTGAATCAGGTGAGTGGCAGCAGGGAAACAAGTAAAACAGGTAAAACCTGCTTTATCCCAATCACAGATTTTTGTGAAATAAAAACACAGAGAAAAATGTGACTAAGTATCATAAATTATACAGAATCACGAGCAAACTTCTGGAACTTACTTAATTCTTAAAAACATCCTCATACCCTTCAAACTGTGTGTACATTCTGCCACTGCTAAGAGTATTGATATTACCCCTCTAAAGAAGGAATGGGGATGGCTGCATGTGAAGGGCATGTCCGATCCAAGCGTCACTAATGCAACAGTACATTCAAGCCAGGCATATCAGACAGAGGTTAAAAAACTTTGATAACACCTGTCAGTGAGCCGAGGGGCTCATCAGTGGCATGTGAAGAGTCGCTGCATTTTATCTAGATTAAAGGAAAGCATTCACAGGCTTTGGAAGAGGAATGCAGAGCATTATTTTTTTCCTTCAAAATAGTAAATAGATATTTCAAAGACATGACAATATTCAAACAAAGTCCACTGGAGACAGAAAACCAAATTCCTCAAAGCAAAATGTCTAATATAATTGCTCAACCAATGAAAGTGTGAGACCATATTTCAAAGGAATCTGAAAGAAGAAGTGGGTGCAGGAATAATAAAGCTGAACGGAGCCATGGGGTAGTACAGCAATACTTATATTACTTAGAACTGTCCTGCAATGACTGCATGAAATGTAAACCATATAAATATAATGACATATGAAAATGTCTAGACATGAAGAAAGTCTTTTCTCTTCGGCACATTGCTTAAACAGTACACAGTACATTATGTCCGTTTCCAACAAACCCAGAATGTTGCTATATGTTATGTTGCAATGGTGGCAGAACAGCTATAGAGGAAGTGAGAGAGGTTGCACCAGCTTTTCAAGAAAAAATAAAAAAGAGCCAGAAAGTGTTGTGATGCACCATTAGGTCTGCTCTGCAGTGTCTGTAAAAATACTGCAGAGAAATTTCACAGAAAAGTAAAAGGGGTGGAAATGTACATTATTTTCATCATTGCTAACATATAAATCAGGCACAGATTCGGATCATGTTACAAGATTATGACACATCCTTAAGTGTTACTGCCTTTTTTCTGAAAACATCCAGTTTTTTTTTTTTTATTTCAGATTTGTTACATTTACAAAATGTCACACAAGGTGGGTCATCTCCAGCTTACAAATCACACAAGTCTGCCAGGTTGTTATTAGTGTTTCTCCCCCTTTGCACCATGTGAATACTTATTATAAGGTACCAGATCTCTATTTATAGCCATCTGTTTGCCCGCTGCACAATCCAGCCTGTGCTAAGGAGATTTAGTCTTCCTGCAGCCTCCCCGGTGCTAGCATAGAAAGCTGATTTACATTTAAAGAAAATAGCACCTGCCAGGAGCTTGGTGTACAAAAGCAACTCATGGCAGAATATTGAAGTGAATCAGTACCACTGCCGACTAACTTTCAAGTCATTCATATAAATTTAAACAAGTTTAATGAATTAATTATGTGACAAATGAGACATTTTAGCTGAAACGGCCAGTGGTATAAACAGGACATTAAATTCTAACATTTACTTATGCTCTATAAAACAAATACATAACAAATAGCAGCTGAAGGCAAAAAACTTATCAGTCCTGAAATCATACTTTCTCATGTGATAACAGTGAATGTATGATAAAGAAGGCGTTTCTTGAATTTTCTATAAGAAATAGGCATATAGCATAAATAATAGAGAATTATGGGTTGAAACTGCATTAAAATCTGTTCTTTCACTGTCTCCCAAACTCAGTGTTGTCAAGGTACTACACCAAGAAACTTTACAGTACGGGGGTTGAGACAGTGTTTTCCATTTGCTGGCTGCATTTAGCTAGAGAATCCTATCTAACATCCACCAATCCAACAGCACTTTATTAAAAACTGAGCGTAAACAATGCATAAAAGACAAGAAACAGGGACATTAATGCAAGGAAAGCTGCTAAGAAGTTAAACGAGGAAGAGGACAAATTGACACGAGCACTCAAGCTTCAACTTAGACAAAAGCCTACAGCAAGCCAGTTGGCCTCTGAAAGCCTTGCAAGGCACTGAATTTTTTAATGCTGCAAATGGACTACTACCAGAGTCTTCTGCAGGACCTCTTATTAGACATAACAGCACAGCCATGTTGTATATTTACAGGTTGAGAATGCAATGTACAGCACAATGATTTCACACCTCTGTGAGCAATGAAGAGTTTTCAGTGAAAATAAAAAGCTATGTAAAACCAAGGAGTGCTTTGTGCTTGAAGGTAGAAAACACAAATGCATGGTGTTATCCTGCTGGCTTGAGAATCACTAAAAGCAAGAAATTTATTTAAAAAAATCTTCAAGTAATTTTATTAGGCTTGTAGATGTGGGAGTGTGAAGTAAGTGACACCACGATCTGCCTGCAAAGACAGCACTCTGAATACATGATTCAGTGACTACCTTTACAGAGCGACCTTTGAAGCGCCCACTCACCACAATTACATAACTCTACATCTATGGCATGCAAAATTTATGCAGACAAAAAGTTGACAGTGACTACAGGTAAATACACTTACCGCCATCACAAGCTCAAAAGGATGCTTGTACACCCGCACAGGTGACTGATACTTCTGCACCATGATGGGGATTACAGTAACACCAACAATCTGGACAGAAATATAAGCATATCAATCAGAAAAGAAAGAATAAGTAATAATTACAAGTTATTTTTTAACGGTAGTAAGATTAGGTGTGCATCTAATTTACTCAGTATTTTAAGAAGAATCTTATTCTGACAAACAAAGGTATATAATTTAAGCTGCATCTAGCTCTATCACAGGAGACTGGTGTGCGTTTAGCTTAAGGTGTGTTTGTCTGACGACTGAAATAATGTCAAGTGCTTGTGTTTGCATGTCAAAACAAGAAGACTGTACATATGAGCTGCAAAGGGGAGGTCTCCTGAGCCGTAACCGAAGATCTCAGAAATGGATCCAGCTTTTCATGCTCATTTATCACAAAGCTCTACAACTACAATGACCTTTCACTGCAAACTACTGAGGCTATAACTAAACCAACAGCTACACATCACAATACAACACAAAATGAATAAAAAATGCAGGTTGTGCCCATTTTTTTAAAATGTAAGTAATGCATTTCACATGCCAGAGCGTTTGAGTTATTCTCTGGCCTATTTTCAAATGCCCCAGATGAAAAAGTATGAGACTGTAAGAGAATGTTCCAGATGTTAAACCAAAGGTTGTACTGTGTAGCTTAGACTTCAAGAGAGTGATTCTACTAAGCATGCTGTTACATGTCTGTAATTTCAGCTATGCTGCAGGAGCATGTCTGCAAATAGGAGAGCAAAGTAACTTAGGATGAGTACAGTGGCTCTGAGGTGCAAAGCACAATGCTATGAGACAAAACCAAAAACACTGCACCACTGGAGAGAACACAACAACAAAACAATTAATTTAAATGTTCAGTTTTTCTTTTTTATATTCTTGTGCTTTTTAAAAGTAGTTTAAACCATATTTTTTATCCTTGCTAAACTACTTTAGTCAGCTCTGTTGTGTTTGTTCAGTGATGTTTTTTGCACCTCAGAGCAGAAATAGAACAAAACAGGCAGAGTACAATAGCCAAGCTATGAGGAATAGTAACTATCAGGTAACCACTGTTTCTTCTTTAAACAACACATTACTGCTGCAGTAAATAATTACCGTCATGATTCAGCATCAGTCAGCAACTTCAAAAGCATGACAACAAACAGACAATTACCTAAATATACATCATGAATCCTTAATGGCATATTTTTATACAAGCCACTCAGCACAAGTCTTCCTCGTGTTTTATTTTCTCATGTTTGTTCTTCCTTCCCTTCACTTTGATATGAATTTTCCTAATTGTTTTTCAATTAGTCATCTTACTCCCAATGTTTTGAACTGTAAAATGCTCATGTGTTTTAGTTTGCTTCAACTGTCCCCGAAACAAGAACCAGCTGTTGTTTTTAAACTGGTTTAACTGAACCCAACAAGGAACACATGAAAAAAAAAAAAATAATCTAGTTTGCGTATCGTGTATTCAGGGGACTTTTTTCTATATTTCCTCCTCCATTTATTTTCCCTAAATGGAAATGACATTGTTACAGTCAGAATAAAAGATAAGAAAAAGGGAAAGAAAACGAGAATTTGCCATAATATATAAAGAATAGTCACTGTAAAGAGTCATTGCTTATGAAAAATTAAAATAAAACTGCTTAAAGAACAGTGTTTTACGCTCCTTTTAGTTGTTAGATGTATGACAGAGAAATCTTTAAATGCCATAGATTACAATTCTTGGAAAGGTAGTACCTTGTTAACGTTAGCTAACACAATAACAGTTTTAGCTGATTTAATTAAGCTGGCAAGCTAAAGCTAACTCTGCAAACCGCTTTAAACCTAACACTATTTTAATAACTGGTCCTTACCGGTGATTCAAACAGACAAATAAATTTGGGCTGGTCTCGTCTGGTTAGTCGGTGTTTCTTCTGGAAGGGTTATCCGAGTGAACTGCCATTCCCTCCTCGGCTCTTCACTTCGCCGGGTTCGCAGCTAACAGTTAGCTCGGTGGTGCTAGCTGGCCATGTAGCTGGAATAAGAAGGAGGAAAGGAGCTAACCGTATAAGAAATCTCTTCAGAAACAAGCCGTTGCGATTAAAGTAAATATCTCCCAACAGCCATTTGTTGAATGACGGTTTTGCAGATGAAGTGTGGCCACCGGAGGACAGCGGCTGTGAGCCCTCTCCTCCTCCTCCTTCGGTCATGTATCTGACCCGACGCTGTCGCTCCTCCCCGTTTTGGGAGCTCAGTTTTTTTTCCACCTCTCAGTGCGGCGGAGTGCTGCGTTCATAAAAACCCACCGCCTGACCACATCTGTTCTTCTGAAGGACAAACAGAGAGGACAGGCACCAATGAGCAAATCTAATGGCCAGACCGAAATCAAATTAGCTCCTAAGGTAATAGAACATGACATGAATAACGCTGCAGACAAAGAGGCACACAGATTATTTGCAGTTTCATTATGCAACCAGCTCAGCTGCATCACCAGATTAATGTAATATGTTTCCAGGGCAGTGAAATAACTCTGGGGTGTGTGTGTGTGTGTGTTAAACTGTAAATCTAAAGGTCATAGATAAATGGCTGCCTATACTCAGAAGGGAAGAATAATATGGAACTGACTTGCACATGACTTCTGTACACTGCATCCATATTTAATTTTATTTCCAAACTGATAGGAAATAACTATGAAGGGGAGTCATAACTAAATAAATACCTTTTCTGAAATATAATTCCAAAATGCCAAATAAACTCTTAGGAATGACATTTTTTTGGTCTGAAAAATTCATGCTGAGTGAGCGTTTTCAGATTTCATCACCGTACCAGTTTAATTCATCCTCTCCATCTTAAACTCCACCCAAGTTTAACTTCAGACCTCACAGTCACCCCCCTTCTTTTTGAAAAAATAAATTTGTAGCTTTTGGTTCTTTTCTGGGCAGTTTTTAAAATGTCATTGTTCCATTGTTCATCCACCACTAAAGAAAATTAATTTAGACCCTTTTATTAACAACTGAGCAGTCTCCAAATTATCTATCTTACATAAGGTTCTGGAGAAAGTCATCAACACAGTTCTTATCATTTCTGAGTGATAACTTTGTTTTAATACTTATTTTGTAAGCAGTTTAAAGTCTGTTTTTAGCACACTTTATAGTACAAAGAAAGCCCAAAGGATTGTTTAATTGTAGTTCTTTTAGATTAAGTGCTGCCTTTGATAGTGTTTATCAAAAGTTCTTCCTCCATTCTTAAGAATCATTAGTTGGAATTAAGAATTTGTCTCTTAGCTTATTGTGTTTAAATATTTTAGGATTCATTCACACCAGCCTTTTTGATTTAAATCCTAGTCTGCTTGCTTGTGAAGTTTGCTTTGTTTGGGGTATTTTCTTGTGAATGCACTGGAAAATACTGATTAGAATCCAAGAAGCATGTGGATGTGCAAAATGTGCAAAATGAAATGTAAGAGAAACAATGTGAAAACCAAAATAGAATTTAAAAAGTAGAATAAAATGGAAAGTGGATAGAAGCAGCAGGTAAAGGCTGGTGTCTAAGCAGCTCTTTCCTGTTCTGCCAGAGGTCACTTATTGAACGGAGTGATGAATGTGGCAGGAAAGATTTACTGTATCAGCCCGTATGACATGGAGCATCTCCGTCTGGTAGAGAAGGAGCTCCGCTGTCTGACCAGCGTGTGGTGGAGAGGATGGTTGAGTTATCCATGATGGAAACTAGTTTGTTCAGCGACCTCCTCTCCACCTCAGTTTGAAAATTGTCCAGTTTGTACCCAATGATGGAGCCAGCCTTCTTTATAAGTGTTCAGTCGGTTGGTGTTGCTTGTTCTGATGCTGCTTCCCCAGCACACAGCAGCAATGAAAAGCACACTGGAGACGACAGACTGATAAAAGATCTCAACATCTTGCTACAGACATTGAAGGAGCTGTCTCAAGAAGTAGAGCCTGCTCATCCCCTTCTTGTACACAACATCTGTGTTGGACCTGCAGTCCAGTCTGTGGTTGATGGTCACTCCAAGGTCTCAACAATTTTCCTCTCCTGCCAAATGATCTTCAATGGGGTTAAAGGAGACCCCTTCATCCGCAAGTCTGTCACCATTTCTCTGGTCTTGGTGATTCCTGTCAGTCCACTCTACAACCCTGTCCACCAGCTCTCTGTACTCCTCCTCCCCTCCCTTTCCTATACACCCAACAACAGCTGAGTCATGAGAGAATTTCAACCTTGGTCCAGAAGAATATTGCATCCCCAAACTGGTCACCAATCGGATCGAGTCTAGCGGACTATCCTGGTGTGAATGCACCCTTACTGGACTCTAAAAGACTTTACACCCTAACAGCTCAGCTGACTTGTGGCATACTGCAAGCCTCCCTCTGTTCTCTATTTACATACTAACTCTTGGTCAGCGTGTTTAATAACATAATGTAAATTACCATTTTTTTTTGCTAATGACACATGATCAAAATCCAAAGTGTATCAAGCATTTTATTATTGTGATATTGTGGATATCCATCTGGTTTAACTTACCTTATCCTTTTGTCTGGTGGTAATCTGAGCTGGGTTTTCTGTGTGTGCTCTCAGGCTACACAATATGTACCAATGATGCAGTAATGACGCACTACAAGATGCTTCAGATCATAATCAAGGCATGCCCTAAAAAAGGACAGGTGGACTGGAGTCAAGTTGTGCCAGCCCACGCCCTAAAATAAATTTCCATGAGAAAAGCTGTATATTGATTTAAAAGTTTGCTCTTGTATAATTCTTTTTGACTAAATCATGTTTTAGACATTTCATGAGGACCTCAGGAAATTGTGTCAGCTTGTGAAAAAAAGTGCATAATCTGAGAAAGAGGACAAGAAAAGAGAAGAAGTTTAGTTTTATTTGAACGATACTAAAATTCTCAGCTGTAATCTGAGTACTTGGCAATTAAATGTTTCCTGAACAGCTGTGTGTGCTTTCAACATTAGTTCTTGCACTAAAGAGTTCACATGGCTCAGAGACAAAAAACATCTGACCATTCAAGTGAAGAACATAATAATAAAGCCAAACAAAACAGAATCCATTAGGGAGACTTCAGTGTTTGAGTCATCTGTGAAACATACAAAGCAAGTGTTCAGAGGAGAGCTAGAAAATTATAAATGGCATTTTAGACTGAGGCACATGAGTCTCGTGCATGAGCAGAAAATCATTTTCTTGGGAATATAAAACCCTCTTTATGATTGTCGTAGGACATCCTCTCCTAAGTGTGCCCTCACATGGTTTTCAGTAAACAGGGTCTCAGTGGATTCGCCACATGATGCAAATCCCTGGTAAAACTAAGAAGAGCAGGCTGCAGATCAAATAGAAACAGGAGTTATGGAACATCCTCTAAAGAAATACAACAAAAACGAGCCCTTATAATCACTAGAGAACTGTAGGGAAGCTAAGAGAAGCTAATCGTGAAACAAAACACACATGCCATTATGGAGGAAATTATTGTGTTATTATTTTAGCATATACGGCTGCCATAAAAATAGCTTCTGGAATAACCTTTAGCTGGTGTAACTTAAGCTAATCATCCTCTGTGTGATGTTTTATTTCTTTCACATTGCTGTGGAGGAATCTTGACCCACTCTTCTTCAGTTTATTGAGGTTTGCAGTTTGTTTTTAATTGTTTTTGAGCCCTCCTAAAGTCTTACCACAGCATTTCAGTCAGGTCGATGTCTGGACTTTTACTGGAACTTTGCAACACCTTGATTTTTTCAGAATCAGAAATTCTTTATTAATCCCAGAGAGAAATAGCTGATTCTTTCCTTTATCAGTCTTTTAGCAGATGTGGCAGTCTGTTGTGGACAATGGGATCCTTGTTAACCCTGTTTTAGCCCAGCTTTAGCTGTTGGACATATGAAGTATGAGGTGTTTGATTTCTCCAAACATACTGACGTGGATTATTACTAAACACCTGGTATAGTCTGTCCAAGGGACATTGCTCCAAAAGGCTTGTGGTTTGCTAAGATGCAGCTTTACAAACCAAAGCTGTATTGCCATGTTCTTTTTAGAGAAAAGAGGCTTTGTATTGTAACACCAAACCAGCTCTAGTTAGTCAGCCTTTTTTTAATCATACTACCATAAACTTTAAAATTAAAATTCTAACTGAGGCCTGTAGAGTCTTAGATGTAGCTCTTGAGCTTTTTTGTTTTGTTTTTTTTGCAATTTGCAGTTCTGACCTAGGGGTGGACTTGCTGGGATGTATGTATGTTAATGTTTTCCACTTGTGTGTTATAGTAAATAATCTGGTCCTCAGATTTTAGATTAATTATGTCCTGATATGTAAAACTTTAGAAATAAAAGAGGATGTTTTTTATTTATCCACATGACAGTTTATCACTCACTCATTTTGTCCTATGTTGATCCTTCAAAATAAAATTAAAGATGAAATGTTGCACCATAACATCATATTCATTACTGCATTTCAAAGTTAATGTATTCAGGCCTAAAACTGGAAAAATTATGAGAAATGTGCAACTGTTCTCGTAATTACAGCATGGTGTCCATCTTTAAGCTGGTGTTTCCTAAAGAATGTCTCCAAGTCTCACATACCTCTTTAAGTGTGTGACCTGGGCGACATGCCAAACTCTCAAGTGTAAATGGAGACAGTTATTTTAGGCCACAGGTAATCGATGCTGGTATGGGAATCTAATAGTTACTGACATCTAAGGAGCTTTGCAAACAAGTGCCAACCTTTCGCGTTGTATGTACGAGCTAATTTGGATGCCAGACATTTAAGATCTCTGCCACAGTAAAAAATTAAACAGGGTTTAAATGTTACAGTAGCAGTAGGCCAATTTTCCTCTCATATTACTTGTCTTCATTAATTTTTTATGGTAATTGGATAAACAGACACAGACTTTAGGTAAGGCACGCATAATGCAGGGGTTTTCTTGAGACGGTCCAAAGGTTATTTCAGGATTTTGAATTCTTCGTGGCATAGCTGGAGACTTGCTACACTTTAAGTTGCTTTATCCTTTAAATGATGTGTTTTCCATGTATATAAAACAGAAACTCAACTCTCTGTTTCTTTGTGGGTTTTCTCCAGATGCTCCAGTTTCCCCCCACAGTCCAAATATATTCATGCTAGCATAAATTAGGTGATGTTAAATTGGCTGTGAGTGTGTGAACATGGTGAAGTGGGTCATATTAATCTAATTATCTGATGTAATGTTAATACCAAATGTTCCACTGTTACTGGTTGAGTTTTATGGTGTCGATGTGGGCCAACATGATGCAGGGCAGCATTTTTCTGTTTTTGTTTTATTCCCTAACGCCATCTAGTGGAGCAATAGTGGAAGAGCTTTCTGGTAAATTTCATCACAGGTAAATTTGCTGCAGACTGCCACAAAGTGAGACTTTTCAGGAAGCTGTTGCCAAGAGAGAAGAAATAATTAAAGAAAATAACTCAGCAAATATTTATTAAATATTTAAGGAGCTCAAAAACTCTATCCATTAATCCTGCAAAATCATCATTGACCTGTTTTGATGAATGAAAGGAAATGTTCCAGTATTCACCTCAACAATCCAAAGTTCCAGCACCAGCTCTTTGTCCATTAACTTTCCATTTTGTTTTTACTTGCTCCAGATTTTACACAGTTTCCTGGGAACAACCTGCATAATCGCCTACACTGTGGGCTAATTCACAATCTTTCAGGAGTTAAAAAATCCTTTCCTTTGTTTTATCTGTGAGCTTTGTTGTCAGTCAGCCAGGTGCAACAGCTCGTTAAACCATGGTCTTCATACTCATTTGCATATTTAGACCTGAGCAGGTAGTTGAATCAGAAATGCAAAATTGCAAGGTGATTCTATAATATTCGTTCTTTATCTCAATAAAAAAATGCTACTTATCACAATAATATTAACACACACAAATACTAGTAAATAAAACAATGTTTATATTTATTTTTATTTAAACATTAATCAGCCGATTAAAAAAATTGGCTTCTTGCAATTTCAGTGATTTGCTTTTTTAAAAGCAATTTATTTGTTTTTATTTATGTATTCATTAATCTATTTGATTGTTATTAGAATAAAGTAGCAAGCTAAACATCCCAATGTGTAATTCCATATTTTTATTAGGTCAGTTTAAGATTATTTTACTTACAAAGCACATTTAGAATAACTGAAATTGATCAAAACTTAAACAACAATGGCAGTGTAAAAGAATTTAAACAAAACAAAATAATAAATATATAAATGGTAAAATATTGGAGTGATATACAATACAGTTGCATTTTTATTCAACACTAAATATGAAAGCACAGCCAGCAGAGGGTCTTTATAAGCCCCAGTGGTATCTGACACTCAGTTCCTTTAAATTAGACATACACATAGACAAATGAATGTTATTGTGTGACTGTGGTTTAATACAACAGATTAAAGCTTTCTTTAAAGAAACATGAATAGAGAAGCAGAAGCACAAAAACAGGACGTTCAGATATGAGAAGGTTCTGTTTTGCCATCAGCAGTTTAATATCCACGAAGGCGTTGTACCAGGCAGGTTGCTGGTGACATCAGGCCTCGATGAGACTGAGAAATTTCCTGCAGGTGTGTACAAACTGAGAGTAGCTTGAGAACAGGAAGTGGTTTCTAGAGTCTGACAAAGTGATCTGAGCAGGAAACGAAAACTTGCTATGACAGGAAACTGATATTAACAGTCAACAGTCCATGCACCCAAAAGTAGCCTGGATACAAGTGGATACTGTGATAGATTCTTTATATAATGAATGAAAAATACTTTATTAATCCCAAAGGGAAATTCAATAAAGTAAAATATAGTCGCACCCAAACTTAGCCTACAACACTATACAAAATTACATATTAATAATTAAACTTCCCAGAATGGAAAAGTAAATGTTGGTGATTTAAGTTCAATTTAGCTCTTTTAGCTAATTCAGTTCTATTATTAATATCTGATTAAGTTTTTATTTATTTAGAGAGACAGGTGAGGAAGAACTTGTAAAGCCACGTTTCTCACTCTTGTGAGACAAATTATTCAAAATCTGACAGAGAGGAAACATGTTTCAGAGTAAATGTGAAGCTGTTAACCACCTCCACCAGGTCTACACTCAATCTCACTTTGCCAACAGTATCTATGTTTGATTCATTGAGTCACTTTGAAGTATAAAACTCAGTTTAACCACTAAAAACTAACTTCGATATAAAAGCAGAACAGGAAGAGAGGGGGAAAGTATCAAATGAAAATATAAAGTGCAGCAAAAACAAGGTTGAATTTGTAAATAGATTAACTTTTCAGCGTCACTCAATGCGGAAGCAAACAGCCCAGAGGATCTGCGTGCTGCAGCAAAGCAACCAACGGCAGAGCAGCTCTGCTTGCATGTTGACAGATAACGTTTTTGCAAGACAGGAAACGAGGGAAGCAGACAGATCAAGGCAGAGAAGAAAACTGTCTGCTTTAGCGTAAGCAACATTCTCCAAGATAGCAATAAGAAAGCAGGTTTAGGTCTCCTTTGTAGACTGTTGATGCAGCCCTGAAGAGGGGGAATTTTGTCACACACAGAAAATTTGCAATGGGCACTGAGGAGAAAGATTCAGAGCCTGCAGCTCAGCCACCATCAAAGGAACAGAGATCACCAGAGAAGGAAAAAGACTCTTCTGTTGAGCCTCAAACATCTGAGCCCACTGATGCCCTCAACACATACAAATGGCATACCGGCTCCAAGGGAGCACTGAATGAGGTGAAAGAAGAAAGAGAAGGGGGAGCAGCTTCGTCCACGTCTACGATGGATAGAATTCAGAAGGCCTCCAGCAACAAATGGAGCAGGGTTCAAAACTGGCGCAAGGCCCTGAGTGAGGACCCTGGAGACAAAACCATATCCAGCGGGAAAGGGGGAGAGGGCACCAAGCCTGATAAAGGGTCTGGGGGAACCAGGAAGAACCCCTTCAGAAGGGCCCTGTCTGAGCCCCCAGGATCACTTTTTGCAGCTCTGACACCTTCCTCCAGCTCTTCCAGTTCTGCCAATGCAGCGTCATCATCCTCTGCAGCTGCTACAGGCGCCTCAGGGACTCCCTCCGCTGACCCTTCACAGAAAGGAGGTGGAGGGACACTCTTTAAAAAATACCTGATGAACGTGACCCAGAAGCTGAAGAGGCCCAGGCTGCAGAGTCGCAGCAGCACCCTGACTTCACTGCCATGTAAGAACACATCATCCGAAAGTAACAAATTTAGCTTTTCCTATCAAATTATGGTTGAATATGAAGTTTTTCATGCAGTAAATGCTAATCTAGTGTGGCTAAACTGATTTCCCATTATACTATGTCAAAACATTTACTGACACAGCTGTGGATGGGGTGTGTGTGGCCTTTTTCACACCATGTGACAAACACATCTCTTTTTAAATACTGAGCTGATAGTGATGCAATACAATCTTAACATGAGGTGATGTTCAGAAGGAACTTACAGACTTCATGGTATAACTAACTAAAGACTTAGTCGTTTTACATTTTGCAAAACATAAAAGTCATTAACTGACAAATGAATGATGAATAATACAACTTTGTTAACAGTTTTTATGGAAATCAAAGTTTCACAGAGGGTGCAGAAACGGACCATATAGCATCAAGAGCTAAAAAATAATGTACACTATCTTTATTGCACAAGTGATTTTATCAAATTGTTCAGTAGGTATAAAAGAATAATTAAAATGTTTCAGAAGAAAGTGGTTGGGACTGATAGTGATGCAATCAGCATAAAATTACAGGAAAAGGGATGTAAATTGTTCTGGTTTTGTCAAAATGACTGGAAATAAAAGCACATTTGTGACTGATGCATTCTCTCCAGCCATGCTATCAGAAATGCAGAAAACTAAGTGAAACTTTCCATCTGAAGAGCAGAGCCTCAAAAGGTTAAAAGACCTTGAAGGAATAATAAAAAATGACCAAAGATCACCTGGTTATCCTATCACTGAGGTAACAACAGCGTCAACATTTACGTTTTCAGCAACTATTTCCCTTTCAGTCAGTTACTTAAATCATTTCCTCACCACTATTAACAAATTTAGATTAATATCAATTCAATATTTATGATTTGATGATGGTATAAATAATTCTCTTAACAAAAAGAGATTATTTTTCAAATCAGTATATAAGATGATAATCTGTTAGTCTAAATCAGTGGTAAAGACATTGATTTGTGTAAATATGTGGAACAAGAGCAGAGATGTTTGACCGGACTGCAGATGCAGTCCCATCCTTTTCATTTTTATGTAAATAACTGAGCCCACATTCTGAACAACAGCTGCTCTCTTTCCTTTACACCCACAATTCAAGTGTGTTTTTTTCTACTGAGAAGTTCCTCTTCCAACAAACGAAAATACTTTATCAAGACCAGAACTAGATCTTTCTAAAAATGTGTAGCAGAAATGTTGAGAAACAGAATAACACACAAACCCACACCTACATTAGTGTAGAATTACAACCCCACAGTGTTGAGAAGGAATATAAAACAAGTTTGCCATCAGGATACATCAAGATACCTTCACGGCTGCTAAAGTGACTAAAAATCAGAAAGTTAAAAGAAAATCCTCAGTAGGGATTAATCTACTACTCCAGTGATTAGGATGTACTGACATCGAGTGGCAAAATCTGCAAACTGCAACCAACCAGTTACCTCCAACTTTCCTTAAACTACAGCTGCAGAGTTTGGTTTGTTCTTTGGGCTTCATCAGTAATGCGGTGGTGCAGCATGACTGACAGTCAAAGATGGATTTAAACGTCATCCTTAACATAAAATAGTCACACAGGGAAACCTTGATAATCTGGCCAATGAGCACAACATCACATTTTGTTTCTTTAAACTGAATATTTCAGTAGGAAGTATTGTATTTACTTGAAAATAAAATAAAATCTGTTAATTCTTTCTGAATTATATGAGATACATATGAGCAAACATATCCACCATGATGAGTCAGGTGGTCCCAGAATCTGCTGTTTCAGGACTTCAGAATCAGAACCTTCATTGATAAAGAATTCTTTCTTTGTGTTGTGAAAGAAAAACAAACCCTGCCCTGTACTTTTACCCTTACCCTCACTCTTGTGCTATTTTAACAACTTGAAGTGACACATCAAAAGTTGACCATAAGAACTGACGTCCAAGTGCTGGAAGTGAGGATGAAAACGAGGGTCCTGATACTGTTGGCACAGTCCTCAAACTTCAGCCTCTGGTACAGTAGAAACTTGGTCAGTGGTTGTTTCTTAACGCATAGTTGACTTGTAGGTCTACAGTAACCTAAGCTAGTTAGACTCTTTATTGCTCTACTGTAGATTAAAAGTTCAACCTAGGTAAAGGATTGTCCTGAAGGTACTAAATGACAATACTTTTGCTTGTTATTCCGTCTTTACTTTGTGATTTTATGTAACTCCCTCGTTTAGTCGTTGATATATCTCACAAAAATTTAGACCACTTTTTAGCCACAGTACTTCAGTCCTTCTTGCTGTTTATATATTACACAAACAGCCTTAAATATGTAACAGGTGCAAATAAAACCTGTGAATCATACTAAAATCCCCCAAAACACCAACTGGGATTTGATTGTTCATTTTTAAATGTGGAGATTTTTTTTAAAAACTTGTATTTCTTTGGTGGATAAAAATGTGATCTTTGTCAAAGCCTGCTTTTAGCGTACTTCATCATACAACATGGAAGTTGCATTAAGGGTGATTTTAAAGCTTTTCGGGGAGGATGATGTTAAGATGTTAAAATAATTCTTTTTTTTTTTTTTTTACATCTAGACCACATGTTAAAAAGCTCCAAGATTTAAACTCCTGAAATTAGGATTTTATTATTCTAAAGAACATATATGTTCATTAATATATAGTTTGTGATTGACAAAACTTTTATTCTATTTGTGAAAATGCAACAAAAGGACATTTTGTGACATTTAGCATGAAAAGGTCAATAGGACGTATTTTTACAAGAATGAGCTTTTATAGACACAGCTATTATAAACTGGATTATTGTGGAACACATCATGGATTTGTTTTAAGTGGCGTAAAACAAATTTTCTAACTCTAACAAAGAAAGACATTTTTTTATCATAGTTTTAAAAAATTCTGTTAAAACATTTTAAGCATAGCAGCTGTACTAATAGCCAGTTTTTACACATACAGTCCCAGTGAAAATTATTTTTATTCAGTTTCCGTCTTTGAATCAATCTACACATCTAATGTCCTGTTATGGCCCACTGCTGCAGGGAAGACTTGGAGACAATGTAACTCTTATTAGAACCGAATAACAGACTGCTGTCTCATCCACAACTCATGCTGCCAACAGTTCCAGCATCTCTCTCTCTCTCCCACACACCACTGCACACACCACACATGTTCCCCTTCCTACATCCACAAAACAACCAAACCTCAACGGCAACACCGGCATGAACAAAAATCTGAACATTGGAACACTGACACTGCTTTCATTGCTAAATTTAGTAGCTGACTGGGAACAACCAACATGACACATTTAGGTTTAGGCAGATTTTTAGAGAAATAGCATCTGTCTGAATGTCAGCCATGATGTTCTCCTAAACCTAACCAGAAAACAGCAACTAAATCCTAAAATTTCATTTCATAGCTAAGTTACTTTAAAGCATAGATGGCTGGGACAACAGTTGAACTTACTGTCTCTTAAACACGATGCAGGATTTAGTGACTATTTCATTAAATAGAAGAGATTCTGTGGAGTTATTTTCTGTTTGGTAATAAAAAAAAGAACAATGAAAATTGTGTCTGTGGAAACAAATCAAAGACTATTTAATGTTTTATTGTTAACTTAAGTTATAAGAAGCATAATTTAGTATTGTATTGTTCAGGTTTTTGTAAAAGTGGTCTAGCTCATCTGATATAACATAAAAACACACCTTACCATCATTAGTCTCACTGTACTGGCTCAAGACTCACTAATGCTACAGAGACATGTTTGTAGGTGAAAACAATGGTACAGGAAACAACTTCTCAGTGGGTTGTCTTTTTTTCTAAAAGGTTTCTGCTCAAACTGGCCTGGATTTCATTTCATTATAATCAAGAGCATCACCTCTTTTATTGTAACTCTTGATATTTTATTGTATTGTTTGAATTTATGAAACATTAAAACTTAAAAAAATAAACACTATAATAAAACATAAAAATGAAGGTCATGCAAGTCAAAAAGGATTGGAATAGGAGGAAAAGCTGGAGAAACCACATTATCACAACTCAGCCTGGTGTGTTAAGAGAGAGAGATAGCATCAGTAAATGGAGGAGGTCAAATGCTGTATGAGATAAATGTCGTCATGCCATCATTACCAAAAATGCAAAACAAACAGAAGTCAGCATGCGCCTCCAATTACGCTGCTGCAGTGTCTGTAGATTACAAACATCATCATCAGTTCCTCAAAGTGATGGAAGCTGTTAGGGTCGTATTAATTCTGCAGAATGAGTTCAAAATGAGACTCTATGTTGCGCTGAGCTAAAGCAGCGTTTGCTCTGAGTAGACTGTGTAATGACATGAACGTGTGTGTGTGTGTGTGTGTGTGTGTGTGTGTGTGTGTGTGTGTGTGTGTAGTGGCAGATTTGGATGAGGTTGATCCAACACCAGCTGTCCCCACTGAACTCCCAAGATTACCATGGACCCCTCCTCAGGAGGTCCCTCTATGGGACATCAGCAACTGTGTCCTTGGAGATGGACAAATTCTCATCTCGCAAGAGGATGAGGTGCCAGCACACACATATAAACACACACTCAACAGCATCATCCTTCTCTAAGGAGACATAGACACCTTAGAGATTACAGAGTTGTCTTATTTCTAAGAGTGGCATGATGTTCATGTGTGTCCTTCTCAGCCGACGACGTGGATCAGAAACCGTGTCAGCAGCTGTGTGTCCAACCTCAGCATGCAGAACCTCGCAGAAATCGACACAGGTCAACACACAATCTCACACATTTAAACTGAAATGAGGAACAGGTTTGCGTTCAGGTTTTTTCTAGATTCTAAGCACAACTAACAAAGCTGTTTCTGGTATCAGGAAAAACCATGAATCTGCTAATAGTCACAGAGGAAATAGCTGAATGTTTGTTCGTGTGAGTCACTGTCAAATTGCTTCCTCTAAGTTTTTTGAGGAAGATAGCATCATTTGAGTGTTGTAGCTGTCCAATGAAAGCTTGCAGAGAAAGAGAAACACGGGGCTGAGCTCCCATTCAACTCAGATGCCTTGTTGAGAAGAAGCTCAGAGGCTGCAGTGTGGAAGTGATGGTTCTCCACTTATTCTGCTGCTCAGTCGGGAGCAACGCATGTTCTTGAACAGAGGAAGATGTTAAAGAGTAACGGGACTGTGGCATACCTTTGGACTCAATGATGGGATTTAGGCGCTGGTTTGTTTGTGGTGGGGCTTTAGGTAAGCAAAGAGATTTAAAAGTACAAACTGTCCTGCAAAATTGAAGTAAACTCGTGTGTTTTCATCTTAACACGATGTGGCTCTAGAAGTACAAATAATGGGAAATGGTGGAAGGGTGCAGTATTCTAAATATTACCACTGGAAAGTGTTTAATTATTGTGGGGTGCAATCTGTTAATGTAGTTTGTACTTACTTTTCTCTATCAGCCTCCAGCTAAAAAAACCACATCCTGTGTTTCTCATCTATTTAGAAATATTGCAAAGCAAATGTTTTCCTCAGTAAAGCAGAAATAAGAGCTGACAGGATACTGAAGCAGAAGCCGTGGACTGTACCTGCTTTTTCTAAGCAGATAATTTGTCTTTCACTGGAATATATGTTGAAACCAAGTTTGTTACTGATGACCAACTTTCAGCAAGCAAGCTTTTCCTGCTTTGAGAAGCCAAACTATCTGTTCTGAAAAGTATCAGCTGAACAGTGTCTTGGATTATCTTAGGCCTGGAAACCAAAGTACTGAAAGAATGACCTAAAACACAAGCAGGACTGACCATGAACTCTAAATAGAAACAATGATTACTTGGAAAAAATGGTTTATATCCATGTCTGCAATTGCCATTGGTTAAGCTAACACTTTTTATCCTGATCTTCAGAATGTAGCCCCGATCCTGCAAGCCTGGCAGGTGTTCCTCGGCCAAAGACCCAAGATGGTGGTGTGAGGGTGAGCGTTACACATCAATTATCTCTCCACAGGCACTGCATTTCCTGTTGATGTAATACATAATTGCACTGTGCCTGCCTTCTTCGCCCTCAGGCACTGATCAAGCGACGTCTTGACAAAGCCAAAAGGAATAGTACCACCCAGCTGGGCCCAGTGGGACTAAACAAAGGAAGCAGGTAAAACTCACTGTTCAGTCTGTGAAGGAAAATTACTTAAAGTCCAAAGCTGTAGTTTTTCTGTGTTGCTGTTGTCCACTATCTTTGTTAAGGTGGCTGATCTTCTGATTCAGTTTAGCCCAAAACAAAGAAAAACTAATAAAGATTAACCTTCATAATTTTTAGATCAGTTGTCCAAATACTCTGAAATCAACCACCTCATCCAACTGTAAATATCTGCTCCACATTTCTCAGTAACTACTTTCTACTACAGAACTGCTGACTCATTCCACATCAACTCAACCAAAATGTTTGTCGTCATTTATTTTTCTGGTTTTCCATTTATAAAAGTTTGACACACAACAGACAAAAACACTGTTTTTCTTTCCTGCTCTGCTCAGTTATAAAACCTTAAGCTACTGAGACGAATATAAGTAAATTCTGTTTCAAAACACCAAAATGTCTGGAAAATTGATTTTATGTTTATTAAAGTTCATATAAAAGTAAAGTGCATATATATGCATGTTATTAACCAAGATTTTTTAAATTCCAATATATGATTAATCTTGTTTTTTAAAGAAGAAGAAGAAATAACTATATATATATATATATATATAGTTATTTCTTCTTAACTAAATATATTTTTCTTCTATATGATGTAAACCAAGCAAAAGCAGATGACTGTAGTATGAGAAATCCAGCCTCTAATTCTGAGTGATTACTGATGCTGATACAGAAATAAGATCATTAAGCCTCTTATGTACAGTTGAAATGTATGTTTCCCTTCTTGATGCGATGGCTCAGATTTAGCCATTTGGAAATGATAATAATAATAATAATAATAATAATAATAATAATAATAATAATAATAATAATTTTATGTATTTTTATATATTTTTAACCAGAACTGTGTGGTCCACGGTGACCGGGAAGTGCAAAGCAAAACTACATCCAGTGAAAAACTTTTATACCTTTGTGGTAGAAATTTACATCCACTGCAACACTTTTACATTACATTACAGTCATTTAGCAGATGCTTTTATCCAAAGCGACTCACAGTGGTTAGGCAGTAGCGTTAAGGGTCTTGCGTAAGGACCCAAATGGAAGGTGTTATTGTTCATCTCCTGGGCTACTCGAATTCTGGTCTCCTGTATGGGAAATGGATGCTCTACGAATTGAACGATCCAGCAACTTTCACATTCTCGCAATGCATTTTTACACCATAGAAACCACATTTACATTTAGGCCTACAAAACAAAAGTATGATACCAAAACACTTTTTTTCTTTTTTTTACAAGGATTAAAAAAACTACATTTCAGAATAAACAAATAATGCAAAACACTTTTACAATCTTTAATGCAAACTATGTGAGCAACTGCAAAATGTGCACGGTTTAATGATAATAACAGAAGTAAACAGGTGTGGAAAACTAAAACAGAGAAAGACAAAAGCAAAGACAACACAGGAGAAACTTAGAAAAATGTAATTCACAGTGAATTAGTATAAATGCATTTTACAGACATTGTCCCACTCCTTATACTGGTACAACAACCTGCTGGTGCAATATTTTACATGCAAATTTGTACAGCTTTTTATTTATTGACTTTTTAAATCTAACTTTGCTGTTTTTGTCTAAATTGCACCAATGTGAAAGTTTGTACAACTAGAAGCACTTAGTGCAGACCTCCACCAAGCCACTGTAAAACGAAAAAGTTTTCCAATGATTGTACGCATTATTTTTAAGTTAGAAGCTCTAATGACAAAATTATCCAAATATACTGATTGTAAAGAATATTTTAAAAACATTCCTGGATCCAGGTGGTGATCCAGATCACACCAAAATCTAATCAGTTGTTCCTTATTTCATTTCTGAGATTTCCAGAAATTTTTAACTTTTTGAGTTATGTTGCTAACGCACAGATAGACAGACCAATCAACAAAGCCGAAAACATGACCTCCTCGTTGACGGAGGTAATAATAATATTCTGATTCTTATTGACAAACTGAGTGAACTAGCACAGAATGGGACTTGTATTTTCTTTTAGAACGGGGAGTCTGTGTCCACATAGTTGTGGTTCAGGTTGTAATAAAGACATATATACAGTGTCCGTTCCTGACATTTCCTTCCTGTTGTGTTAAATTGGAAGGCACTATGGTTCCCGGGAGTCTGTGTCAATTCCAGTGGGAAGTCTAGATCTGAGCACCGACACCAGCACCGTCATCAGGCCGGTCCACAGCTCCATTTTAGGGGAAAAGTACTGCTTTGAGGTAAACTTTGTCATATGTGTTTAAAGCTGCTTTTGTTGATTCCTAAGAGAGGGTTATAGAAGATCTCCACTGAGCCAGAGTGAACAAATCTATTTAATTTCAAGTCTGATTAGCTTTATTTATGTAGCCCTAATTCATAACAAACATCAGACAGTCAAATTCAATTAATCCAATTAAGACAATTCCATTATATGATCCACATAAGTCCAGTTAATAATAAATGTGTTCATATAAATCAAATATTTGCATAGTTAAAGAAATTAATTTAATCCCCCATCCTGAGCTGCATGAGGCAGCTAGATTTCATGCTAGAGGCCAAAAAGCCAGATCATAAAAATGGGTCTTTAGGCAGGTTTTAAAAATGGATGGGGCTTCTCTAACCTGTAGCAGCAAGGAGTTCCACAGTTTAGGAGCAGCGAAAGCAAAGGCTCTATCCCTTCTGAGCTTCTGCCTAGACCTCGGTACCTCCAAAAGGAGCTGATCAGCTGATCTGAGGCACCGGGCTGGCGAATATGGGAAATACAGCTCAGAGAGGGCCAGACCATTTAAGGATTTAAAAACAAAATAATTTAAAAATGAAATACACTGCAGCCACTTAAGCGACACTAAAATAGAGATGAGCAGTGGCATTTTGATGAGTTAGAGACGTGAGAGAGATGAATAATGAAGGCATAACTTACTGTCTACAAGTGTGGAGCATT
This sequence comes from Melanotaenia boesemani, assembly GCF_017639745.1. NCBI lineage: Eukaryota > Metazoa > Chordata > Actinopteri > Atheriniformes > Melanotaeniidae > Melanotaenia > Melanotaenia boesemani. Next base: position 35,741,756 of record NC_055685.1, on the reverse strand, counting down.
TAAAAGCAATTTTGCCTGCGAGTTGCCGAAGGTTTAAAAAGTTGGACTTTACCACCAATTTAATCTGGCGATCTAGTTTACAATCACTGTTCAAATTAAAACCCAAATAAGTGACAGTTGGTTTTGAAAAGCTAGACTAGGGGCCCAGATCAACTGGGGAGGGGTCAGTGGAGCCATTTGGCACAAACACTACAGCCTCCATATTTTTCTCATTAAATTTCAGGGAACTCAGGGCCATCCATTCCTTGATGTCATGGAGGTGTGACACAAGAGGTGTGAGAGAAAATGCATCTTTCTTTTTTAGGGGTAAATATGGCTATCATTGGCAAACAAATGGAAAGATACACCATGCTTTATAGCGAAGCAGATACAGCGAAAAAAGGAGGGGCGCCAAAACTGAGCCCTGTGGGACCTCACAGGACACCAGAGCTGTAATGTCTGGGAGAATGTCCTCAGGTTCCCACACTGATGAGGCCAAGAAAAGCAGGGACAGTGAGGTCAGGGATCCCCGTCAGAGGCGATGACAGGAATGATGCAGGCATCAGGTGGATCCTGAAGCCTGGAAAGGAATAATCCAAATCTTGACTGGGAAATGGGCGAGGAGTGGGCCAAGAAAGCCTTCAGCTTCACCAGCTGCCCAACCCACTTGCAGCGTATGTATCTCCTTTTAACAGGAAGGAAAACCTCCAGCAGTACCAGACTCATCTACATTGACCACATGGGGGTGGAGAAGATAGGAACGAGGGGTCAACAGTTAGGAATACTTGCAATAAAAGAAAGAAACATAAATTATTGACAACAACAATGTCAGATACTTATACATGGAGAGTAGAGAGAGAACAATCGAGGGAAATGATCAGTGCATCGGGGGAAAAAAAGGCATGGAGTAGTTTTTCTACATCACTCTGAGACAGTATGTTCCTAATTGTTGCAAGGTTAAAGAAAGTAGTCCTAGAAACCTGTTTTGTATAAGTCAAATTACAGATCCTGATCCTAAATAACGTTTAAGTTTCCTCACTGTAGAACAGGAAGCCAATGAAATGCCATCCAGAGTAAATAAAGTGGTTGGTTAGGTTCAAAGATAACAACCTCGTTTTTGTCTGAATTTAGGTGAAAATCCAGTCATTCAGTCATTTATTTTATTAATAAAATGGAAAAAGTCTGTCTAGTAACTCAGTTTTATTGGGTTTGTTGTATAATAGGTGATAAACTCTGAGAACACCCACTGCTTTGGCTGCTCTTCGGCTGCTGAACGTGATCGCTGGATAGAAGACCTGAGACGAGCTGCCCAGCCCAACAAGGTGAGCCTTCAGACATTTATTTGTAAATTTAAAGAGAAAAGAAAACTCAAAATATCATTTACTGACTAAAACATGTCATCCATCAATGTTGACAGGATAACATTGAGCGCACAGAGAACTCTCTGAGTCTGTGGGTCAATGAGGCCAAAGATCTGCCACCCAAACGGCGTTATTACTGCGAGGTCCACCTGGATGGAACCCTGTTCGCCCGCACCAGCAGCCGAGCTGTTGGGAAGCTGCCTAACCGCTCCAGCCAGGCAGGGGATTGCTCCACTGGGTCTTCAGGAGGCCTGGGGTCTGGTGGAGCTGCAGCTGGAGGGTGTCAACTATTTTGGGGGGAATTCTTTGAGCTTGACAACCTGCCAGCTGTCTCTCAAATTAGCCTGCACCTTTTCCGTGAGGACGACCCAAAGAAAAAGCGCCACTCCCGAGACGATTCCAGTCTGCACCCATTGGGCAGCGTTGCAATTCCCATAGCAGATATCCGAGGGAGGACCTTTCAGGAGAAGTGGTATCCCATCGCTCCATACAAGGCTTCAGGCACAGCTGGGACCAAAGAGCTACTGGGACCGCAGGCTTCCCTCCGTATCAAAGCCCGATTCCAAAATTTAAAAGTGCTGCCGATGGAGAAATACAAAGAGTTTGCAGAGTATGTGACGGTGGATTATGTGGAAATGTGCAGAAAGTTGGAACCACTTCTGAATGTGAAGGAGAAAGAAGAGCTGGCAGGAGCTCTGGTCCATGTTCTCCAGAGTATCGGCAAAGCCAAGGTGGAGAAAAACAACATGTATTGCTACAGCTTGAACACAACCTGATTCATAAAATAATAATCATGCTTTTGTTTTATATCTCAATACCCCAGGAATTTCTCATTGATTTGGGCAGCGCAGAGGTGGAACGACTTGGAGAGAAGGAAGCGTTGATCTTCAGAGAGAACACACTGGCCACCAAAGCTATAGATGAATATATGAAGCTTGTTGGACAGAAGTATCTCATTGACACACTAGGTAAAGACGCTTAGCTGTACAGGTGGCACCTGGCACTGATAATGAGTTTTCATTGGATCTACTTTCTTTTAATTCAGGGGACTTCATCACCCGGCTTTACGCTTCTGGTGAAAACTGTGAAGTTGACTCTCGTAAATGTCCTGCCTCTGATCTGTTAAACAATCAAAAGCACCTGATGGAAACCTGTGAGGAGGTGGTGCAGAAGATTATTGAGATTCATGGGTGAGAAAAAAATGTTTTTGTTAGAAAAAACAATAAAAACAAACCAAACATTGTTTCACTCTTACTCTCTTGTGTCTGCAGACCTTTTCCTGAAGAATTAAACAAAATCTTCTCCAGCTGGATGGAGGTGTGTGAGGACCAGGGCAGAGCTGAAATTGGGCAGCGTCTCATCTCTGCTTCCCTCTTCCTTCGATTCTTATGCCCTGCCATTCTCAGTCCATCTCTTTTTGGTCTGACACAACCTTATCCAGAGCCAAACACCCTGCGCACGCTTACCTTAACGGCTAAAGTCATCCAGAATCTGGCCAACTTCACCCTGTGAGTGGCTTCCTCACAGATTTCATCTGAGCAAAACATACAGATCATGCAGATAATAAAGATTTCTGGCACACATAGATTAAATATTTTGCTGTGTTTTAGGTTTGGAGAGAAGGAGGAGTACATGCTCTTTATGAATGAATTCCTGCAACAGCATTGGGATGGAATGAGGAGCTTTCTGCAAACAGTGTCCAATCAAGACACTGAAATTGCAATGACGTCCTTCGATGGCTATGTTGATCTGCCCCTGCGTTTAGCTGTGCTTCATGGCCTGCTGGTGGACATCATCTACAAGAAGGACCAGGTACAGCCAAAATATGTTCAAAACATGTTACTATGGCTGCAAGGGTTTTTGTGTCGCTCTCGTATTTACAGATTTTTATCTCTACACTGTGATTGGGCTATTTCACTGCTCAACATGCTAGTTTCCAGAACTCATGAGTAATTTGGAGCTTGTTTCTTCCTCAGGACACAGTGGACCAGCTGCACCCGCTACCTTCAATCCTCAATCAGATTGCAGAGTCACTCGGCCCCGATGCACCTCGGATCATTGTTAACAGGTATGCGGAAAGGCTGCATCTCTAACTTTATTATAAACATGCACATATTTTGCAGGGTGTTGCTAAAGAAGCTTCTTCTTTGCAGCCAAACTGGACAATCCAAACCAGTGTATGTTCCTCCCAAAGACTTGGCAAAGTACAGCCCTCTGCATTCCTCTCTCCAGAAGCTTCCCGTGGACTCCAAAGGCCTTAGAGATGGGTATGATAGATGACATTTTCTTTTAGCAATTGTTTTTGAAATACTCTATTTTGCCCACAAGATGCAGTCTACTGTCTCTTGATGTGATGTGTTTCATCTTTCCAAACATGCAGCAGTTGGCCTTTAGCTGACAAAAAAGAGAAATAACAGATTTTTTCAATTACTTACTAAAACTGAGGTGTGAAACTAAAGCCTTATGAGAAGATTGAATGTCTAAAACACAGCTGTGTCGAAGTTCAGAGCTTAAAATTATGAGATGACAACACTCTGCATGTGTGGGGCCTTCGTTTTATCACACTGATCCATAACTATTACAATAATGTGATTTTCCTTAACGTGACCAGCTTTAAAGCTGAACCATAACTGTCTCTGAATGGAGCCTGTGCAGTCTTTACACCCATTCAGCTGAAGTTTTAATCCAGTATTCAATTCCACCTTCACCTTGGACATTTTCAGTCAACCAGACACACTTTTTTTTCCATTTGAGTCATCCTGATTCCCTAAATGGTTGGACTCCATGCTGGACTTAATCTGACAGGTTAGGAACTTAAGTCACCTAATTCATCTACATTTTTCCTTATTTGAAGCCCCAACAAATGCTTTCTATATCAGTCATTTTCACTTATGTCTCGAGTTAAGGTGGTAAAGAGGTCACACTGCCATCATCTTCATCATTCTGCATATAGCATATAGTCTAAATACATATTCCCATTTTTAAGGAAGGACAGTCAGGTGAATGAGATGCAGACATTCCTTTCTAGTGGACATTCCTGATGTTGCACTCAATTGTGTACTCAAAGAAATGAGAAAGTTGTGGTGGGTGTGAATGTCAGATTCAAAAAGAGTCTGAGTTATTTAATTATATTTACGAGATTGTCCTGTGTTGGTGTCTTTCAGACAAGCCCCCTGCTTTTTGTGGACAACACAAATCCTGTCTAAAAATCTGTGTAATTTTCAGAGATGGGAGGACTCGCAGGAGCATGAAAGAAAGGAAGCCGGTCACAAGAACTCAGAGTGCTCCACACAGACGGCCTGGTTACAAACAAGCTCTGAAGAGGCAGACGAGCTCTGAAGCTCTGCCAACACCCGACCATGAACCTGACACCACCAACCAGCCACTCATTTCTCCACCAAATCCTGTGAGTACAAGCAAGAACATGTGCACTTATTTGATCAAATCTGCTGCTAAGACTCAACCCCCCCACCCCCTTCTTTTTTTAATAAAAATAAAAAACAACACTTCTATAATTGATTAATTAAGAGAAGTCATGATGAAGGTATTTCATCTTGTTTTTTCAGAATGTCAATCTCAAGCGTCCACCTGCACCAGTTCCCTGGATTATAGTCAACAACAGGGATTCGAGTGAGATAAAGACAGAGGATGAGCAGTTCAACTTACTGGACAGGGTGTGTAAAGCCAGCCAGCTGCAAAGGTGGCCTTATTCCTCCTGATTACATCACAGTTTATTTATTACATCTACCTGTAATTCCCAACCAGCACGTTCAAGAGCTGTCAGAGCTCCGTCTGGGGATAGAGCAGGTGACGGAGCGGGAGCTGGACATGGCCAAGCGCCTGGAGGACTTCATCATCCAAAGCCAGGACCACAATGCAATGCTGCAGGCTGAGGTCCACGAGCTGCGAGAACTGCTGGCTGTGAGAGAAGAACAGCTGGCCAACGCCACCTTCAGGTGAGACTGTAAAACAGTTTGAGTGTTTTTATTATGCATAAACTCTGAATTCACTGCATACGTTCAGAGGCTCTTATCAATAGTAAATGGTTTGATGTGATTATATTATTTGATATTATGTTATGCTGGAGATGAGCAATGACTCTTCTATTCTACCATTTTTTCTGCAGGCTGGGTGTGATTGAGGAAGAAAGGGAAGAAGATGAAAGGAAGATAACTGTTGCAGTTGCAGCAGCTGAAAGAGTGAATGTACTGGTAAGAAAGACAGAGACAGATGGTTGTCACTCAGGGATAAATACACTACAGTTCAAAAGTTTGGGGTCACTTCCCTATTGACTCCAATGGCAAAGTGACCCCAAACTTTTGAACGGTAGTGTATGAGTTTGTGTTAAACTTTAATAAAATACAAAAAACAATATACTTCTCACTTTAATCTATTCAGTTCCCCCACAGCCAAATATGACTTGTGTAAAATAACTCTATTAGTTCAGATAAGTAATATTGATACCCACTAAAGAAGACCTGTTATGACATTAATTATACCATTTTGTCAACAGTTGCCATGATGTTCTGAGACTTTAATGAAATATCTGTTACATTATTTGATCAAAATACTACAGAAATGCAGTATTCCAGCTCCCTTTTCAACCATAGGTTATCATTAGGGTGCTAATTCATGTATTAACTTCTGGAAAAAACAATCATGTGATTGTTGTGATTGGTGCTTTTTGAAAGAAAAAGACAAAGCTCCAATCGGGGCATCGTTTGAAGTTGCCATGACTCGTTTGCTGCCTTCAAGTGGCAGAAAAGTGCCATAACACATGCAGAGGACAAAGTCTGTCCAAAGCTAATCACTATCATGAATTAATCATGAAAACAGACTCAGAACACAATATTTAACAGAGCTGTTGTTCAAATGAGCTTCTTTTCACTTGAGTTCTTTCAGTAATGGCAGAGCTGGTGACATGAATCAGTGACAAATGGAAAATCACATTTCAAAACTAAGATAAGATAAAAGAGAGAGAGAGAGGGGGGGGGGGGGGGGCTGTTTTTAAGTCAGGATATTCAACATTAATCACAATACAGGTAGAGCATATTTGCTGTTTAGAAATGTGCCTTTAAAGGACTCCCTCGTTCTGCTGGGGGACTTCAATGCTCACGTGGGCAATGACAGCGAGACCTGGAGGGGCGTGATTGGGTGGAACGGCCCCCCTAATCTGAATCTCAGTGGTGTTTTGTTGTTGGACTTCTGTGCTCGTCATGGATTGTCCATAACGAACACCTTGTTCAGACATAAGAGTGTCCACATGTGCACTTGGCACCAGGAGTAGTCGTGTCGTCGGACTTGCGGCCGCATGTTCTGGACACTCGGGTGAAGAGAGGGGCGGAGATTTCAACTGTTGACCACCTGGTCGTGAGTTGGCTCAGATGGTGGGGGAGGATGCCGGTCAGGCCTGGCAGACCCAAGTGTGTTGTGAAGGTCTGCTGGGAACGTCTGGCAGAGTCCCCTGTCAGAAAGAGTTTCAATTGCCATCTGGTCAGGATGCCTCCTGGACGCCTCCCTGGTGAGGTGTTCCGGGCACGTCCCACTGGAAAGAGGCCCCGGGGAAGACCCAGGACACGCTGGACATACTATATCTCTCGGCTGGCCCGGGAACACCTCGGAATCCCTGAGCTGGTGAATGTGGCCAGGGAGAGTGAAGTCTGGGTTTCCCTACTTAGGCAGCTGCCCCCGCGACCCGACTCCAGATAAGCGGAAGAAAATGGATGGATGGAAGGAAATGTGCCTTTAACAACAAAGCAAAAACAAAGAGCAAAATAGTTTTAACTTTCCCAGAATGAAAATTTGACATGCTGCACCTGCTGTAACATATACTTTAAGATGGGTGGATAAAGATTGGGAGGAGGAATAATTATACTCTAAGAGTGTCACATAACAATATCATGCAAATCTTCAAAGAGCTGGAATTTTTTTATCCTGAGTTTATGAGTTAGCTCTGGGTTTTTCATGTAATAATGTCCTTTTTGTTTTCAGGAGGAGCAGTTTGCTGGTCTCATGAGGGACCTTCAACAGCTGAATGAGGCCTACAAGAGCAGCCAGAACAACATACAACACCCTGAAAAGCCACTTATCAACAGCAACTAAATCTCAGCAGAGAAAACGGTTCAGCTTTACATTGTTTTGTATAAATGGACATATAGAGCTTATAGGTGTGAAACCAAAACAATTTTCTAACATTTTTACTTTTTTTAATGCATCAAATGTGATTTTCTGATTAAATAAAAACCACAAAGTGTGTCTCTTGTCTGTTTTAAAATCTAGCGTTATATGTGTAACAATGGTTAGAAATATATTTACTCATATAATATGGCATAAAAGTAACAATATGTACTTAATTTATTCCATAGCAGCAGCTAATTATTCTGATTTTAGATCAGTGTCACCACTTTTAATAGCAAAAAGGTTCTTTAAAAACATATAATCTATTTAAAAAACAAATCATCTAAGACAGTGTTTCTCAATCCCAGTCATCAGGACCCACTGCCCTGCATTTAAACCTTCTTTAACATACCTGAACTAAATTAATGGCTCATTAACGGGCTTGCAAAGAACTTGATGGGGAAGTTTGATAATTAATGCTATAGTTCTGTAACATTTTACCCAAAGGGAGCATATACAAGCTGAACAGAAGAGGTCCAAGGACTGACCCCTGGGGGACTCCACAAGTCATGGCCACTCGCTCGGATTCATAGCTGCCGATTGTAACAAAATAACTCCGACCTGTGATCTACAGTATCAAACGCAGCACTAAGATCCAACAGAACCAGGACTGATACTTGACCAGAATCAGTATTCAACCTAATGTCATTTAGCACTTTGACCAGAGCTGTTTCAGGGCTGTGATGAGGTCGGAAGCCGGACTTAAATTTATCAAGATTTCCACTTTCATTTAAAAAGTCATGAAGCTGGTGAAATACAACTTTCTCAATAATCTTGGAAATAAAAGAGAGGTTAGAGACAGGTCTATAGTTGTTCATTATAGAGGCGTCTAGAGTCCTTTTCTTTAGGAGTGGCTTAATAGCAGCTATCTTTAGTGACTTGGGAAAAATGCCTGATGCCAGTGAGCTGTTAACTATCAGTAGGAGATCACTTTCTACTGAGGTAAAAACTGTTTTTAAAAAGTCGGATGGTATCATGTCCAGAGTGCATGTTGTTGATTTCAAATGCCAAACTGTTTCTTGTAGGACTTTTAAATCAACCATTTTAAATTGCGACATGACATCAGAATTATTTCCGGGTTTTAGACACAGACTAATTTTCTTGTTTGACTGTGTGGAATTAATATTTTGCCTAATTGTTTTAATTTTTTGGCCAAAAAAGTTTGCAAATTGGTTGCATTTCTCAGTGGAAAGGAGCTCTGGGCTTATCTGTTTAGGAGGATTAGTAAGTTTTTCAATCATAACAAACAGAGTGCGAGAATTGTTGACATTCCTGTTAATCATTTCAGATAAATGCAGCTCTCTGGCCTTGCACAGCTCATTGTTATAGTTACGCAGGCTTTGTTTTTACAGCTCATAGTAAATCTGAAGTTTATTTTTCCGCCATTTCCGCTCAGTTTTTCTGCATTCTCTTTTTAGGCTGGTAACCACAGTGGTGTTTCTCCATGGTGTTTTCTGTTTGATCAAAGTGCTCTTGATTCTTATCGGTGCAACAGCATCCATTACATTCAAGACTTTCAGATTGAAATGATCCAGGAGTCCATCAACTAACTCTGCACTGGTTGTTGGTAACATAGCTATGGCCTCCACAAACTTAGCACTTGTTCTTTCATTAATGTACCTCTTTCTAACGGAGAAGCAGGTTGGTTGGACAGTCTGAGTGATCAGTAAATCAAACAAAATACAAAAATGGTCAGAAAAGGCCAAGTCAGTGACCACAACAGAAGAAATATCAATACCCTTTGAAATAACCAGGTCCAGAATGTGACCTCGAATGTGGGTCGGTTGTTTTACATGTTGCCACAAACCAAACATGTCCAATATGGAAGAAAATTCCTTGACATTACCATTCATCATGTTATCTATGTGAATGTTAAAATCCCCAGTTATGATGAAATGGTTAAAATCAGTAGAGATAACAGATAATAATTCAGAAAATTCATCAATAAAATTTACACAGTGTCCTGGACGTCAGTAGATGATTAGAAATAGGATTTTAGGAATGCCCCTTAAAATAAAACTAAGATATTTAAAAGAAGTAAAATCAGCAAATGAAATCTCTTTACACTGGAATGAATCTTTAAATAAGGCAGCTTCTCCTCCCCCTTTCCTCCCGGTTCGACATTTATTCATAAAACTAAAATGAGGGGGTGCTGTTTCATTAAGAACTGTAGCACTTGTGTCTTCTGTTAACCATGTTTCTGTCAGAAAAAGAAAATCTAAACTGTGAGAAATGATGAAGTCATTAACTAACAGTGACTTGTTGGACAGAGATCTAACATTAAGTACAGCAGCTTTATGAAGTTTACACTGGTCTCTGTTGTATTCTGAGTTATACAAGGTACAGTTAACAGATTAGATCGATTCACCCCACAAACTGACCGTGTTCGATTCCTTATTTTACTAACTAACACAGGAATCCTACTGGGTCCAGGCTTGATCTCAGAACAGCTGTCAGTAGTAGCAAAACTACAGCAAGGACCCTGAACGCATCATGGCATGTTATCTTTGTTTTGAATTCTGCTACTCTGGGAACCTCCAGCACTTCCTCCTGTGCCCTGGTCGGCCAGGACAGATGATCTAAGAGGAGGATGAGGAGGGGGAGGAGGAGGAACCCTGTATTTCTTGGTAGATGGTGGTCGCTGGGGTTCAGACCTGGATAGAGACATCCTTTTAAGACCTTGGGTGATGTGGAGAAGAGGGTCTGGTGAGGGGGGAGAGCTGGCAGTTGATCGCTTCTCTGCTGTGTCCTTCGCTCTTATCTGTACACTCATGTTTGGGTTTGCCGTCCCAACAGCATGTCGCAAGTGTGCAGCAAGTAATCTGCATCCAGTTAGATTTGGATGGACACCATCAGGTCTGAATCGTTCCTTACAGTTCCAAAAGATATTGAAGTTATCAATGAACTTTATCCCATGGGTGATACATGCGTTTGATAACCATGTGTTCAGGCCAAGAAGTCTACTGAAAAGTTCAATTCCTTTACCTGCTGTAGGAATGGGTCCTGAAATGTAAACATGGTGCTCCAAACTGACACAGTCTCTCCAACAGCAGAGAAAAGTCTTTTTTCAGGATCTCAGAGCCAATTTTCCTCCTCAGAATATCAAAAGACCCTGTGTGGACAATAATCTTCATACCATCTGGATGTGAAGACAGAATGGTCTAAAGATCTCTGTCAGTTCCCTGACTGATGTATCAAAAAGTGTTAGATTTTCCGTCTTTGCCATCCTCACATGCTGTGTTATAGAGTCTCCAATCAGAATTGTGTCTATTTGTTTTTGTGTGGAGGCGCTGATAGCTTCTCTAGTCCTCCTGTTTGTGGAATTTTGGCCTCTCCTCCTGGTCTGGTTAGCCCTGGGCTGAGTTTTAGGGCTATTTCTTGAATTTTGATATATCCTTGCATAACATTCATCATCATTCATTTTAATATGACTCAACACATCATATTTGTTATGCAGTGAGACTTCAGGTGGTGGAGTGAGTGCAGGAGCTTTAAATTTCCTGCTGGATTTACCTCTGCAATGAACAACATCAGACCAGGTTCTGGCCGGGGTTGATGACTTTGGTCTGGCACCAACACTGTTCCAGAAGGAGAGATCAGTCCAATGGTCTGGTTTGGGATTTTCCTCAGCTATTCCAATGTCATTTGAACACATCCAGGGAAGTGTATCAGTCAGGTCTGTAGCGGGAGGCTCCACATTCGACATGCCTTCGCGTATGAAGATGTGACTCAATCCATTTGACAACTCAGTAGCTTGTACAGAAGCTACAACAGAGTCAATAAATTCTTCATTCACACGAATGTCTTGCAGTGTTTCAATCCTCTTCTCCAGCTGTGTTATCCTCAAAGAAAGTTTGTCACACTCAGCACAGCTCACTGACACTGCAGGGTTAGGAGACATCATTCCACTAGTTCTCCGATGGAAATCAACTAAATTTATCAAAAAATATATTCGTTCCAGTGATTTATAAGTGACCATTTAAACAAAATTACTTAAAACAAACAAACAAAAAAAAAGCACTGTCAATAGCATTACATGACAGCACCTGGGTCCAACTGGATTCACAGCAGTCTGACTACCACTTAATTGTGATGTCCCATTTTGTTCTTACTTTCAAATGTCGCTTTGGATAAAAGCATCTGCTAAATGACTATAGAATAGAATAGAACAGGCTATGAGGACACATGTGACTGTTGGAAAACCTTTAGAAGATTAATTTAGCAAGATATGGGACCTTTAAATTAATTTAAATCCAGTATTGGAGCAAAACTTGAGATATTCACTTACATTTAATCCGATTTCTGGGGCCCTAGGCAAACCCATGAGATCATCCACCATTTTCTTAACCAAAATTCAACCCTTATTTCGCTAATGACTGTAGGTTATTATTTTTTTAAGTCTTCACTCAGCCAGATTCAAACAACCGTGAATGTGGTCTGCAAGAGGCTTCGTGATTGTGGTTAATCTTCTCAAAATTTCTTCCCGGCTATTTGTTCGGGTCCTGTTCTCTCTTCTTTATTTGCTTAGAATATTTATTTCTTGTCAAGCTGCAGCCCTTTAGATGTTTTCTTTTTTAATAGATTATAATTTACTTGAACATTTTTACACTAATTAGCAGCGCTCTTTCAGTCGTCATGGATGGTGAATGAGTTTCAACATCATTGTATGTTACTCAGTTAAACAAAATATGGTCCAGAGTGCGTTCAATTAACATTTTATGGTGGTTCTTGGTAGCTTGGGGTTCCAGACCATTTCTGGCCTTTGCATGTTTTTATTGTATCCAATACTCCAACATACGTAGCTCAACTTAATGAATGGTCAAGACTCTTGAACAGAATTTGACAAGAAACCATTAACCATCTAATTTGAATCGGGTGTGTGGCAGAAAGGAAAAATCTAAAACCGGCACGACTTGGTCTAAGAGGCGGTGATTCCTGCTCTGAGTGATATAAAAATCCATTTGTTAGCCAAATAAGCCGAATCTTTTAAAAGAGTCGGGATTCTCATTTCAAATTAGTACACGTGTATATCATTCATTCTGATACAACAGAGCTTTGGAAAAGGATTTAACCAGTTTCAAGGCCGCTTCCGGTAACCTCCAGGGGGCGGGACCAGGGACGTGAGCAGACGTAACCCTACCTCACCGAGAAAACTTACCTCACAACTTACCAAGCTGTCCGAGCCGCGATCTCTTGCATTTTCTTCTCTGAACACTGAATATACGGTGGGAAACTTAACCTGAATATGTTTAGCTTTTTTTTGTGTCTTAGTATTTAAACTGAAAGTAAAACTCAGCGTTGCGTCACCTTTCAATTTTAGATTAATTACTAGTAATGCTGACGGTAATGTTTATGGTTTCGAGTAACACTAAAAATACATAAGATATCTATCTTATGTACTTATTTGATTTTTAATTAATCCAACGGCTTGTGTTTAGTTTCGTTTCTGGTGCCTGTCTTTAAGTTTCGTTTCTCCTCCCCCGCAGCTTCGCCTCGTCATGGCCAGCTGCGGCGAGTCCCAGTTTTCTCTTCTCAACCTGGAGGATGAGCTGACCTGCAGCATCTGTCTGAGTCCCTTTGACTATCCGGTGACCATCCCCTGCGGACACAACTTCTGCCAGGACTGTCTGCTCTCCACCTGGAAGGACGACTTCTACAGCTGCCCTCAGTGTCGGACCTTCTTCGCCACCAAACCGGAGCTGAAGAAAAACACGGTCCTCTGCACCGTCGTGGAAACCTTCAACTTGAGGTCCAGCAAGAGCACAGCCAGTCTGCAGGAAGAAGTGAAAAAACCCGAGGAGGAGAAGAAGGAGGATGTCATCCGCTGTGATACATGTATGGAAGCTGAGGCGGAAAAGACCTGCCTCACCTGCATGGCGTCTTTCTGTGAGGAGCACCTGCGCCCTCACCGGGAAAATCCGATCTTTCGCCTCCACCATCTGAGTGAACCTGTGGGGGATCTGATGGAGCGCATCTGTCCAGACCACCACAAGCTGATGGAGCTCTTCTGCAGCCAGCATGAGCGTCTAATCTGCAGCCTCTGCCTCCAGCAGGTCCACAAAGGCTGCTCCTTCTCTTCTCCTGAGGAGCAGAGGAACCTGAAAGAGGTCAGGGTTCACAAACACCCAAATTAAATAAAAAAAGCTTCTTTTTGGTGTGCAGGAGTAGGTTTAGATTATATTCCACTTTAATGGCTATAAGTGGACATTTATTCTTAACATTATTTAAACATTTAGGTAAACATCCACACTGTTAGTCTGTTTTTGCTCGAAGGAGGATTGTGTTTTTTTTTTAGTCTAAATGCCTGAGCTTAGAAATAAAAGTATTAGATTTTTCGTTGCTTCTTATGCTTTGATACGAATATCTAAAACAAGAAGCTCCAATATCTCTAACTAATCTAAAAATCGTACTTTATATGAGCTGTTATATCTAGGAAGACGTCAGCAGTCTTGAGTTTTATTAGACCTGAGATATTTGAGTCATGCTACATAAACCTTTCCAGGTCAGATGTGATTCTGAATGTTTATTATTATCTGAAGTCAGCTTTTAACTCTTTTTACACACTTGTGGTTTCCTCCAGTTCTTTACCCAGCTTCTGTCTTCATGAACACATTGAATCATGTTTCTGTTTGCAGTCTGATCTTCGAGCCAAGTTGGGATTGCTAGATGGAAAGATATCAAAGAATGGGACAATAATATCTGAAATGAAAGAAGTTCAGACCAAGCTCAAGGTAAGTTTGGCAGATTCACGTGAAACTTGGCTAAAACAGTTTGAACAAAGAGAAATCATTTCCATTCATTTGTATTAAAGTGTTCTGTTGTCTCGGTCTTCCCCACCAGGACTCTGCCGCCAGCAGGAAGAAAGCCGTGGCCTTGGAGTTTCTGCAGATGAGGGACATGTTGAGGAAAGAGGAGCAGGATGCTCTGAATGCACTGGACCGAGAAGTTGAGGGTGGCCAGACCAAACTCAGAGGTCTCATGACAAAGTTCTCTGAGAACATTGAAAACATGAACAAAGCTAAAGAAGACATCCACAATCTGCTGAGTCAGTCCCAAACCCTGGCCTTCCTACAGGTGTGACGTCAACCCACACGGCTGCACTAATACTGTCATTTATTTACAGTCGAGGCTCATGTCATGCAAATGTATTTCCACAATTCAGGGATCCTTCCTGATTTTCAGAGCAAGTGATGGAGAACTTATCTACCCTGCTAGCTGGGACGGGTACTTCCAAAACTTAAAACACTATTTTCATCCAGACATGTTAACATGACTCTGTTAGGGAATGCTCACACGCTCCGACGCCATGCTCGATTTCTCCTTTTTAACTTGCATGAATAATATAAATGTGCTGTTCTTATAAATATTTTTAAGCATAAACGTCCTCTGTGAATGGGAAAACAATGGTATTCCTTTCCTTGCAGACTTCATTCAACCTTCCCCAAGCTGTAAATTTTGAGCCTCACACCCCCCGGATCAACCTGGACTCCAAGAAGGTGTTGTCATTTGAGGACTTTGCGGTTTCCCTGAAGAAGCATCTAACAGAGATCTTAAAGCAGCCTGTGGAGGCCAGAGCTCAGATGCTAAGAGCAAGTGAGTATCATTTTATGATGACATTTTTGTAACTGGTGAGTTGTTCTGGAAGTTGGTGGAAATGAAAATTCAATCAAACTGATGCTGTGATTTGTTGAGGTGGAATTTCGAAGTAATGATGCAGTGACTGACATTTTCAGGTGAAAGACCAGCTTCTGTCTTGGGGTGGACACCCCTGAGCTTTGGAGCATCTCAGCAATCTGGTATGTTCATGTGTGGTTTTTTAAAAGGAAATTTTCTTGGAAATGAAATTTATAACTAAAAGGATTAACTTGAGGAACTTTCATTCAGTGCCCTTAACAGTCCCCAGACCCCAAAGCCCAGATCAGCCAGCCAAAGCAGCTCAAAAGAAGAAAACACAAAGTAAGTTTAATGCTACCATATCACTTACACTCAGTTGATAGTAGCTACAGTAATCCTGGGCGAAACTGCATTTAAATTTAATAAATATGTCCATAATTCCCATAATGCAGGACGTCTGGGGTCCTGAATGAACTCTCATTTACACACTTACACCTGGGGTGAATGTGGGTGTTTTTTTTTCTCTTTTTTTTCTTCTTCCTTAAAATTTACCTAAATGAAACAGAAGCTTTAATGCATGTAAACAAACAGCCAGGCCTTGCCTTTGTAAATAACAATATGACTAAATACTAACAATGCCTCAAGTCCCATGGCGTTAAATTTTATATTAAATATTTCATGCTTCACTAACTTATAAACCTAAATTAATAAAGGTGCCTCCTCTTGGAAAAAAATTCTTTCGTTCTTTCTCATTGTATTTGTTTTAAATCCTTTTGGGAAAAATTAACAACAAGATTACAAAAATAATTTTCACCATTGGGACTGGTGGAATGAAGACAAGAGTTTCATTATATTTCTGTTTTGTGTATAAATCTGCCTGCTGTAAACAAAACTTGGAAATGTGTATAAAGTCAGACGGAGTCCAAATTTATGAAAACAAATCTTCATAACTATTAAAATTAATTGTTAAACAGTTTATTGGCTAATTCTAGCGTTGAGATTAGACGTTTTAATTGTTTAAACCTGCTTTGAGTAACAGGCAGAATTTCCTATTTGATGTGAATGATCCTGTTTTCAGTGATGGAGGTGGGGCTGCAAACTCTCCAGCAGGCTATGTAGCTAATAATGTTTTCACTCCAGTTGCTGTGATGTGTTTGTAAATTATGCCAGCAGATGCACATCTAGATTGATGATCTTTAAGGTGTAACAACATCTTTTTCCTGTTAACTACTTCATCCACAATGTCTCTATGTTTCTTTCTTTTTATCTTGGGGGCATGAATGATGAGAGACGAGGCACACCAATCCAACCCTCTAGAGAGGGGAATTTTTTTTTTTAAATAATTAAATGTACAACATGTTTCTTTCAGAAAATGCCAAAAAGCCTTCCCAGTCCACTGGTGGCAATATGGGAAATAAGAATCAAGCCAAATCTATGGAAAACCTACTCCAGTTTAGTGGGAAAGACAAACCCAAAGGATGTCCTGCAGCTGGACCCAAAGAGCCGCCAGGTAGTTAACAGATTTATTTCTCTTGCTCTAATAATTACAAATCATGATTTTACATGTAACTCCACAAGCCCTAAATCTGCCTATAAAAGGACCTGATCTAAGCCCTTCATCCACCTTGTCTCACATGAGAACAAAAACTTGAATGATAATGAGCAGAGTTCAGCTGTCATGTTTCCTCAAAGCTTTGTTTTCCGTTGAAGCTGCTGCTGCTGCGGTTCCCACAGAGATCTCTAATTCTGAGAAAAGGATTGATCTTCTGAAATGTAAGTGTAGCGAGCGTCTTTATACCGTAATAGAAAATGCTTTTCTTTTTCTATCTGAACAGCATCATGTTTTTGTCCCTTGCAGATGGCACTGTGCTCACGTTTGATCCCAGAACAGCCCATAAACGCATCGTGCTGAGCGAGGGATTCACCAAGGCCTCCGTGTCAGACGAACACATCAACTACCCCGACTGCCCCGAACGCTTCGCCGTTTGCTCCCAGGTGCTCACCTCCAAGGGCTTCTCCACGGGGCGCCACTACTGGGAGGTTCGACTGAGCAGCAACAACTTCATCGGCGTAGGTTTGGCTTACAGCAGCATCGACCGCAAAGGCCCCACCAGTCGACTGGGCCGCAGCCCTCTGTCCTGGTGCGTGGAGTGGTTCAACGTGAAGCTGTCGGCGTGGTACAACAGCACTGAGACGGTGCTGGTCAACCCTAACCCGAAGCGCGTGGGTGTGCTGTTGGATTGTGAGGAGGGCAAAGCTACGTTCTACAATGTGGCAGACAGGGCGTATCCCTTCTACTCCTTTATGTTCCCCTTTGGTGATGCCATCTATCCAGCTTTCTGGATTTTCTCCTGTGGCTCTTCCATTACTCTGTGCAAGCTGCAGTAGGCATGCGAGTGTAAATAAACACACACACACGCAGCATGCACAGTCAATATCATTAATGCAAGAGAAAATTAGTTTGTAAAGTTGTGTTTGTAACAATTAAATCATACATTGATTAAAGAACGTTACTATAACCAGCAGGTGCCCCCCCCTCCCCGCCCCCAACATAGTTTCATCATCCCGGATAACTGGTTTAGCAGGTTTTGTCTGCGTGTTCACTTAAACTCCATCAGCATATTTTACCGATGTGTTGGTTTAAGGAAAGCAGTTATTGCACCCCTATTTATACTTTTTCAACATACTGATAAGAACTCATTTCTTTTCATTTGCTCAAAGGTACACTTGGCGCTCGCACGCCTTCATTAGCTGGCGTCTACACGCCATGAATGGCATGAATGGCTGAGGAATATTCTGCCCAGTTTGCCTTTGAACAGTTCATTGTTGGGTGCATTTTTTTTTCTTTTTTTGTGTATAATGTTGGGTGTGGTGAGAGGAAAGATGAATAACAGAGTGATGGTCACCTGTTCATTTTTCTTCCGTTTGATCTGCCAAGAAATTTAAGATGCTTGTTCTCTCCGGTCTGAGAATCTTAACAGACGGACGGGTTAAAGCATCACAGGATGATGGAGGTGATGGCATATCGTTTGGATTGTCATTAGTCCTTCTTGGTATTTGTGTTGGATGAGCAGCTGAAATTTGGAGATTTTTCTCTTTATCACTGTAAAGGCTACGTGACTTATTCTCAGTCCTGCAGACTGAACTATAGCTGGTACTGTTCCAGTTTAGAAGGGTTTAAAAACAAATTAGTTTTTAAAGCTTCATCTCATCTGCAGAATGAAGAGAACCACTAATCTTGAGTCCAGTTAGGATAAAAGATTAAAAGTTCTCCAGAAGAATTCCAGTGAAATAAGTCATCTGGAAATGTTCGCTCCCATCCCATATTTTTCTGCAGTGACAGCAGTATGACTGGACCTGAGTACTCCCCCACCATGTTGTCGTATGAGTCTGACATCTCTGTTACATCAGTGGATGTCATTCTTCAGTTTCAACATAGTCTGCAGATTCAGTGACTTTTTACACTCCTCTACTGGTTCTGCTTTGAAAGGTGAAATAGCAACTTTTCGAACCAATAGTTGAAAGTTCTGCAGCACAGCGGCCGTGTTTTCCTCCAGCTTTGCAGGTGCACGTCTCTCAGCTTCTGATTTCTGCAGCTGGCTGTAGAGGGCATCGAGCAGCAGCTCCTGCATGAGCTGTTTGCACATGTGCAGCGTTGTTGAGGTCAACAGGCAAACATCCAGAAGACAGTGGTGTTTCAGGGCCGTCCGAAATAGCAGAACACTCTCAGTCATCCTGTCACAATCTGTCATGAAAGCCTTTTTTCTTTCATTGATCTAGTTTTCTTTCATTGATCTAGTTTTAATGAAGACATGAGAAAGCAGATATGGGCATAATGTGCAGCAGCAGTCCAGGAACACATTTAAACCTGGGGTGTGTTTTTTTTTTTTTAAATGCCCACAGAAATTAAATACTTTTCTGTGGTGGGCACGTATTTATACCAACCAGCCATCAGATGCTGTTTGCTTTCTGTAAGGTGGAGGGAAGGTGGTGAGATGATTTTCAGAAAGATACATTTTGTTTACAGAATCTAATGTTTTACCAGCCTGTGAGATGCGTTGCTGAAGCAGAGTTACTGACTTCGTGTACTGATGAAGCGCCGCTGCAGGCGTGCAGACTGATGAAAGGTGTCAAAATGGCAGGCTATGTGAATATAGACAGATCTTTTTCATTGTGTATAAACACTGAAAGTAGGCATTTAGATGGAGAACAAAATGACCACTTTGTTCTTTGTCACTACAGCTGATCTGAACCTGTATACTGAGCTCTGCCGTTGTCACTGAATTCCATTGTTTATCACAGTGGAGACATCCTGCACCACAGTGAAACGTTAACTCTTACCACCTGGTTTAAATTACTTTAGTGATGTCTGTTTTATATTTAGTGGGACTAAAGAAATTACAGCCTTGGTTTCCTCAACTTTACAGATTTTTTTTTTTAAATAAATACTTGGGCACCAAGAATCTACCCTTTTCTGCTCTTACTGTCGATCTAAAAACAAACTTTTCAATAGATTTGTTTGCATTCTGTATTGTACTATTTTTATTTAACTGTATTGCAGATTAATCAATAAAGGCTTTTCTTTCTCAGATGACTCGTTCATTTAAGATGTGCACCTTTTTGAGCTGCTGTAACAGTGAACCTTCCCCATTAATAAAATTAATAAAGATAATCTTATGTGATGAAAGGAGTTGGTGAAATAACATCAGTCCTCACATGACATCGGTAACCATCTTGACATCTGGTTGAAAGGATGACTGCTCTTGTTCTCAATATTACTCAGTGTGTTCCTTTTTAATCTGATTTTAACAATCAAAATTCATACATGCACTCTGTCCGCATAGCTGTATTCAGTGTATAAAAGGCATATCAATGGAGGAAGTGTCCCACTTCTAACATGACGTCAAGGCAGATGTCATGTATTGGGCGATGCTGGTCTGTTCCACCATGCCACTTTAGCTAATTTTTGCACTGAGGCACCCTTTAATTATGGTTCAATCATTATCCATCTTGCTTCCTGTCTGTCCTCGGAGCTCTCTTCAAACATAAAAAATCAGTCCAATGTTGTCTCTTGTTTTCTCTCGATCTGTCCCTCTCTTCCTCCAATAAAGTCCTCTTGCATTTCCTTGCTGAATCGGCCACATTACATGGTCAAAAAGGCCAGTGTGTTGTTATCAAATTCCAGTGACATCAAAACCGAGTCAGAAATATGGAGTTTTAATATAGGAAATCATGTAGTGATGCTTAAATGTAAGATATCAAGAGTTAGTTTTGATTCTCTGTGAGCGTCAAACATGAAGGGCTTTAAAATATTTTTTTAATCTCGAGCCAACGTGGCTAGAAGATTAAAACATTTACAGGCCAATCAGAATTTCCAATAGTCTTTTTTTATATTCCTTTGTCAGCGAAAATAATCCAGATTGTAGGGAACTCAATAACCAGCACTCACCGGTTACATGGATGTCAAATCTTGACTAAAGTGTAGAGAATACAGATTCTTTAAAACAGATTTAGATTTGGTAAAAGATTTTATTTTTGAGAAAGTGCAAAAACCTTTAGATGGGCTATGTTGCCTCCCTTACCATAAAAATAAACATAAATAAACATCTCTGAACAAGATAAATCCAAACGAAATAAAACGCTGTGAATAAAACGCTTTTGCGTTTTCACTAACATAATAAAAGTTTCACAAATCAGAAACTTTGTTTTAAAGAATTTACATCCTGTGCAGAATAATCCAGACCACAAGTCTTGGTTTATAACAGGACCTGATCTAATCTGGGTAAAAGTTGATCCAGATGAACCGCCCTGCATGTGATGAATCAGAAACCAACTTCAGCGCCGTGCAGATACAAGGGTGTGTTTTTCTTTTATCATGTGATGGAAACCATTTTTAACAACGGTCCTGTCGACATCTTGCATTGCGAGCAAAGGAAGGTGGACCAAGTTTGATTCAGTTTACTGTCGGCTGGATAATTTTGTTTACCAAGTTTAATTTGCATTACAAAGGTTTTGGAAGGTGAAGGTTTTGGTCCAATTATTTTGCCCATTCTGCGCTGGAAATATATAAGTTTCGTTTCTCCTTCGGAGCCTCATTACATCATGTCGGTCGTGGACGAATTTTTGTCTCTTCTCAACCTGGAGGATGAGCTAACCTGCAGCATCTGTCTGAGTCCCTTTAACTGTCCGGTGACCATCCCCTGCGGACACAACTTCTGCCAGGATTGCCTGCTTTCCACCTGGAAGGAGGACGACTACAGCTGCCCTCAGTGTCGGACCTTCTTCGCCACCAAACCGGAACTGAAGAAAAACACGGTCCTCTGCACCGTCGTGGAAACTTTCAGCTTGAGGTCCAGCAAGAGCACAGCTGGTCTGCAGGAAGAGGAGAACAAACCCGAGGAGGAGGAGAAGAAGGAGGATGTCATCCGCTGTGATACATGTATGGAAGCTGAGGCGGCGAAGACCTGCCTCACCTGTATGGCGTCTTTCTGTGAGGAGCACCTGCGCCCTCACCGGGAAAATCCGACTTTCCGCCCCCACCATCTGATTGACCCTGTGGGGGATTTATCGGAACACATCTGCCCGGAACACCACAAGCTGATGGAGCATTTCTGCAGCCAACACGACCGCCTGATCTGCAGCCTCTGCCTCCAGCAGGTCCACAAAGGCTGCTCTTTTATTTCTCCTGAGGAGCAGAGGAACATGAAAAAGGTGCGTACATCTTTCTTATGACAAGAATTTACCTTCATTCTGTAAAGTGTGTGTAAAGAGTAAAGTGTAAACTAGTCTTGTCAGATCAGTTTTCACTTGTCTGGGTTCAGGCCCAGTTGAGGTGGCTGTATTTCTGTATCTATATGGACCAACATGCTGCTAGTTTTGGGGTCTGTCTCAAGCCCAAAACAGTCCACTGTGTACTAAAACTCTAATGTCTGTCTCTGTAGTCTGAGTTCAGAGAAAAATTGGATTTACTGGATGGGAAGATCGCAAGGACTGAAAGTGTGTTGTTTCAGATGAATGACATGCAGAGCCAGCTCAAGGTAATCACATTACGTTTTTACAGATTTGTTTATGCTGATCGGTTTATAATTTTTTATCCTTGAATCCATCTCTGCCCAGGATGCAGCAAACAGAAAGAAGACAGCACTGGCTGATGTGTATCAGCAGATAAGAGATATGTTGGCTAAAGATGAGCGCGCCGCCCAACACGAGGTGGACTGCGAGCTGGAGTTTGGTCAGACCAAACTTCTCGACTTCAGTAAGAGGTTTACTGAGAACAGTGAGAGGATGAAGAAAGCCAGAGAAAATATCAACGGTTTGCTGAGTCAGTCCCAAACCTCGGCTTTTCTGCAGGTGGGATGAACTAGAATCACACAACTCTGAAGTAGGAAAGAGAAAAAAACATTAGATTTTTGTTTCTATTTAAAACAAAGAATACACATAACACTGTTAAGATTATCAAAAATAAAACTGTTTAACTGGTGCTGGTTCTGGACAAGTTCTATTTCAGAGCTGGTTCAACTTGTGAACTTTCAGGAACGGTTTAGGTTTCCACAGTCACAGTTCAATTTTAATAAATATGAATAAATAAATTATTGTCCACTTTAGTCTGCTTCATTTTAATTGTGTTCATATAACACTAATTATTAAAATGAAGTTACCAAGCAAAAAGACTAATTATATAAAATCTTCTCCTCTGTCTGAGCATGCACAAGGTGACAGTGGAGAGGAAAACTCCCTTTAAACAGGAACCAGCATCAGAACCGAAATCAGGAAGGGATCAACAAGCACCATAACTAAGAATAAATGAACCTGCTTCTCATGTGTCCTGAGGAGAGACGTGTCCATTGGAAACAAAAACAGCCAATTCAATGTTTGGCTCTGGCTCCAGACCGGCCCGTCTGATGGAAAAAGGGTTACAATAAACCATTCTTTAAAAGAAATATTCACTTTCTCTTGTTCCTCACAGGCTTCGTTTGATTTGCCAAAGGTTGTGAAGTTTGACCCTTACCCCCCTCGAATCAACCTGGACTCAAAAAGGGTGATGTCAGTCCAGACTTTTGCTACTGTCCTGAGGGAGAGTCTGACGGAGACCTTTGCTCAGCCTTTTGAAGCCAGAGGGGCATTATTTAAGCCAGGTATGTAAGCAGATTCGTGATATTATGCACTGGTAGAAGTATGAGAAGCAGAAGCATTGTGTCTTCTTCTAAATACAAAAGACCAGTTTGACCTCCTGCTCCTCCTCCACCTCCTCCCACGTCATTTATCAGGATAGCCGCTGGCACATACTCTTTTTGTTTTTGCTTTGGGAGTGTGGTGAATGAGCAGCAAATGGTAAAATGTTTTAAAATGCAACACACTTATTTTCCACAGGTGAAAATGAAGCTTCTGCTTCAGAACCTGCAGGTGCTGAAAGGTTTGCATCCCAGCCAGAATCTGGTGAGTATAGTGACAAGCTATTGTAGCCGGGCATTGAAAGAAGGTTGCAGGTGCATCTGTGATCCACACATTTAACAGTCAAACAAACAAAAAAGCCCAGTGTGTGTTTTTATAATTTGTGTGACAAACCTCTTAAGTTTCAATGAATATTTTCAAGCAATGTGATCAAACATTTAATTTTCTTCTCAGCCCGAGAGAAGCCGGCAGAGCAGAGACCTCAGCCCAGGTCCACCAGTCCTGGTCGCCCACCCACCCAGCCCATCATCCAGACATTTTCTTATCCTGTTTATATACCATCACAGCCTACATGGAGTACTTCGCATTTTGCACAGGGACCGTCGCATCACTTTCCCAGGGGTCAATTATTTGGAGGGCAAAACACACGTAAGATAAAAACGTAAAACACACAAAGTCTGTAATTGAAGCTGATTCAGCATGCATCAAATAGGTAAACAATCAAGCGAGAATCAACTGAACTGTTAACCAGCCAGGTAACAACCTCTCAGAAAAACAGAATCATAAGCCAGAAAGGGCGACACCTGCCTAGCGAAGCCAAACTTTCTGAACTTTCAATCTTCCTCCAATAAAGTTCACTTGGTTTTATTTGCTGAATCAGGCATGGTGCATTCCGAAAAAAAAAAACAGATTGTTGATATCCAGTTTCTGGCGTGTGACACAGAGCCATAAAGCTCTAAAACTCCAGGCTGGAACATGAAGTTATGACGTGCAGTTTCTCCGCCTCGGGATGCTGCAGGGCAACGACGGCTCCAGGAATGGACATGATGAATATCAGTGTGCCAACAAAATGAGTGAGAAGCAACGAGTTTTAGGGTTGGAAATTTGTACAGTGTGATTTGGTGGATAAAAGTCAGAACTTTTGTCCTTTTGAAAATAAGAGCATTTCACATTGAAGTTCAATATAATAAAAATAAATTGAATCAGTTTTAAAGCACAGTTATTGTGAAATTTTAAATGTTGAAACTGAAATGTCAAGCCTGGAGAAATGTATTGACTGACTGGGTGGGGATTTATTAATTTGATGTGGTCTAACTTGTTGAGTGTGGAATGTTTCCTTGCAGGGGTTCGTTGAACTTGTTTATCTTCAAACACAGCGTCCAATGAATAAACGTCAGGCCATGCAGTGATAAAGCATTTGTTGAGATGATTAAAGTAACCTGCCAAACATGCTGTACTATTACAGCCAAGTGATATTTATGTTTGTCTGTCTGTTCGACCACTGAAAAAAATAAGATCTTAACTTTGTGTGTAAAAAAAAAAAAAAAAAACTTAGACCAGTTGTGATGAATCAGCATTTTTAGAGCTTTTGGTGTGACAGGTTTTTGACAGATGGATGGACTGAGAGGAACTAAAATGTAAAAAGTGTATTTTCTGTCTCATGATGTGTTTCTGTTTCATTTTTAGACAAGAGTGATGCTGCTCATAAACCTCACCACAGTAAGTCATTTACTTTTTATATTCTTTTGAAAACTGATGAAATTATGCTCCCCATATTTCTGCTGATAATGTTGACATATTCTAATCTACTAAATAAAGAAAAATGTTTTTTTGTCATTGATAAAATTCCACTTTCCTCCAAAAAGCAGGACCACAATATGTTCCAAATTATTATGCATATGTTGTTTTTGTTAATTTCTCTTAAATAATCTATGGGAATGACAGAAATTTAGTTATAATCCGGATTTTATTGAACAACACTGCCAGTGATAAAGTTTTTTTTCTTTTTTTTTCCATTTAAACCAATAATTTAAATTTCAGTTTCCCAAAGTACCACTTTCAGAACAACAGGTTGTAAAGAACTGAACATGTACCCCCTCTCCACCTAATGATGCTTCACAGCCTCTTAGTAAGGTTGAGGTCAGGGGATGAGGAAGCAGCCAGATATTTCATGTTTTGTTTGCATCTGAAAGTTGAGTTCTTCATTTTAAACCATTGCAGTTAGAAACTGCACGTGTTTTGCAGAAGTAATTTTGACACCCTCAGGTGCCTTAAAAGGTCCCACCATCTCCCTCCCCCATTATTCCAGACCCAGACACCCAGAACTCCATCCATCTGGACCATCCAGTGTACCATGGCATTCGTTAGCAAATAAAACTGTTTGAAAATGAGTCTTCATGTATTTCTGAGTCCGCTGCAGATGTTTCACTGTGAACGTTGGTTAAGGGAGGAAAAAATACAGTGTTATGCCCAAACAGATAAGGAAGGACGAACGAGGACAAGGTTAGGAAGGGAGTGGAGTAGAGGGAATGAGAAGAATGCTGCTAAGTGTGTGAAGCAGATAGTCTTACCTGATAAGAGGCGTGGCCTCGCTCCTGAACCAGCGTTAACTTCGTGTGGCATTGACACCAGACCTGAAATATCACACCAAGGCTGCAGCTGCCAAGCGGCTTTTAAATCTCCGTACAATACCGTTAAAATACTTTATTTTTTCTCTTCTGTAAAAGTTTTTTTTTTCCAACCAAATAATTAAATCAGCAGTTTCTCATAGATTCATATTGAGGCTCATCTAACTGTAAATTTTCAGTGATTCAGAGTTTTGTTTTTTTTCTTAATCACACCTCTCTCATTTTTCTTCCAGAGCCAGACAAGAAGCCACAGAGTGCTCCAGGAGGGCAAAAGCCTGCTGGCCAGGGGTCCAATTTCTCCAAGCAAAATAAACCCAAAAGTCATCCTCCATCAGGGAAACCAGCCGGACACCATCCTGGGAAAAAAAAGTAGGGGGCAACAACATTTGTGTCATCTGAGGTTGTATTTACCTCATTTTAAAACCTGGTAAGGACCAGGTGTTCATTTCTTTATGTAAATTTTTAAACATTTAAAGAGGATTTACTTTGTATTTGATAAGTTTATTAGCATGGAAATGGAGATCTACCGTTCAGCATGTGTGTTCAGTTCAGTAAATCATTAACACATCCAGGGTGTAATGTTATCAGTTCCATGGTTTATTGGCGTGCATCAGCTGTAATCTTTAATCAGGACATTGTACCAGCTACCTTTTCCCTAGAAGCCATGAAGTCTTATATAATTCAATAAAAACACAGACACACCTGATTTATATATGAAAATATTTATGGGAATGTCTTCCAATTCAAAGGTTTGCTTCTTTACATTAATTTCAATCAAAATCAGCTTTTGTCATCAGCCATTTTCTAAATGATTGTAAGCACTAAAAGCTTGTTTTCTTCCAGCTTCTTTGTATTATCTGTTGAAGCTAAGGACACAAAAGGCCTCCTAATGGGATCATATTCCAGTCAAAATAAAACTGATTTAACATGTCTTCTGCAGATTCTTATTAAGCAAAAGATTTCTCTTAATTGATTGACAGCAAATAAAATAGGCATGTTTTATTATACAATCATTAATAATCAAAGCATTTTGGTACGCAAAACAAAACTTAAGTGAATATTGAAAGCTGTAGTCAGCTACATATTATGACAGTTTCAACTCAAAATAAAACTTTTTCTGTCTAAGACCTGACGATCTGAGGTTCATTCAACACGGCAATCAGTTATTCCTCCATCTGTCACAATAAGACAGTAAATTCTGACAGGTTATTTTTATTGTAGGAAAACTGTGTTGGATGCTTTAAAACTCAGAAAAACTATTATGTTCAGTGCAACACACACACACACACACACCAAACTGGTAAACACGGATGAAAAGGTAAAAGGTAAAGCAGGTGTCCTTTGGCAACGAGACAGTCACCAAACAAACAGGGACTGATGAAACCAGGACGTTTGGTTACCTGCCAAGGAGGTGCACATTTAAAAAGCATAGGCATCACACGGCTACAAACTGATCCCTGCTCAGCTTTACGAAGCAGCAATTTCACAATGAAGCTAGATTTTTCCAGCACGGCTCTGAGAAACAGGCTACAAACAGGACATCTGACACACAGACGGGAAGCAGTCAGTAAAACCCAGCAGGAAGATCAGTGTCATCTGAAAACTACAGGTAGGTACATGCAAGACATGCTAAAATAAATGTTTAACTACAGTGGTTCAAGGAGAAATACTGTGTTTAGTCTGCCGCCCTGTGGTGAACAGCAGGTAAAACATAAAACGAAGGACGACGACATGAATGAAATAACATGGCAGCATAATCTCATCAGCAGGAGTCACAACTGGCAGTAATGTCGTAATTTCATGTATATAGGTTACAGTATGCTGGGAGTGTAAGTGTCAAAACAGTGTAACACAAAATGCAATGAGTAAACTAAAAACATGTTTCTAAAGTATATTTCTAAGGGGGCTAATCTCCCAATTTGGTAACAAGTACAACCCACGAACAAAAAAACCAGAACTAATAAGTTCAGAAATTGAGGTGTGTGTAATGAAATGGGATAGCAGAAAAATGGCTGAACACACGAAGGGAAGTGCAAAAAGACAACAGCTGAAATGTCAGTTTTTAAAAAGAATTCGGGGCAAATTAGGATCAGTTGCTTCAGTTCCAACTGGTGGCCTACATATGGACGTCTCATAAGAAACTAGAAGCTCAGAGAGAGCGCAGACCTCCACCAAGCCATTGTTGTTTTTGTTTTTTTTATGCCAGTGATTTTGGGCATTATTATTTTTTTAGTTAAAAACTCACATCAAAGTAATAGTAAATAGTAAAAATCTTTTTTAAAACTCCTGAATCCAGGTGGTGATTTGGATCACCCACAAAGTCTAATCCCATTTGGTACTTATTCCATTTCTTATATTTCCTGAAAATTTAATCAGAATTCGTTCATAACTTCATGAGTTATGTTGCTAACAGCCAGACAGACAAACCAACCCCCTGAATTCATAACCTCTGCCTCAGCGGAGGTAATAACTCGCGATGGGTAACGGCAAACATGAGAATTGTTGGGACCCTAATCTGGAAGTAGAAAGAGGATCATTTCATTTAGTCATAAACTGGCCATGATGAGTAGCTCCTCCCAAGATTTCTGACAGAGTGAAAAGAGATGTCAAAAAGCAAAGGAGCGCTAGTGGAGGGTTTCAGAAGGACCTGAAATTAGCAGATTGTATAAAAGAAAACAATATGTTATCTGACCAGACTATATTCTCGCAGTATTTTACAGGCTGGTTCAAATGTTGTGGTACAAGCCTTTAAAATTAGCTTCAGCATTTTTATTCTACAGCTGTGTTCCATGGTGAGCCTAATATTAAACGCTTTGGATGCCATAACACACAACATACCACAAACAAACCAAACTAACAGGGACGCTCGGAGGTGGGAACTTCCTGGCTGTTTTTCAGCAAACTATGGTTTTTTGTTTGAATTATTTGGATTGTTAACTACATCTGGTGTAAATTTCATGTAACAGCCCCATCAGAAATATACCTCCTAGGTCAAATGTTGATGTATTCAATACTTATTTTACCTGCTGTATGTAAACACAAGGAGAAAATGAAGGTTTTACACATGGGCAAAGCTGATCCTCAGTTACTTGGCAGTACACTCAAAAAAACAATTCAGCCTGTTTTCCTGTAGCTCCTACAGGGAAGTTCAACATAAGCAAGACAGACAGTTTGGTTAATACTTGACACAGTGCATCATGAAGTAAAACATCAACATCCACTGATGGATAGAACTGTCACTTCATCCAGTTTCAGAGACTCTCAAACTATCACATGAAAAGAGGAATTTAGCAAACAATTAGAGCACTTTTAACACTTTTAAACGCTGCCGCACTCTGTTTGTGCTTTCTGTGCAAGAGAAATATGAAAAATAAAGCATTAAAAGCATCAGTGATGGATCAGTCAGGCCTCCACATGCATCATGTGACAACAATTTTTTTTGTTTTACAACTTTATGGCTGCTAATGCTGCTAATTTCGACATGGCTTTTAGGGGGTTGACGTGACCTGGATTACACGTTCAAATGGCTCACTGTTATCTGCAGGACTGCACTCAGGTTCGAATTGTAAATACAGTATAATAATAAAAACAGGGCAGTCAAATACAGACTCTATGGCACAGGGAAGCAGGGGATCAGTGCAAATAAACAGCAGTCTTTATCTCAACATATTCACTTCCTTCCCAGGAGGAACTGCCTGAGCTCAGGGTTACAAGTGATGTGAAGGTTTCAAACACACTTTGGAATGAATACAAACTAATCTTCTAATGCCAGCAAGGGCTTTAAAAAATATTAACTTCTTGCACAGCAAAATGCAAAAATCTGATGTGTGTACGAACATCTTAGAGAAGAGCAACTAAAGCAAATGATGGATAAACAACAGAACTGAGTAAAGGATAAGAATAAGAGGCATCATGCTCGAGCAGAAGCCGGATCAGGGGCCCTGGGGGAGTCGTGGGGTGTTGGGTCCTCCGTCTCAGAGGATTCATCGTCGTCATCGTCAGTGTGCTCTGCGCTGTGGTACAGCATGAGGGCCTGGGTCTTATGTGTGATGGTGATGGTGCAGGGCCCCTGGGCCCACGGCTCCCCGTCCACCTGCATGGGCATCTTAGAGCTCTTCAGAACCAGCTGAGAAAGCGAAGAGCAACAACAATAATAAATAGATAATTCAATTGTAATGAACTCATCCATATCACTGTTTAATTTCAAAATAAATTTAATATTTTTTTATTTAATGTAACATTGTGTCACAAAGATCAGACATTAAAACTGATTACAGTATTAAAACTAAGCCACAAGGTAAAAATAAGGCACATAAATGTAATGTTGGACCGCTTTCAGCTGTGATTATTGCCAAATATTCACTGCAGCATCCTTTCAATAAGCTTAAGCTGCATCAAAACATTTAGACTTACATTCTTCTTCAGCACATCCCAAAGATTCTCAGCAAGACTGAGGTTTTACGTGTTTATGGATTCAACTAAACAAGACATGGCAAGAACAAATCCTTAGTTACAACTATAAACTATAAAGCTGGTCGTTCAGTACATTCAGATAGTCACCTGACTTTTGTCTTTGGGCTCATGATGTTGCTGAACATAACCCACCATCCACTTTATTAGCTTGGTCTGCCTTGGTGTAGCATGTGCTCAAAGATGCTATTTTACATGTGCTGTGTTGGAGAAGGGATGCACATAGAAGTTGCAGGATGGCAGCTTTTGAGGACTTCAAGGCCCACTGTCCTGCAGACATTCGATGTTTCCTGCTTCAACATACCTGACTCAAATTAACAGTTCATTAGCAGACTTGTGCAGAGATTGTCAGAGAACCATTTAATTTGAATTAGGTGTGTTGCAGCAGAGAGACATCTAAAACCTGCAGGATAGGGGGCCTTGAGGACTGGACTTGGACACCCTTGCTTTAAGGCATTCACACACTATTAAAAGTAGTCTAAATTATGTTTCCTGTGTTGCTATGGCAGCAAGGGCCAATATGCATGCTGGTGCATGTTTTTTTTTTTTTTTAACAGTTAAAATAATGGTGCAAATCTAGTTTTTATGCTTCACCAGCAGCATCTTTACTGTTTTTATTGATGGTGTAACATTGGACTGTTTTATGAAGGATTAAAAATGTCACATAAAGGTGAAAAAGAGCAGGAAAATGAGCACATGCAGGAGGTGAGTGGCATACACTAAATCAGATTAGATAAAATTAGATTTTCAAGTGCTGCATGAGGCGAGTGGCAGTGATAAGTAATTTGATTCCCTCACTGCTTTTCTCCACACCCACATAACGAAGTGAAAAGGAAGCTCTGTGGCAGTGCAAGCGTATGTGTGTTTGTGTGCCTCACCCTGACAGTGTGTGCTTGTCCCAGCCGCACAGGGTTGGCCAGTTTGACCTGGATCTGAGCACAATGGAAGGAGCCAAACACCCCCACAACCTCCAGCAGACCATCATCCAGCCTGCAGTCCAAGACCAGAAACACAGCTGCTCACTTTTAGTCGCCATGGTAACACCAAGCAACTAATGTGAACAAACTCAAATGAGCTTTAAAAAATAAGTCAAAAGAAATTCTGGTCACATCTGACAACCTGTTTACATTTTCAGACCTAAACTTAAAAGCAGTAATCACACTTTATACATCCTACCGAGTCGGGGGGCATGGTTCGTCTCCCATTCCCTCCCAGAGTCTGCAGCCTCCACCCCAATAGCCGATGTTACAAACGATGATGCCCTCCAGACTGGGCAGCGCCACCCTCTCCCCATCCAGCTCCAGCTGTTATGGAAACACACACAAACAAAAGTTTCACATAAAATAAACAAGAGTGATTGCAACATGAACCACTGTTATGTACTTTTTAATGCTTCTTCTGCACCCGCTGTAATGGTTTTAAATGTTTTATTTAAAGCACTTTGAATTGTATGTGAAATGTGCTGTACTAATAAACTTCTCTTGATACTGTGGCCCAGATTTAAACTTCAGACAAATTAAAACATCAGCTGATCCTTCTTTTATTACTTGGAGTCAAAGTGTCAAAAATGGCCCAAAACATAAAAGAAAATATAAAATAAAATTAAAATACTAAATATTTGGAAGCTGACATAGAGAAAACATACAACTGCAGTCATACCAGGAAGAAATGAGAAGATTTTAAATATCAGGACGTAATAATAAAAAATCTAATCTTTATCATCAAGTCTGTGAAAGTAAGTCCAACTTTGAATGAGCAAACAACACATGACATTTTACACTGAGTCAACAGCAAAATGCAGAAGCAGAGTGTGTGAAAAGCAAGTTGATCCTGCACCGCTTCCATGGGAATAAGTAGCAGCATTTGATCAACTGATCACATTAACTCATCAGTGTAAACTCCTCTATAAGGCAGTTTGTTGCTCTGCAGGATTCAGGTGTGTGTTATTATAATGCCAAGGAGGAAAGACATCACTAATGATCTTAGATGTTGCTGCCCATCAGTCTGGGAAGGGTAATAAAATCAACTTTCTCCATATTTTTTTTCTGAAACATATATGATTGGACTCGTATATAATGTCTGAATTTTGCTAAATTAAGGTTTTTATTTATTTTAGAAACAATTAAAAACTTATCTGATTTTAATGTTTTATTACATGACGTGAGTAGCACGAGTGGGGAATTTCTGGAGGAACACTCTTTTAGGAATCCTGTTTCAACCCGTAGGACATTCTTGGAGACGAGACTTGAATAAGCTTGACAGTTATACTGGTCCAGAGCAGACTTGTTTGCTAGCAACAGTTACCATGGTAACTCAGCTTGACAGTTATCCTGGTCCAGAGCAGACTTGTTTGCTAGCAACAGTTACCATGGTAACTCAGCTGACAGTTATCCTGGTCCAGAGCAAACTTGTTCGCCAGCCCTAGTTACCATGGTAACTCAGCTGACAGTAATCCTGGTCCAGAGCAAACTTGTTCGCCAGCCCTAGTTACCATGGTAACTCAGCTGACAGTAATCCTGGTCCAGAGCAGACTTGTTTGCTAGCAACAGTTACCATGGTAACTCAGCTTGACAGTTATCTTGGTCCAGAGCAAACTTGTTCGCCAGCCCTAGTTACCATGGTAACTCAGCTTGACAGTTATCCTGGTCCAGAGCAGACTTGTTTGCTAGCAAGTTACCATGTTAACTCAGCTAACAGTTATCCTGGTCCAGAGCAAACTTGTTCGCCAGCCCTAGTTACCATGGTAACTCAGCTTGACAGTTATCCTGGTCCAGAGCAGACTTGTTTGCTAGCAACAGTTACCATGTTAACTCAGCTAACAGTTATCCTGGTCCAGAGCAAACTTGTTCGCCAGCCCTAGTTACCATGGTAACTCAGCTGACAGTAATCCTGGTCCAGAGCAAACTTGTTCGCCAGCCCTAGTTACCATGGTAACTCAGCTGACAGTAATCCTGGTCCAGAGCAGACTTGTTTGCTAGCAACAGTTACCATGGTAACTCAGCTTGACAGTTATCTTGGTCCAGAGCAAACTTGTTCGCCAGCCCTAGTTACCATGGTAACTCAGCTTGACAGTTATCCTGGTCCAGAGCAGACTTGTTTGCTAGCAAGTTACCATGTTAACTCAGCTAACAGTTATCCTGGTCCAGAGCAAACTTGTTCGCCAGCCCTAGTTACCATGGTAACTCAGCTTGACAGTTATCCTGGTCCAGAGCAGACTTGTTTGCTAGCAACAGTTACCATGTTAACTCAGCTAACAGTTATCCTGGTCCAGAGCAAACTTGTTCGCCAGCCCTAGTTACCATGGTAACTCAGCTTGACAGTTATCCTGGTCCAGAGCAGACTTGTTTGCTAGCAACAGTTACCATGGTAACTGAAATGGAAGTAATTGAAGCCATGATGATACTGAGCCAACCTTAAAAAATGAAGACTATTCCTTAATCCTGCTTTGTGGAATTCTACTCTGGACATTTAAAGAAAACCAAACACAGTACAAACACCTCAAACCAGCTGTTAAACACGGTGGTGGAGTGCTGATACTTTGAGCTTGTTTTGCAGCCACAGGACCTGGACAAGCAAATCAAGCAGTTTACACGATCCATTCAAATCAAGAACTTAACTGGATTTTAAACCCTTAATTTTACTTTGTAAACTGTGCGTTAACCTTACTGTCCAACAAATTACAGATTAAAAAACATAACAAACACAGAATACACACATGCATGTTGTAGGCATGTCAAATATTGCACATCCTCTGGCAGCATCAACTCAAACTATTTGACTATTTGAATCACCATAAAGTTTTATCACATGCTCAACTTTACAGTACCTCAATCCTTTTATCCAGGTCTTTGCATTCCTGCACTAAACAATCTTTGGTGCCATACAGGAAGTACACAGCCTGGAGAAAGAAAAAAGGAGCAAGTATCAACAAGGAAATCACCAATAAATTCAGAGGATATGCTTCTGTATGAAAATAAGCATGAGGTGATGTTTGAACAGGATTTGTATATTCAAATCAAGTGTTTAGACCTTATTTATGATGCGGCTGGAGAAGAAGGAGGGTGTTTTCTCGCGGTGTGCGTGGAAGTTGAGCGCCATCAGAGCATCAGGGCCCACAGAGAAGTAGTTGTTCATGGACAGAACCTGAAGAGCAAATGCTTTTAATCACCGTATCAGCTGTTAACATGTCAGCACATAAAGAGAAAAAGTTGAACAGAAAACTGAACATGAATCAGACTCACTTTTGGTTTACGAAAGTAGAGTCCTTTAGAAGCTACCTGAACTTTCCACCTGTGGAATATTTAGATGAAGATTAGCAGCTGAACTCAAATAGCTTTTAATGACATAAAAAGAAGCAGATCAACAATATGAGGAGTTAAAAGACAAAAAACTGTTCTAATAAATCTGAGCACTTTCAAAGACTCGATGCGGTTCTGTCACCCCACCTGTCCATTCTGACCACTTCAGCATCCAGGATGTTACGGAGAACCTGCTCCACAGGGATCTCTCCAGCATACCCAGCTCCCCAGCCCAAAGTGTTTGAGAGGTCGTTTCCTGTTCCCAGAGGTAGAATGGTCACCCTTGGGATGAACTGGTCTTGGCCCTGAAAGAAAATTAGAAAGTTTTGTTAATAATTTGACAAACACAGAACAGTAAAAAAGCCTTGAGTGGCCTTTTGTTCCGTTCTCAGTCCAGATGATCCCACCCTGCTTTAATAATGTTAAGGTCCGGGCTCTGGGGAGGATCCATCCCTCCATCAAACAAATAAAGATCCCTCTGGTTACAAACACAGACATCTCACCTTCAGCTTCATAGTGTCTATGGCATCAAGCACCCAGCCCACTGTGCCGTCACCTCCACACACCAGCACCCGGACGCTACCAGGAGGGAGGAGCGTGCACAGCTGGAGGGCTTTGGAAGGAGTGAGCTCAGATAGGTCAAACACCTGAAGACAAAAACCAGTTCAGATCAAGAACACTGAACGAGATCTAAAAGGGACAGAAGAGATGAGTGAGAGAATCTCACCTGCACAGGGTTGAGGAGGGTGCGAAATTCTCCCAGCAGAGCCTCCCCCATGTTGTTGCCGCTACGCGTGTTAGCCAGGACTAACACCGGAGTCCAGCCGCTGCCGCAGGAAGACCCCAGCTGCAGAGACACACACACACAACACCAACATGTTCATTGCAGTTTCTGGGTTGTTAAACAGCAGCAGACTGCTCAGAAAAGCAGGCGCTCGGCACCTTGCTGTACTCATCAGGGTGACGGCGGCGGAGCTTGTTGACGCGGTAGAGGTAGTTAGGAGGGATGATGAGACTGTGGAACTCGCCCAAGTCACACACATCTGCATCCGCCAGGCTGTCCATGCAGTCATCATGCACCGTGGTCTGACACCACACACACCTGAGAGAGAGGGGCAGAGGGATTCGAACCCATCAGAGACATACGGAAAGCAGCAGGACCCGTAATAACAGGAAAGTGTGCAGGTCTGTTTCTGTTTAAGATCATAACAGGAAATCTTTAATCATTGTGCAGCTGTCCGCGAACAAACTGGAGACAGATTAAAGCAAAAGACTGCTGGATTCTATTATGTTAGAAAAACCTTGTGCTCTCC
The DNA here is from genome assembly GCF_017639745.1 of Melanotaenia boesemani. Taxonomy (NCBI): domain Eukaryota; kingdom Metazoa; phylum Chordata; class Actinopteri; order Atheriniformes; family Melanotaeniidae; genus Melanotaenia; species Melanotaenia boesemani. The sequence goes on along the minus strand of NC_055685.1, from coordinate 35,705,745 downwards.
CTTCTCTCCCTTTTCATAAAGGCCATTGGTGCTGTATTATACAATGTTGGAGAGCTTGAATACTTACTTTTACAACAAGTGTAATTTGTGAGGATTGTGCTTCTGTGGGATGAGCACCACAGCTAAACTTGAGTAGTGTCCCCAAAAGATGTACCCAAATCCAGCTGCAATATTCTCCTGTTGGTATTCACTTGTTTGAGATTCAAGTACTTCCCGGTGTGTGTCAGGCACAGATAATGACTGTCCCCTGATTGGCACTTAACTGATAGACATTTTGGAATGAGATTCTGAAGCCATTGAGGATCCCACATCCCCAGAATCTGGGACCTAATTCCATCCTTCAGGATGACAATGCTCTCCAAGAGCCAGGATCCTTTGAGAGTCCCTCTAGAACAGGGCTACTCAATTCGGTCCTACGAGGGCCGCAATCCAGCAGGTTTTCCATGTATCCCTGCACCAACACACCTGAGTCAAATTAGGTGGCTCTAACAGCCAATCAGGTTCTACACAATGACTCATTAATTTGACTCAGGTGTGTTGGTGCAGGGATACATGGAAAACCTGCTGGATTGCGGCCCTCGTAGGACCGAATTGAGTAGCCCTGCTCTAGAATTTGGAAGTTAAGAGGATGAAATTACCTGTCATGAAAACTTGTGGGGTCAGCTTACAAGATCTGCACATGCTAGAGAGACCAACACAACCACATTAGCTGACCCTGAACAACTCCTGGTTGAAAAGTGGGATGACATCCAACAGCTAAATGTGACATGGCTGGTGACCAACATGACTAAAGGGTGCAAAGCTACTTAAGTCCCTGACAATTCAAAATGAATAAAGTGTAAAAATTTTCCAAAGTGGCATATTTGAAGGGGGCGCTACACATTTGTTGCTCATTCCACAAAAGCATGATCCTTAAAAGTTATATTTTGTTTTAAATGTGACTAATCAGGCTTCCCAACAATGTATAACACAACACCAAATGATATTACTGAGGGTAAGAAATAATACCAAGCAGGTTTCTTTACTTCTTGTGCTAAGTTTATATCATCCAAAAGGTGTTGATTCCATGACAATATTGATAGTTGTTGTATTTAAAGTACAGTGAAATAAAAAAGTTGTGATATAAAATATTGACTTCCATGCTTTTTAGAATTGTACAAACTCTGTTTTGGCCTTTAAAACTGTGTTTATATCTCCAACTGTTTAAAGAAATCTCTGCACCCACTTCCACATTTTTCTGGAAATACATGAAGAAATGAGGATGGCTCTAAACTGTTGCACAATACTTGTGGTTCCTCTCGCATTTGAAAGCACTGGAAAAAGTACTAGTGTAGGTTGTGGTGTATGCACAGTGAAGTGAAGCTGCACCACCCACACTACCTTAAGTCACAGAGCTTCGGCTGGGTCCCACACTGCTGTTTGCACACTGCACAGTAGCTGGCCAGCGGCACATTTCCGCGGACCCATCGGTGCTTCGTGGCTCCGTCGGCGCTGGATGCAGCCATGATCTCCTTGCACAGAAGGCTCCGGTCGGCCAGCCGCAAGCACTGCTCGTCCGCGCACACGCCACAGCAGTCGCAGAAAGCCCCGTGCAGAATGTGCTGCGAACATACGCAGCAGTAGGTGGGCTTGTTGAACAGGTCAGTGTAATGCCAGCCGTGTTTGCTTTTCCGAAAGAAATCCTTCATGTACGTTTTCCGCTTGGAGCGCTGCGCGCTGCACCACAGCGTGATGATGACCGGGATGATGACGGCCAGAGAGGTCCAGAACAGCAGCGTCCACTCCTCCCGGGAGCCGCAGTCGTCCTGCCCCTCGTCCCCTTCCTTGCACATCGCAGCTAGACTGTACCGCGAGCGGTGGGTGATGTTAAGGAGCGGAAATCAGCAAAGAAGTAAGAGTAACGTAAACACCGCAGACTGAAGAGGACCCGCGACTCGTTTCGCTGCGAGACTCATATTAACAAACTCCATGTAGATGTTGGCTCTAATTTTCCTTTATGTAAAAACGAACTGTGTCAAACTAACAAGAAGACACGGACGTGACGATGTTCCTGTACGATATAACGTTCGCTCAGTTTCTCCAGAGAGTATTTACACATCAAGATAGTTCATTCACAGGAACGCGCATGCGTACATTCGTGAATAACCTGCCCGAACAGGAAGTTTCTATAAGCTAATGTGATATTTCTGCTAACTCTGACTGCTTTTGTATAATTTGTGAGATTATATGTGCTTTTGGTAATGTTATCTGCTATAAATAAATGACAATATAATCTTAATTCGTTTTATACATGGAAAAAAAAGAAATAACCTCAGTAAGAGAATTGGAAAAGTGGTTCATTTTTATTCTTTATTTCGCAAGCCCTTAGTATAAGAACGAATATTATGTCATGTGAAGAGACCACATTAGACCTTAATGCCTGTATTCAAACTGTAACTCATAGAATAAAAGTGTAATTTACAGAAATAATATAGAAGTGCATTTACTGACACAACAATCGGTTTTATCTCAGACGCAGATTTACTCTCGTCAAGAATAACAAACATAAGGGATTGAATTACTGCAGATAGGTGAAAGTTTCAGAAGGGCAGATATCTGGATGTTGTACATCGACTTCACCACTTCAGAAGTGCTAACATTAAGTGACCCAAAAACTATTTTTCTGTAAAAAGTATTTTCAGACATATTGGCCGACATCTGTGGATGGCACCATCGGCCTGATATCGTTAAAATTCTTTTCTGTTTTTTATACTTTAGTTAGGGATTAGAGCAGGTTAAATGCGCAATTATACTTTACAACGTTTTTTCTTAATTAATTTAATTATTTATTAGCTTTTATCTAAACAATCTTTATTTGTAAGAAAAAAAATCGAATTAAACACCAACCATGGCCCCAGCAAGAGAGTTATAAGTTAAAATAATAATATTCATGAAACCAGTTCAAGAAAGTAATTCAATACAGGCGGTGGCAGGTGATCTTGGTTGTTCTCCAGATTTACATCCAGAAAAGCTGTATGAAACCGATGCATCAAAATGATAATGTTTTCTCCCACAGAAAAATAGTGTTAAAACATTTCTTTAGAAAAACAGTTTCAGCTCAATATGACCAGGAAACAGTCTGGATCTCAGGATTTCACATTCACAGTGGACATAGAAAAAGACTGAAGAGTGAAGTCCATTAATTAAAGAAATCAAGCCACGATTAAAGCCAATTGAGCTGCACTAAAGTACTCATTATGTACTTATGTGATTCTTTGCTTGATGGTTAGTACTTTCCCCCTACTAATTTGTTACATCTGTATCTGGTATTTATTTTTAAGAAAATCACGGTTTTCTTTTATTGATAAACTCAATCACCGCTGACGACTAAAACAGCTTCCGAGCCAAAAATAAAAGGCTTCTTTATCGTGGTACTTATTTATTCCAAGCAAACCCGGAAGTGAGCCCAGGCTACAGCTCATTTGATAAAAATCATCTCTGATTCGGAGCCCCTGGCGTGCGAGCAGCTGGTCCGCGCTGCGCATGCGCTTTGTGCGTCACCCTGAGCTAAAAGCCGCGTTAGATAATCGGGAAGATGTGACCAAAGCTCTCCGTGTTCCAGAAATTAATCAAAACTGTTGACTCCAACGGGTTCCACAAACACATAATTAGGGGGAAACGGCAGCAAAAAGACCGAAACGGAAACAATGACGCACAATGACGTCTTCCCTCGAACGTCACAGGCAGCGTTGTGATTGATCCAGTGTTTAATCAAACATAAACTATCCTGGTTGTTGTGTTAACGAGCGATGTACTTTGGGGGGCACGATTAAAATTTAAATGGGTCCTGTTATTTGGTCTTAGGAGCAGCAGAGGATAAAGGAAGAGACAAATAACACCAACATCAACGAGTAAAACAAAACACTGCAAATGAGTAATATGTTTCTGTAAAGGAATAATTAAGTTTTCATAACAGTCAAATTACCTGATAATGTTTTTACTGACAACGTTTCCTATGTTCTAGAATTATTGACTTCTTGGTCATAGTGAAATCTCTGTAGTGAAAGTACAGGGTGGGACTCAGGGCAGCTGTACTCACTGGCTACTTTATTAGTTACACCAGGGGCCTGTTCCAGAAAGAAGGTTCAACTAACTGAGTTTAAGATCAGACTGTGGGTTAACTAACTCTGAAGTGAGCAACTTTTGGGTTCTCGGTTCCAGGACAGCTGCTTTGAGTTGGTTCAATAAACTCTGACCCAGAGGTGGAAACCACAACAAAAAGCCATCATCAGTGGAGCACCGATACCTGGATTCACCATGGCAACCACTGACAAAAAGCTGATTAGTTTACCTGACTGGAGCCAGAGGTTCTTGTTGATGCATATGAGCAATATTAGAGGTAGTATGTAAAGAAGCGAACACTGCTGCCACAAAGGAGAGAAGTATCATGTAAACCTGAGTCATTGTGGAAATTGGAATCCACTGGTCCACTCGTTGAGTAGCTATTTAACTTTATTAAAACTGTAGCATGTGGGTTAAAAACTGGCGGGTAGAATAAAATCTTCAATAAAAGTTTTAGGTTTAATTGCATGGGGAAAAATCACATGGAGGAAACTGAAGATGAAGTATGAAGACAACATTTAGAAGGGTAATGTTTTGTACCAGACCATGATTGTACATTTCTTTTATGACTGCGGCATAATGAGCCATGCCATGTCTGTGGCATGGCTTTACTGTGCTTCTAATGAATTCTGTATGTCTGTTTCAGATTGTCGGCCTGTTCACTGTGTTCACTTGTGACTCTGATGAAGAGACGGATGGTTTATTGAAACATGAAGTTTGCACAATAGATGTTTGAGTGAGTGAGCTGCAGCCCCCTGCTTTTTGTGAGAAAATATCAAGTGAGCAACAGCTGCCTTATTGATGTTAGAGCAGAATGAGCAGACTGGTTGTAGTTGATAAAAATAAATAAAATAAAAAACGGCAACTGAACTCAAACAACCACTGGTTCAAACAAGGTCTGCAGAACACATTAATAACGCACAACACGTCCAGCCTTGAAGCAGATGGGCTACAGCAGCAGAAGACCACACCGGGTGCCTCCTGTCAGCTAAGAACAGGAAACTGAGGCTACAATTCACACACACTCACCAACGCTGGACAATAGAAGATGGAGAAAAGTTGCTGGTTTGACGAGTCTCCATTTCAGCTCCACATTCAGATGCTAGGCTCAGAGTTTGGTGGAAACATCATAAAACGTCATGACAAGGTGGCCTAATGAAGTGACCTGTAAATGTATTAAAAAGAAGATTTAAAAACACTGAAACTCACAATATTAGACGAATGTTGAGCTACTCTTCAAATAACATGCAAGTTCCTGATGTATTTGGAAATCACAACATACAACTATTATCCTGACACAACAACACAACCCTGAGAGATAGCTTAGGTTTTTAGTCACACGAGTTCAAGGAATGTTTTTCCACTGTGAACCTTCCCTGAAACATTTTTTGTCAATCCAACTTTAGGAGAACCACAGACTGGGGGACTACTGTGGTCAATAAAAGCAGAGAAAAGAGGGAGCCTGAAATGAAAAAAATGGAGTTAAAAAAGCAGAATGTTTATGTTATTGCTCATTTACTTTAGCAAAATATACTCCAAAACAACATAATGAGCCAAAATGGTAATTTAGTCTGTTAGTACACTGCCATCTAGTGGACAATCACATTCATGCTACCTGATTTAATAGACCTACAATAGACACCATGAGTACCAAGAATTCTTCCACAATGATTTGTCATTTTTAGAGCAATACATTAATCCACACAGGTCACATTTCTTTGCACCACTGCTTATGATTTCTTTGAATTCTGTCGCTGTAACACAAGCCTGAATGTGACCATTTGTGGGTGAGGAAAAGGAGGAGGACAAGGAGGAGTTGAATTTATTTCCCCCTGCACCCCTTCTGGACTCAGAGCAGTGAGGGCTCAGGCAGGAAAAGGTGACGAAGATGAAGAAGCTGGTGGTGTTTTTGCTCTGCCTGGTTTTGCTGGCTGTTTCAACAGGTAGGACACTCTCAGGCTGACTTGAAATATAAAACACCTTCCCCTCGTTTTTCCAGCGGGGTGTGAATTAACATATTTTTTAAATTGGAGGTTCATTTAAGTCATTATGTAACAAGTTATTTAGGATTGTTTTGCATGTTTTTTGTGGGTTTGTTGTTGTTTATTTCTTGAATTATTGGCTATACCAAATGATTCATATTCTTGTTTAACTTACTGTATTTTAGTTTATTCTTTAGTTTGCAGTATCTGATTATTTTAAGTGTAATTCTTTTACTTTTACTTGCTTTAACACAGCATTAATCCACAGAATAGGTCACAAACAACACTTTCTTGATAAGCTTGCTGGAGAATCAGAATGTTTTGCCACGTTGCTGTGAGGGCCCAGCAACAGGAGCAGGAGCAGCAGCAGCAGCAGCAGCTCTGGCCTTGTGTTGACAGAACTGGGTTCATTTTCACAGCAGAGGAAGACAGACCCCCCCTTCACTGCCTGCTGGAGTCACGTGCTGCACAGACTCGACTCCCTGGGGAGCGGGGACGATGAATGGGCACTTTGTTGCCTGCCCGGCCTCCTCACACAGGCCTGCGTTTGGAGAAAGTGGGACAGAGGCTCCTCACTCCGCAGAGGCCAGTGTGTTTGAGAGCAGCTCCCATGGGGCTGGCGTTGGAGGGGATAAATAGCCTCACATGGACACCAGCTAAACAGATCAGGTCAGGCACAGCTCAGAAGCAGCAGGTAGAGGTGAGAGGTTTATTCAGGGTTCTGAACACAGCTCTCAGTAGAAGGTTATTTGGATTAGCCAGCTGCCAAGAAAACATCTGCTATATTTGTTTTAAAAACAAATAAAAACAGAAAACTCAGAGGTTAAACTTAGCAGATAGTCTAAGCTCCTGAGTCTAAGGATAAAAAAAGAGATCTTGTTTTCTCAGTCTTCTTTCAGCAGCAGCAAAAGGAGAATTCAACATATCACAAGACGTTAAAAAAATAGCAAACAAATTGTTATGTTGTTTCTTTTTTCCCTCAGATGCCAACCCTGTCATCAAAGAGAGCTTTGCTAAGCAGCTGCTCCGCAGCAAGAGGCAGGAGCGGCCGCTGAAGGCCGGCCACCCTGATGAGCCCATGAGGGTGAGGTCAAGTCATTAAAAAAAAAAAAAACACAGACAAAAATGATGGAGATTTAACTGAGAAGACTGATTTTACTGTATGAAAGGAACAACACTGTGGCTGTAAATAAATAATTATACTTTTACTCCTTGTGTGGATAATTTGCTACTAGATATACTGTAGAAAGATTTATTCTGTTAAACAAAATGCCGGGTTTGAAACATCAAATTAAAGCAAAAGCCGAGGACCAGGATTGAGAAACCTGGTTCTAGAGAGATGAGAGGTGTTTCTGACCAGAAAACCTCCGTTGACATGCCTTTTGTCAAACTTATCTGGGCAATGTTTTTTTTTTTCTGGCCACTCTTCCATAAAGTCCGACTTCACAGAGTGTACAGTATGTAGCAGTCCTGTGGAGAGATCCAGCACTCTCCACTGTTTTCCAGCTCCTTCAAGGTTTCTTTCGGTCTTTAAGTTGCCTCACTGATTAACGCCCACCTTGCCCGGTCTGTGATTTTTGGTGGAGGGTTGTCTTATGGTAGGTTTGTTGTGGTGTCACGACTTTGTTTAGGACCTGCTTGGAGATCTTGGTTTTCATGGTGCCTCTTGATTGATGGTGTTTCAGACTCTTGGACTCCGAACAGGCGTGAGCTCATGTGATACTTTTGATTGCACATAGGTGAACTTTATTCAACTAATCATGATTTCTAACAGTATTTGGTTAAACCAGATGTTTCTTGGCAAAGGGGGTTATGAACACATATGCATGCATCACTTTGATTTCTTTTTTTATTTCTAATTATGATGATCACGTCAGCTGTAGTCTTTGTAGGGGGTTGAATACTTTTATCAGCCACTGTGCCCTTGCAGGTTATTTAAGTATAGCCTACTGTAGGTGAACACTATTGTCATTGAGACACTTTCTTATTCAAACCAGAGCACACAGAAAATAAAAACACCAAAACTTTAATCAAAACTAAAACCTGCTTGTGACTGAGCCACTCTGTTGCAGCTGTGTACCTCTTTATCTGCACTCATCTCTGTAATTTCACTTTCTGCTTAGTGGAGGCAGCAGGGTTTCAGTCTGACTCTACAATTGTCCCAGTTTCATTTTTGTCCCATCCATCATTTACCTTCTTTCTTTTAACTTTTACTATAACACACTTCTCCTTTCAGGAGCATCTGCTCCACATGCAGGCTCTGGATCAAAGGGCCCAGGAGACCAACCTGGAGAACTGGTTGAATCCTCATTGCCCCCCACGTTGTGACAGGAACTATGGACACCCAGTCTAAGGATGATTAAGGTCCCAAGAAGTCTCTCACTTTCACTTTCAACCCCAAATCCAAACATGCATGAAGGCAAAGCTGTGTTCTGTTTGCAACATCACAGAACAATAAGCTTAACTGAGATTTTAGCAGCAACACAGGCCTTCATCTTACCTATAACAAAAACTCCCTGCTGTATTAGAGCTAAAGTTTAGTTTCTTTTTGATTTTTGATTCTTTGCAGTACAACAGGTGCTGGCACAACAGGAAACCTCAAAGACCTGTGAACAATTTCAGGTGTAAGTTAGACTCAAACTGGATTTAAATGAAAATATACTTCAGCCCTGATTGCATCCTGCCTATATATATATATATATATATATATATATATATATATATATATATATATATATATATATATATATATATATACAGACACACACAGCTACTCATTTAAATTGAGTAATAGGACAAACAAAAAAGTCACAAGGAAGACTTTTATTGTGAAGCACAACTGAATTTATTTGCTTCATCTATAATGGAACCATTTTAATTTCTTTCAGCATCCCAGACATCAAATATCTCGTTTATAATCTTTGTTTTTGATGTTTGGCTCTGCAGATTTATGTTATTGTCTTTTTTCTTCTTCTTCTTCTGTGTGTAGGAAACGACCAGAAGTGACCAAACATGGACTCAACAGTGGCGACATTTAAAGACAGAAACTTTCCTCTTTTGTTTCCTCTGATGTCCACATAAGGACAGGCAGATACTGTGTTGTCTTGTAAAAGCTATAGTTTGCTGATGTAGTGATTTCTCCTTTTATTTTCTTCCAGTTGTGTGACGGAATGAAATTTGTTACAATGAAAAATAAAAATAATAATAAGTAGCCTAACACTGTCATTTATTATTAATTATTATTATTTATTTATTTCGCTGCACGGTCGCGTGGTGGTTAGCACTGTAGCCTCACAAAAGAAGTACTTTATGATGGCTTCAGACACAGAGGGGCCCCTGAGCCTTCATTCCTACATTTAGAGGAGTCAAAGAGGAAGAAGGAAAAACCTCTGTCCTAAAAATAGGTTGACGTCTTTCTTTCATTGGTTCTATTTTATAATAAGATACGCGTTTCCTGGTTCTCTTTAAAGGAGGAAAAAAAACAAACAAACAAACAAACAAAACAAACAAAAAAAAAAACAAGAAAAGCGCAAAACCGCGCTGCGCGTTAAAAGTGCGTCTGTCGAGTTTCACAAGACTCCAAATTAAAACTTCCTCGAGACTGCGCCGCAGACATGTGCAAACATCTCAAATATTTTCGCCTATTTATACACACTCTCACATGTGTTCATAAGGCAGACATTTAAAGCTCCAAAACATCATTAAATCCACTGAATGATAACGATTAAAAAACAGGTTTTAAGTAAAAAAAAAATGCTTCGTTTTCAGAAATTAAATGTATATAAAACCGGGATTTCTAGGCTAAAACAGAGCTCAGGAGTCAGGGCCTCATTATATTTTTTTTATTAAACTTTATTTTATATTAAACTTAACGAAGCCTGTTAAATATATTAAATCAGACAGGACTATGAAAAAAGGAGCGCACTTTTTCTTTTTATTAAAATACTTTAAACCCGCAGGATTGTGAATTTGACTTCTTTATCTTTTAGAATAATAAAGTTTCGTCACAGATAATCCGCCGAGTTGTTACTGAAATTATGTTTTTGTTTTTTATTTACAAAGCAAACAAGTGGCTCAGATAAACTTTATATCCTCAATGAGTAAAACTGAATAAACACATCAGAGAATGAGAAATTAAAATGGTTTATTGAAAAGCCTCTAAAAAGTCAACTTATCTTGTTACATCAAAGCTTCATGAACATTTCTATGAAAATGTAAAATATAGAAAGTTAATGGAAAAGTAGTTATATGCACTTTGGGAAAACTTGAATTTATTAATTTAATTAGAAATGTTAGACATTACAAAACTCTCAGAAAAAGATCGTCTTTGAAGACAACACATAGCTTTTTTAATACCTCTGAATTCAAAGTGCTTTAGTTCATTTTTAAATATTAGCCCCATTGAACTGAACAGGACCAGTCAGTCTAATTGGTTCAAATGACAAAAATATTCACTCCACTCACTGTATTTAATATCTTGACTCACTTTTAACAATGTACTAGCTTAAGCCCAGCTGGTGTAAAAAGAGTGGAGGGGGAAAAAACCAAAAACTTCCTTGTTAGTTATAATTGCAAAACAGTGAAATTAACCAGTTCTGTACAGGAAGTAGCCACCTGCTGCAAAGGAAACATAACTCATGTTCACCAATGCATGATGTGAAACGGACTTCATAATTTGGTCAATACATTAAATAGATGCCCAACTTTTTAATATATATATTTATATGTATATACATATGCACACAAAGTAATTTGCTGTTATACTTTACATAGAAAACTGCTTTGCTTAATAATCACACTATATCTTATAAACTTTAGAATCATTCTGATGCAAGTCAGAAAAAGCGTGGCATAAAGAACTCGTTCAAGAATCAGCTTTTGTCTTTGAAGAAGCCTTTCGAAGTGCTGCTCTCCTTGATGGTGACAGTCAGGAAGTTGGTGGTCACATCCGTCACCAGAATCTTTTCCACATTGTTGAGACACGGCCTCCACGTCACTTCGTCCAAGTCGTCATCGAGCCGGGTTGGTGACGGCCTGTCCAAAAAGTACGGTTTTTCCATCTGTGGAAGCGTCATGGGTCGACTCAGGCTGTGGCTCATTTTGTTGTGGTGCTTGAAGTGTGCGGGTACCATGTAACCGGGGCTATCCTTAGTCCTGTGTGTGTCCAAGTCTGCTCTGAGCGGATGCAGGCTGCTGTCAGAGTAGAGCTGTTTGTAGACGCTCCCGGGGTTCTGTAAGTGGTGATGATGGTAGTGGTGGTGATGGTGGTGGTGTTTATGACTGTGACCGTGGTTCTCTGGATGTCTGTGACCTATTTTAACCAGCCTCATCTCTTCACATGCCTGTAGCTTGACCAGCTTCTGAGGGCCGTGGCTCACCTGTTCCTCCAATTTCCTCTTGTGGGGCTCGGAGACAACAGGGCTGTAGCTCCCGTCCTGAAAACGGGGCTTTGGCTTCGGCCCTCTCTTTTTTGGTATGTGGATTAGTCGGTCTGAAGTAGTCTGATGGTGCTCGCGGGTGCTCAGTTCAGGCTGTCGGACACGTACGCTTTCCCCGCGGTTCACAGTGCTTGGTGGGAAGATGGTAGGGACGATGGCTCTCAGGCCCTCTCTGGCCCTGGGAGTGACAACCGGCTCTGGGGTTGGGTAGGTGATGTGCATCCCTCTGACTGCCTCGTTCCTGAACTCATAGGACTTGGATTTAACTTTAGCTTGGGCCTAGAAGATAAATAAGGATTTTCAAGAGGAAATTAGATTAAAATATATAGAGAAAATAACATGTTCTATGTCATGGTTTTAATTATTAGATGATTTAATATGCTTTTCTCAGCAGACACTATGACAATGAGTCAGCATCTATGAAACAGAATTAGTTAAGTAGGTAAGTAAAACTTTATATAGTACCTTTCAAGATATAAAACCACAAAGTACTTCACAAGAGATAACAATGCATAATCATTGCATTGCAAATTATTGTACTTATTGCATTTATTACAGTCATATATTAGTAAGCTACTACAGCTATATCAGCAGAGATAGGGATATTCTGCAAGAGACAAACTGTCGCACATTAATAATTTTCAGGCAGACCGTCTAACAAAGCCCAGGCTATGATGTATTTATCAGCTTACATTTAGATCGTTATATTTTATTGGCTCACAATTAACTTAAAGACAGTACAATTACAAAGATTTTATGAGGCACACAAGCCTCTCAGCATGGAAGTTTGTCACCAGCTGTTTGTTTGGTAATCACCGCGTCCCCATTTGCTAATAACAAAGCAGAAAACACGCCCAGATATGATTTGGCTGTTTCCAACATACACAAATAACACCATTTCGGAAACTTACGAATGTAAAAGACCCGCGGGGAAAGCCCGGCGTACAATATGTTAATTCGAGGCCATGCACAGCAACGCAGGAATCTCGCTGCCACTGTATAAGATGTAAACATGCAAGAAAATAATATCAATAAAACAGCGCTGCTACATTTACCTTAAGCAGAAACGTCTTGGGTTTTGGTCCTCTCTTTTTAGGCCCATAGAGCTCCCTTTCACGCTCCCTGTGAAAAACAAGACACACTTTTTTCTTCTTTTTTTTCTTCCAAGTGTCACGGGAGCAAAGTGCACCGTGTACCACACACTTATTAGACTTGTTTACGCTCACTGGCTCTGCCCGTAAAAGCCACACATTTTACCTCTGCTCAAAAGCGACAAACAAGCGGGAGTCCAATATGTTCTCCTCCGGTTCCCAAGTGCTGTATCTGTGAAGTAAAAACATGAAATCAGACGGAGAAGGCGACCGCTGACAAGACACCCTATTAGCCCGCGAGCTAAAACCATCGTGCTCCGTTTTAATCCCGCTGTCTCGCTAGCTCTGTCGAGCTAACCACAACTACAACCGAGACGCTACAGCCGCGGATTGAAAACATGTAATAATGACGATGTACCGGGACTTACTTGGGAGACCATCCTTTCCATTTCACGAGGTATTCAATCCGACCCTGAATGCCACCAGAAACAAACACAAATTACTTCGTTAGCTTGCAGGGCAACGTTACAGTGCAGTGGGATTTTTTGCGTTGTATTCGACTATCAAGGAGGGAAACGAGCTCGTTACATCTGGCGCTTACCTTCCTTATCCTCCGTTTGATGATAGATTCGGCAGCAAACACCCTCTCTCCGACGGCAGACAGCTCCATATTTACTCCAGTGCTTCCTACCGTTAGCTTGCTGAGCGCTAGCAGGGCAAATATTTTTTTCCACAGTCCCAGCCACTCTGAATTCCCGACAGACCATAATACTCCAGAACAGAATGGACGTCAGCGCAATTTTTACACCGTTGCTAAGGAACCGAAGTCGGTGGAACCTCAACGAAAATACCCATTGGCCCAGCCGTTGCTACGTGCTCGGGTTGCTAAGTGAGGGGAGGAGCTTCAGATTGAGTGAATTCTTACAGGGGGAGAGGGGTGGTGGTGGCTATTTTACCCGCGAAATGAGTGAATCATCTCGCGCATGTTATGTGATATGTATAAAAACCCACGTGGTATGAAAGCAGTGTGATTATATGAATTAGACGTTGTCAGAAATAGAGAGACGTGGGACCCACGACGATTCGGGTTAATCTAGCCCAAAGAAACTTAAAATCCGCTGTCGAGCAACGTAGTTGATAAGCTGACTGACTAAATAATCAAGATGGTTATTAAATTAGTTCATATGAACAGCAGCAACAGGCTTTATGAACACATGTATGCGATGTGTAAGGAAGGTAAATGCACCATTTTTATTATGTAGACTAAACGTTGTCAGTATTACTTCATGGAAATTTAATTTAAACACCCCTTGTTGGTTCATTTCGAAGTCAAAAGTGTAGGCTTTTTAGCTTTAAGCTATTTTAACCATAAATATATTCGCAATACTTTAAAAATGAATAAAATAAAATAATAGCCCACATTTTAAATCCTGAAAGTGAGATAACTAAGTGGAAAAACTATAAAATTAATGGGGCGAATTACAGTCTGTCGGATTTTTGACAATCTGCTGGTTTAAAATTTTTTTTTAGACCACTAAACTTTTTAAATAATCCACTTTAAAAAAAAGAAGAGGAAGAACAGTTCTTGATGAATTATGAGGAAACTCTTGAAACTCATGAATTTTTGCATTGCAAGGATCTAATTACATTAGTCTGTCTGCTCCATCTCTGATCAGGATGTTGAGGAAAAAAAAAAGAAAAAAGTCTAAACATAATAAGTCATTAACAGGTTCCCTGTTGTTTATTTTTTCGAGATAAGAAATAACACAACCAAAGTGATTTTCATATTCGAAAATAAATTAGCTATTTTAGGGCATTGTTTTATACCTGCTGACATAACAAAGCAAATGTTATAAATTAAAAAGACAAAAAGAGAGCGACATTTATCAGGCCTTAATTTGTTCAAATGAAATTAAATAAACTTTTAAAAGCCAAATATTTAGGATAATATATATGGGCCTAATCATTTATTTAATTTAATTTTATTAAATTTAATTTAATTTTATTTTATTTTACTTTTTTTCACTAAACGAGTCAGGTTTTTCATGAAAGGCCAATTTTATTACACATTATATATATATATATATATATATATATATATATACAAACATATATTACATAATAAATATATACGAAATTATATTATAGTTAATGGCACTACCTACTTGAAGTTAACAGCCTGATAAAATGCTTTTAAAATATTTATGGGAAAAATATTACAAAACATTAAAAAAGAATAGGGAAAAATAGACTTATTAGTTAATTTTGTAATGGTGAACCTCAACTCTCAAACATATAGTGGCCTTTAGATCCCTTTATCCTTGTCGGAAAATACTGGGCTGCTGTCCCCCATATAATGTCCTAAATGAAGGCCGTTGACTTAGAGTGTAATTGCAAACAGTAAAGAGAAAATACAAATCCTCCTGACAAATCATCACCCAAGAGGCACAAAGGTATTGAATCCTTGCAAAATGCAAAACAATCGAACACCCAACTCAATTACATGAAAGCAGAATATGTGCTTTGGTGCACGCCACGTTATGTTTGTATAAACATGACCAGAAACTTTACAGCTTTAATTGTGATGCAGCATAATTACTTCTTTTGTTTTACAATAGACTAGCAGTCGATGGCCACAAGCAGCCACTGCAGAACATGCAGTCATTTTAGTTTCTGATCGCGTGACGATGACGTGGTGGGGAATATTATTTGGATAAACTTCTTAAACTGGAAAGCCACTGGAAGACTGGAGTTCTTCCGCAGGCTCCCCAGCATGACTGAAGACGGGGTAACATGATTCTGAAAACCCGAGAAAATTATTCTTAAATTTAGTCAGTGATTGGATAAATATTTGAGACGAATAGTTATGTTGTGACATCTGTCCAGACGGTTATTCTTCTTTTAAAGAATAGTTAGCATATAAGAAACATGAGACGAAGAGTTCTGAAGAGCTGAAGGAATTCAGCTGTAGGCTATTAAAAGAGTTGCGCCCACACGAAGCTGCTGCGTGACTTTAGGCCTGTTAGATCCACTTAGAAAAAAAATCCAAATCCAAGCAGCATTTCATGGAATTTAGTAAACAATATCATCAGTCATATTCATGGCAGCAATGTGCATCAGAGGACACGGAGCTGTTTGGATATTGTGTCTAAAGAGGCATAATTGGGTTAGCTCACGAGCACATCAGATGGTGACATTCCTTTTCTTCCTATGCCATAACTGATGGCGTTGAAATTACTTTATTCAGCTCAGTTCAATTACTTTACCCCCAATATTTCGTTAAAATTACCACCGAGGACTGCATAATAAACGGGAAACTATGTCCTCCTCAATATCACTGAAGGCCTCTAAGGTAACGATATCTCTTCTTTCAGTTCCCCAGACAAAAAAATATGTTTTTAGGCAAGCTAATTAGTGGTCCCACTTTGGACAGTATTTAACACATTTTGTGATCACATAGCCTAATTTTGGAGAGAAAATAAATTAATGGTTCATTTTTACTGTCAAAATACTTTCACACAAAGCCAATCACTTTTCTGTACACACCCATTTTCTCCCTAGCAACACAGAGCTAGAACTCTGATAGGATGACAAAGAAGCTTCTTTAAAAGAAAGCTTTGCATGTAAACAGATATGGATAACTTTAAAGAGGTTGCTTCTTACAGAAATGTTTTAATTTAGATTTTTAAATTTAAATGATAATAATACGAAATATAATGTAACAAATAGGCCTGTTGTTAGACCAAATTAGGCCACGTCTGATGGTCTTGATGGCCTATACGATCACCTTCTGCTTTTAACTTTTTATTTGAACATCAAATCCCTCAAAATCTATTCTCAGATTTTTTTTCCAGTCTAATTTATTGGGAGGAGTCATAACCATTTAACTGACATTATTTCATTTTTTTTCTTTCCTCCTTGAAATTCTGTGTTCGTTTGCAAGGAATGCAAGCTGCCGGAAACTAATCCTTTGTGTCTATTTCACGGCGAATAAAGCAGACTCCGAACTCCCCAAGTCGTTATTTTCTTTTACAGCCGCCAGTCACAGTGAATGCAGATCATCAGCTTGATCAGATATAAAAAAACACGCCGGAATATTTATCCTAATAAATAAATAAATAAATAAATAAATAAATAAATAAATAAAGTGTTTGAAAAAAAATTCTGAACCGTCACATTTATCCCCCCCCCCCGTCCGAAATGTGTTAAAAATTGTTTGCAGTCTGATAAAAACACTGTAATATCTGTCATCCTGAACCTAAGTGAAGCTTTACAAATCAGCTTAGTCATCTTTAACTCACTTGTGCTAAAGATGGTCAAAACGATAAAGCATAAATATGCAGCTAACGAGGGGATAATAAACCCAAAACAACCTCGGTGATAAGGAAATAAAGAAAGCCTCTGGGTCTCGGCGAATCACTCTGCGGGGTAATTGGGACATTAATTTTAAAACTTTTTTGATCCAGGTGGACAGTTGCGATATATTTTATTTGTAGGCTATTATCCGTGAACGCCTGTAAGAGTGAAAATAAAAGGCCACTGAGGACTGAATGTATTGAAAGGTCCTCATTAAAAGTCAAGTGCGCAAAAGAATTAGACAGGTTTTATCCTCTCAAGTGTTTATTCATAGTAAAGAGTTGCATATTTACCAAACGCGCCCCATTTAATCAGAAATGGCATAAAAACTAATATAAATAGATCTGTTTTGTGAAAGACACAGATGAAGGTTTAAACTGCTGACTTCATGAGCTGATAATATCAGCCTGTCTTCGCACCCTCGCAGACCTGTTTATTATGCTGCTATTTTCATCTGTAGATGTAATCTTGTGTTTCCGGTCGAATCTTTAGAGCATAAACAAATTCTCAGCGCACCCAGGAAAAGGAAGATGGGCGCAGCTCGGCGATTGGTCTCGGCGCGCCTGCAGTGCAGCACCGCTGCCGCGTTAAAACATCATTGGTTGGCTTGTTTCTGGGCAAGACGCGTGCTCTCCGAAGCAGGAACAAACGGGAAACACCGGCCACAACATGCAACGCGGAGTTAGCCTATTAATATATAAAATACAGCTAAAAGGAAAGAAGGAGGGCAGGAATGGAGCATTCTGTGACCCTGTTCAGCAAATCATACCAGATGCACATGTAGAATGATTTAACAAAGCAGAAGTTATCATGAAGATCGTGAAGTGAAATAAGGAATTCTTTACTAAAATGACCCACCTTTTGATTTCTAGGGACGGTCTTTATTTGGAAGCAGGCTAATCTTCTCTTAAATTTATAATTAAAAGATGAGTAATTATCAAAACCCACAAGACCGCTTTCATTGGATTCAACGTGCATCCAGGCTTTATACAATTTTGGAGTAACACAGAAGAGATTTAACAAGATCAACATTTACCTGGTTCAAGTTCTCCCTGAGTGCAACTGCAGCACCCACATGTTGGATCAACTCACTGAACACTGGAAGGACGGACAATTAATGCACCAGTCTCCAATTAAATAAAAGACAAAACCAGATTCCTGGATAACAAAAACACTTGTCCTGACTGCTGCTGAGTCGTGAATGATATTCTTACAGGATTTAGAATTTATACTCAATGGACAATAATCGTGACCTTACAGGTTGGCTTAAATGGGCTCATGCGCACCAATTTTCTATTTGTACCATTTTCTCCAAAATGTATCCCATTTGTGACGAGGCTGACCTATACAAGCTGTAGCTAAGCTCTAAAAGATTCTTTTATAGTTCAACTAATTTATTTTTTCAGTTAGGCTACAAAATGTTTTTATACAAATAATTTAGTCCTATACATCCCTCACGCACTTCGCCGTTGAAACCATCCTCTAATAAGTTTAGATGGCAGTTACAGGCTAAATATAATCCAAAAACTAACAATGTGGAGGATGTGCAAAACGCTGAGTTTATACGTGTCATGGTGTAGAAATGTGTCACACTATGCATTATCAGTGTATAAATGCGTTAAATACGGAAGGCCCTTTATACAATGATTTAAGGCAGTTTGGCTCCGCGTTGTTATAAATTAAGAGAAAAAAATACAAGGAGACCCCTGCATCATTAAGTCAATCGACTGTCAGAGAAAATTATGCGCAAATTACGCTTAATTAAAGAGGTGACAGGAGGAGAAACAACAGCCTGTCCGTTTCATTGATCGGATACCACAAACAACTTGAAAAGCTGGTGGTTTAATCTCTGTATCCACGCTAATAACGTGTTACTTTCTGCGCAGGAATGACTGTTGGTATCTTCTCAGCTTCAACTTTTTCGACCTTCCGCAGGCAGAAAAAGCATCGAGGTGCTTCGAGAAGACGCGTAAGACAAGAAAGGGCATGGAGCTGGCAGAGGACAGCCATTTTCTATGTCGCTGCTCGCATTAATGCGCACAGAAAGCAGCTTAACAGGCGAGCTGCAGAGAAGGGAAATGGTCGAGAGCTGCCATCACTGCCACCTCGGTGGTGCAATTACACCGCTTCTTTCGAAGATTTCCCAATAAAACAGGCACAAATGACAAAGTAGAGATGATTTTAAGGGAGGGTTTGCAAAAGCTGCACATCTCTTAAAGCGCTCTGCACTGAACGCAAAATCTGGCGCGTCCTTATCTGCGTGAATGACATGTGAGACGCTGGAAACTGTGGAAATAATAGCTTCGTTGTGTCATGTAAGCACAACAAGTAGGTCAAGGGAGGATCTGTTCGCTCCTTGAGAGTTTCAGCACACTGGCTGGATTCACACACCTGACACAATCAGCTGTTCCAAGTTCAGGTCAAAACTAGGAAGTTGAAGCTCTCCATAAAACACCAATTTTATCCGTTTCTCTCCAGTAAACTCGAGTTAAGAGCGATTAATACCCAACAATCTTTGTTTCCCCTAAAAGATACTTAATCCTTTAACCACAAACTGATTTTAGTTCAACACTTGTATATTTGATCATTTAAAACGACCGCTATCTGCTGCATCCCCATTAGAAAGAGAAGAATAAAAACTTCCCACATGGTGAGGTAAACCAGGCCTGTAGAGAAACAACAAAATGACATATATTGATGACATAGTATAGGGGACCTTTAAACCCCTCAAACTCTTGCCATCTTTTCAGAGAGAGAAAAAAAGCTCTAAGAAGACATATCCAAAGTAAATGAAGATTGGCCCCTGATTAATAAGGTTCATATGGATGATATTGGTGTCTGGGGACATCTCAGGACCTGAGAGAATATATTTATTGAATTATATCTGACTAAAACAGAGTAGAAATGTGAAGGTTTTATACTCACTTGCTTGTTTTTCTCCCCATTTGACAGAAGATAACACAGTTTTAACAGCAATTCTATTCAAAATTATCACACTGGGCCACAAAATATTTTTCTAAGCATGAATTTCTGTACAAAAATAAACTTTTAGTCTTGTTCTGGGTCCAAGCTTTTAGCAACAAATTAAAAAGAAGAACCAATTCTTCTTTTATTTACTTATTTCTTATAGTGATTATGTCCTTTTTCAGCCCATATAGGACAGATAGGACTTCAAGCAATCTGTGATCCTCTGAAAATATGCAGACTTCACCCAACTGCAAATAGAACCAGGCACAAAATTAGCGTCTTCAGATGTAATGTTTACTTTTTAAGATCATTACTGCAGCCTCCATCTTTCTCCTAAAGTGCTCATCTCTCATGAGGGCACATTTGTTAAGTGTTCTTTTGTCAGAATCAAGAAGTACCGAAAGAAACAGACCAAACAGATTCACTTACAAACATGTTTTATTATTGCAAAATCCTAGGAAGCCTTCATTTTTCAGTATGCACAGAAAACACTTCTGTTCTCACAAAGAGGAGCAACACACCTCAGAACACTTGGTGCCAGAAGGGATTTTTTTGTTTTTTAAACTAAATTTGGCATGTGTGACATATGAAATGTTTTTTTTTCTTCTTACACTTAATTTTAATAATTAATGCTGTTTAACAAAATATGTCAAGACTGAGTCCCACGGCTGTGCAGCTATGGAACATAAAGACCTGCTAGTAGTCCTAATCTGACAGATAATACAGCTCAGCTTGCAGATTTATGACTTGATAATCAACTAAAAGAAGTTCTTGTGAATAAGAGTTTTCGGTTTTAATGGAGGTGACTTGTGCTCAATATGCATGATTTAAACACGGTGAACGGAGAACAAATGACAGGAGCAGACACATATAACAAACATGGACAAGTTTCAGTTTCTTTCCACTTTCTTTTCCATGACACGTATATTTATTGACAGGAAAGGTGCTTCATTTATCATTATCTGCTAGTCTACGCACGCCTAACGGCGTTGCCTTTCCAAGCAGCACACATCCTCAATTAAAACACACACTCTTTCACTCTGACCTGGACACAGTGTCATTTACCATGATTCAATATAATTTTTCTTCCTTACAAAAATCTCCCTATAAGCCTACACTTGTCTGACATAATCTGCTATGCAGACAGCTGAGAGAATGAATCAAATTACATCCATAGAAAAGGGAAGCATATCTACAAAGGTAAGTGCATCTTCAATTAGATTTCTGTCTTTTTTGTGGAAGTTTAAAGAGTTTAATCTGAGTTTAAAAAAACTGAAATGAGATATTCATAGTGATAAATCTCCAGAAATATCAAGTCAGACTTATAAGTAGAAATTTGCAAAAATGAAATAAAGAAGTCTTTTTATATATAAATCTGAGCTTTACAAAATGAAAACAACATCAAAGGTTCATTTTTACATTCAAGCATCCAGAGGTACAAATATATGTATCATACATTTATATAGTTGGTACACAGCTGTGTTATGCTGATACGTATTCCTTGAATGTGACTGTGAGGCAGTTTGCAGTGATGTCCGTGATGACTATATTCCCAAGGAAAGGCTGGAAAGACGGATGAGTGTCCTCTTTTCTCTTGTCGTGGTTGGAGTGAGACACAGAGTCAACTTTTTCCTCCTCTGCAGGTTTGTGTGTTTCAGTCTGAGTTTCAGTTTGAGAGTTTTTCTGTGTTTGTAGTTCATCCACTGGAGGCGTTAGCACCTCCGCTGCAGTGTGTGTCTCAGACGATGCAGACCTCGACTTGACCATGCTCAAGTCCATGGGTTCCTCTTGGTCTACATACCCGCAGTCTTGCAGACTCTGGTGTCCGTTTTGGTCACTGCTGATGCTTTGGGAGGGAGAGGCAGCTGTGTTTGGAGCACTGATACTCCCACAACTCAAAAACTTCTTACTGCTGCCATGTTCCTCACCATCTGTGTCACAGAAGTGTCGCTTCAGTCCTTGGAACCCACCTTGGCTTCCTGTCTTGTTGAGTGGTGAAGGAGTTCCCCTCTCCAAAGGCAGGGCGAGCGGATTAGGATTGCTTGTCAGTTGTAAAGGCTGATCCGCTGGAAGCTGTCCCTGACCCTTGACCTCATCATGTTTATCCTGTTCTGTCACAGTGGGCTCTGTTTGAGGGGACTGTTGCTTTTCTTTGGGAGAATGTCCTTTCAATCCCAAACTGAGAACAGCAGGATTGTCATTGGGGTGTTTTTTAAATCCATTCATGAGGCCGAGCTGTTTGACGAGCTTCATCTTCTCGAGGTGCTTCTCCATGCTACTGTCCCGTCCTTGTGGCGGCTTTTCAGAGGTTTCTGAATCACCGTTTTTAATTTTAGTTGTTTGCATCCCATTTTCCATGTACTTGCTCATGACGATAACAATCCGTCCATTCTTGTTTTTGTTCTTCACGATCTTTAGCTTGCTGCTGCTCACGCCGTTAGACTGTGGTGAAGTGTCCTCTTTAGCTTTCACCTTCTCTGGCTCTTTGTGCCCGTTCAGGTCCGCTGGAAGCTTCTTCAGCTCCATGGTGATATCCTTCACTTTGGTCAGACAGCCTGAGTCTTTGTCCCGAACCCACTTTTGCTGCAGCACTGGAGGCAGGTTGTATCCTTTGTTAGCCAGCTCTGGAGCTTTGACCTCTCTGGGTTTAGCAAACATAGGCTCCTGCACCTTGAGGTCCGGCTGATAGTGGTGATGCTTCTTGCTGTTGAGCTGGTAGTAGAATTTCTTGCCGCTGGCTTGCTGTTCAGCTTCACGCTCCACGCACAGCGGCTGGTACTGGTGGTGCTTCTTGCTGTTCAGCTGGTACTGCTGGGCCTGGGGGCGGAGCATCTGGATGGGGTTGGCCTTCTGACAGCTGTCGTCATCCCGGGATGCCTCCTGCAGGTCCGCCAAAATGCTGGACCTCCGGGCAAAAGAAGGCACCTGTGAGACCAGAAAAAATGAATGTCATTAAAGATTTACAGCCTGCTTTAGTATTAAACAAGGAACTGAGTTATATCTGGTGTTTGAATTAAAGTTTTAAAAACAGGACATTCTTCTGTTCAGGAAACACGACTATGACTCTTGTACTACAGACTGTAAGCAAGTGTCCACATCAGGGAGAGACAAAAAGTCATGCTTTCATTGGGACTATGAGCTGTAATGAAGACACTGGGTTTGGAATGTGTGAAGATGCTCTTTCTTCAGGGCAAAGTTTATTTCAGGGGCCTTGAGTCCATGTTTAAACAGCCCTCCGACAGTTCCCCCTCTGCTCATTGAGCCACTGGCCCGGCCATCACAGTGACATTTCAAAGTGTCTCCTGTAGCTGTGACCTCAGCTCGAAGGAATGCCGCTGGTTGCTTTGTGTGCCATCATTGACTTTATCCCACGTGTTACCACCAACACTCTCCTGAGAGGAATAAAAACCCTCCTCTGAGGGGATCGCTCAGGCTTTTGGGCCCTTGATCGATGTGCTTAACGGAAGATTCACAGCCATTTAGCAAGAACCCCACGGTCGGAGAACTAGAGCCTTGGAGATTTAATAACATCCACTTGATAGTTATTGTAGATAATACAAAGTGTAGCACTACACAGAAAGTGAATTATCATACTACATTTAATGTTCAAAAGTCTTGAGCCACCTCTCATTTATTTCTATATTTTGCTAGAAAAACCGTGCAAATATAAATAAAAGCATTATTAAGGTTTAAAACAGTTTGTCCAGTTCTAAGGAGCTTGAAAGTCAAAATTTGGTCCGAGCAGCTTTATTCTTCAGCAGACCCTGAACCGTCTAAGACAAGCTTTATTGTACTTTCTTTGATTAATGTTCAGGAATAGTTCTCCAGGCTTCTTGAAGTACTTTCCAAAGTTTCTGCCTTTTGTTCTGTTCTCTGTCCAAATGATCCCACACTGCTTCAATGTTGAGGTCTGGGTTCTGGGGAGGATCCATCCCTCCATCAGACCTGTAGCCACTGGTTTTCAGTCTAGTTCTTGTGTCCTGAGGCATACCTCAGCATTTTCTCCTTGTTTCCCTTCCTTAATAATGGCTTTTTGACAGCCACCCTTCCATGGAGACCAATTTTATTGAGGCTTCACCCAACAGAAGAAGGCTCAACTGAAGGTCCAGATGTATTTCTCACCCTGGTTCGGGTCTTTGCTGGATTCATTCCAACTTCTTAAAGGCATCACTATCAGGTCTTGTTCATCTACTGTAGTTAGTTTTTTGTTTTGACACGTCCTGTTTTGCCCTCCATTTGTCCAGTTTCCTCAGATGTTTTAAGGTCACTACGCACCATGCTGAAATATGTCACGTTCTAATCTGTTAGGAATCACTTTGCTGCAGCAGCTATTTTCTGTGAAACTGTGTCATCATCATTACTAACAGCCTGTCACAAAGTGACATAATTTACTCCCAGTTTTTTAAAAAAATTCCAAAGTGATTTTGTTTTTTATTTGCAAAGTTTTCTCTTATTTGTAAACACAATGTAAACACAACCCTGGTTCATCCCTGGGGTTAGAGGCCTTTTATATGTTTGAATGATACGTCGCTCAGTGTTAACTGACTTAACACCCCTGCTAGGCTGCTAGTAACAAAGCTTAAAGATCAGGTTTAAAATTGGTTCTTTGCAAAGCTATTTGTTATGTGTTGACAAAACACTGGTTCATCCTATCAGTGAGGAGAGATTTTATACTTAAACGATTCATTGATCTGTGTTAAATAGAAGAAAGAAACATTCCACTGAAAATGACGAGGTATGAAGATTAGACGAAAAATTAGTGAAAAAAAAAAGAAAAACCTTGAAAGACCTTCAGAAAGTCTGGAAGACTGTTGCTCAAGAGCTCTTTCAAAGATTAAGAGAAATCTGACCACCTGGAAACAAAATATAATGAACTAAGAAGTATGTATAGCATCTGCTGTGACTCTGGAATTCCATCTAATGATACCATCAGCATCTGCTTTTCATACAAATTTATGAAAACATTTTTAAGTTTGTAAGAGTTGGACAATTTTAAATCAGCATAATTTTTAAAACCCAAGATGCAAAATTTTAATCTGGATTTTCTTGGGCTAAGAGGGTATAATGTCTGAAAAGGAATCTCACTTGTACGTATAATTAATCATTTAAGGATATAAAGAAGCATTTACCAACCTGAACCAGAAGGTGTTTGGGTTTGGGTCCTCTCTTACGATATCCCATCAGCTGCTCCTGATGTTCCCTGTGGGAGTGGAAAACAGCAGCCAATCAGTGAGCCATCTCACAGAGACAAGTCACTGTTGCGTGGCAACACAACGTCATGGGTGTCCTCCTCAGGCTCAGTCAGGAAACACTAAACCCACCCAAGTTGCAGTTACAATGGTGAAAATATCCATTCATGAGGCAAAAAACTGATGCTGAAGCTTTCCAGAGCATCCGTCTCTTTATAGAGAAATACATTTTTAACACCTTAATACGCTTGTCTTCAACAACGACTTAAAATGAGATTAGTTCCTTTTTAAATAACATTATCATGTATCCATCCTCGTTAAACATAAAGGCAACCCCCGACTTTCCTTAGCTTGCTTCCTGTCTTCAAACAAGTCTCTTTAAGGCAGTAACTCAATACCGCAGACAGAAGTGAAGTCAGATTCCTCCCCCACCTCCTCCCCTCACATCTAATTACAATGACGACTCAGTGTATTTTCATAGCCTGGCATTCAGACGATTTGGCTCCCCAGAGAGATGTGCAATTAGTTTCAATAGAAAGACAGAGATAATTGCAAAAACAGACGCAGACTGATGTCGATGTTTTGCTTTAACGTGTGACCTGCGCCTTAAAGGTTGCTGCAGGCAAAGGCTGAGAGAAAAACCAGTGACAGTTTAACACGCTGTAAATTTGAAACGTTCAGTTACACTGTCCCCACAGCTGTGGGGACACCATTTTAGCAATTAGCAAGGCAGCCCAAAGAAATTCCTCTTCTTTAAACTTTTGTTATTGGGTTCTGATATTCTAATGTATAAACGTAAGAATTAGTCATGTATGATTTGGTCTGTAAAGCCTCACTTTACTGTTGCACCTCTGTTACATCATGAGCTGTGAGTTTTGGTCTTTGTCATTCAGAATGAGGTAATCAGCAGAATTTGACACTAGACTGCTGTCACATGATCTTCAGGAGGTTGCTGTGTGTTCACTTTACGTTTGACTTCAACGTGTGTGCATGCAGGCTGGAGTTGTGGCTGCATGGTCGAACAGCAGGTAGCACTTCGCCACAATAACCTGAGGCTGGCTCTCTAATAATTATCAGATGGAAAAATCAATGCTAAACCTTCCTATGACAACAGTTAAATCCTAAAATAAACATGATGATAATTGCAGGCTAGAATTTTAAGCATTGTTGCAAAACAAACACTATGGTTATCAAAAATGCCTGTTACTAAATTACCAAGATAGCATCAAATTCTTGGCCCAAACACTTTTCTTTTGGTCCACATTTGAATTTAAATGATTTTGGTGATCCATGGTGAGAGCAGCTGTCCAAAACATAGCCACATATCCAGCAGACATGGCCTAAAACTATATTTTCTTTAGGCCTTTGGCCATGCAAGGCCCTAAAGATGCTTACTATAACCCATTTCAAAGTCAACACATGACATATGGGCCACATCTGGCCCACAAAACACTTACCAGTGTCATTAATGAGCTATAAATGCCAATAGTAACCAGATTAGGTCCAAATGTGTCTACTAGGTGGGTACAGAATAGAAAAAAAGCAACAAAGGGGTGCCCGAAAATGTAGAAAACCCTACATTACACCCTGTCTGGTTTTGTTATGCTGCAGGCCTTGCCAGCTGTGAGGCTAGTTCAATCAGCTCTAAACTTCCAAACTTACCTGTCTTGGAAAGCATCAAGCAGCCTTGGATCGAGGATGTTTTCCTCCGGTTCCCATGTGTTGTATCTATCCAGAGAGGAGAGAGAAAGCAGAGAAGACGTGCTGGCTGTGAGAAGTGGCTGACACTGACAGGCACCAACCGGCTGTAGCTGGATTCTCCAAACTCATGAGATTAGCTCTAATTTAATCTATAATTTGCAAATCCCCCCACAGCTCTTACTGCAGGTTTGTACATGTGTAAACACTTGTCCCCTCCCGTCAACACACGTGTAATAAATCTTGAGTAACTTTTACGCGCTGCAATAAGGGGAAGGATACACCAGCCAAGCTGTAGGTCCTGATCTACTGTTTAAACATAGTGTTCAATTATAGACGTGTCCTCTTTTAATTGGCACGCTGGGGATTGCATACATAGTAAACCGCATCCATCATCGGGGCCAAAGCAAGAGCGCGCAACCGCCCATCGGCGCGCCCACGCTCGCAAAAATGATCAGACTCACTCGCGCTCACTTGTGTTTTGATTGTTCGTGTCATTAAAATGTGAGCTGAGAGGCAGACTTACTTTGGGGACCATCCTCTCCACTTGACCAGATACTCAACTCTTCCCTGTGAAGGAGAGCAAACGAGATAATGAGCGTAGCGATACTTTCCTCCGTTGCACCATCACCTCACAACAATTACATAAACAAAGAAAATGCAATCTGTTAAAAGGTAAAAGAGAAACTAGAGGGAAGCCAGTTTCTACTTCAAACGCATGCGGGTAAAAATGTCCTTCATCGCTCTCATGACAAACCTTTCTGCTGCGTTTCTTCTCGATGCTCTCCACCGCAAAGACGTGCTCTCCTGCGGCGGGTAGCTCCATTTTCCAACACAACACACAAGGCTCTTCTCTTTTTTTGTTAGCGGACACCTTATCCTCGCTTTCAGGTCGTTTCCCCCCTTTCCTCTCTGATGTGAAAGACAAGATCTCCCTCCTCCTTCTGACTTCACTGCGCCGCTTCCCTCGCTTTCCCCTCGGACAGACTCGCTCTGCAGACGAGTTCTGGCTGCAGCCAGAAAACACTTCATGCAAATAACCGTTGGCGTGACGTCGCACGGGGGAAGGTGATGGGGGCGGGATGTTTCCCATGCTGCCTTCAGGATTTGTCGGGAAAAATGTAATCACGACTTCAAAGGAAAGAGTCCGGCAACAGCTGGTGAGACATTGACAGATTTAGTCCTATTGATTTTTTTTTTCATCAGCGAGAAACTCAAAAACAACAAAAACACAAATTTACTCAAATGTTGTTTTTGGTCTGGTGATGGTGCACAAACATTAAATGTTCTGTCATTTTCTGAGGCGTTTTCAGGTTAGTGTAATATTCTGATGAGAAATGGATTTTTTCCACAGGGAATTTGATTAACCAATGCAGATAGTTAACAGTTTGCTATGTGAATTTGGCCTTCCTTTGGGATAATTTCACATCATGGTATGATTTTGTCCAATTTATGTTTTGTTTTGAGAATCATTTACATACTTTGTGACATAAAAACTGACTGAATTCCAACCAAGTTAGCGACGTGTCATCAATGTTATATAAAATACGAGCTGAAAAGAGGTCCCTGAAGGCAGCATCTCCCCCTCCAATGTTGCTGGATGTGAAGCTGCGACAGGCTGCTGTGAATGGTGACAGTATTATTCTTAACCACGTTGGCCTGAATGTGCTGCTCAATAATTTAGCGTATTTAGCAGCTTGGCAAGGCCTTCCTTATTTAATCCCGCACTTTAGGTTACGTCACATCAACAGACTGGGTTGCTTTATATATATATATATATATATATATATATATATATATATATATATATATATATATATATATATACATATATATAGTGTGTGTGTGTGTGTATAAATTCTGGTGCTCATGTAACCTATAACTACTTATCTGTGTGGCTGAAGAGTACCTGCACGGATCTAAAATTAATTTAGCATAATTGGAGCCGTTTATTCTGGAGCTTGTAAGACAACCAATAGCGATAATAGAACCTTTCACCTGGTAATTCACAGGTCAACCCACCCCCCACCCCCTTAAAACCCAACAATGTTGACTTTGATTGTTCATCGTCACCATAACGGACCCCCCTCTTCCTCTCCGTTACACGGGTGATCGTGTCAAAATAGAAAAAAAATCCACTTGAAGCTTCACTGTGTGGATTATATGAAGATGGTGCGACATGGAATGGTGCTTATGTGCGGCTAAGTCCGCTCTGATGCGCATTACAATGACCAGATTTCCATATCCACTGAGTCAAGGTCACACAAAGAGATGACATTTCACACAGCTCCGTGTCGCGGGGATTTTCTGGTGAATTTTCGCGGGCTTAAAAAGATAGCTCCAGGTTGAGTTTAAGTCGATGTAGGTCACCCTTCTCAGCCGGAGCTTTAACGCCAACTGTAGAGGGGTTATCTCGGATAGCGACAGGCAGCAGCCGGTTCTGTTTTACTAACCGCGGAGCGCCTGGCCGGCAGGCCTGAAGGCGAGAGGACACGCACACACATCCACCGCCAAAACTGAGGGTTCAAGCTGGAAATGCTGGAACTGATTTAGAATAGGCTACCCATGAGAACTTGAATGCTGATATGAGCGACAGATCGGGTTAAACTGTATTAGTTAATTACCTGATTTTGCACATGTTTCAATGTGTTTATTGATATCGTAATCATGACCTACTTAAATCTAAAGGAGTGATATGTATTACATGTATTTTAAAATAAAAACTAAATGTGAACGCAGCCTCTTGTATTGTTTAGGACGGCTGGATCAAATTAAATTCAGCATCGGAAGGGTTAAAGCACAAGGTCCCCGCAGGCTGCGACGCTCGGCCTATTACAGAAAGGCACGACTGACTTTCCTTATAAGGAAAAGAGCGCAAATCAGCGGAGAAAGCGGTGTCGCCCGAGACGACAGACCGCAAAGCACAGGCGTCGTTAATTAACCCGCCGTTAAACAGCTTTCACAGGCGCAATGACTGCTAAAGCAGCCATTATGATTGACTCCTTTTTTTTCCGTGCTCGCGCGCAGCAGCCACAGCGCGCGGACGGACTAGGGGCACGTTGCTGCCTCATGTATTTCAGCTGCGTCATCTCGAAATTAAAGATGAGCAGAAGGAATGTGGCCATTAAGTTTGACGTTAAATCGAAGCTGCAGCCGTTACAGTCCAGAAATTCCTGGTCTGGAAAGCTTTTAACTTCAACAAGGTGTGCACGCGACGGTATAAAAACCTGTCAACCTGCAGCGGTCGTCTCTCTCTCTCTCTCTTTCTTTATTATTATTTTTTATTCTTAGACAAAGCAACAACGGCTGAAGTGGCAAACGGTCGATAATAGCTGCGCAGAGCTCTCGCGACAAGTTTAGCAGGGATATGGAACATGGCACGTGCTTCGGGGATGGACGGAATGTGATGCCGCACGTGCACTTGGTGTCGCAAAGACTTCACCTGAGCTGCACCGCACGACAAACTCCGCGTGCACAGTCCGCTCTGTGTTCGACATTAAAAATGCAACATTCGAAAAAATTTACAAACTTCCTACTTCTTGGTAGAAAACACTCCAAAATGACTCGGAGGCACCCGGGGTGTTTTAGGGAGCATATTTTATTCGACATGGAAGCAAGTTTCGGGAGTTGAAGAAAAAAACGGGTCTGGTGTGTTTTGAAAACTCACGAATAAACTTACAGCCATCATTTTGCCCCCTGTTAATAATAATAATTAAAAAAATCTTGGTTGTGAAGTTCCTGCAAATCTTTCAGAAAAAAAGATAACTTCCCTGTTCCAAGGCGAACATGAAACTGTCTGGAACAGCTGCTAACTTTCACAAGAATTACTGCATGACGTATGAGGATGACACTTTCATGTGACATGAGAAAATCCAAAGAAATGAATTTATGCACCTAATATGTATATATTTACAAATAACTACGTATTCACTTGAAAAATGCTGTCATGTTCATTCAGCCTTAAATAAACCTGCATTTCAGTTATCTCATTAGTAATTAAAACGTGACTACAATGCAGTGTCAGCGTTTTCTCTTTTCACTCCTGAAGGGTTTAGTTGTTTTTATCTCCAAAATAATGAAGAACGAACATGACTGTAGAAGTGAAACAGAAAAGGAAAATTGCTCCAAAACAAAAAAATCTGCTTACTTTCTTCACTTTTACATATCATGAGCCTAATTTGGAGTAAATGCTCTTCTCATTGGAGGGAGGAACATTAAATGAAGTTAAGGACCAAAATATGTGGAGTAAATTTGTAGAGGGCGGCTGATTAAAATGAGATTTCCACAGAAGATGTGAAGATCTTGTCATCACAGGTTATTAAAGGTCAAAAGTCAGCAGTGGAAAAACATGAAGTAGGAGATGAGATGCCATGAGATCAAGGAAGGAGTATAGACTTATAGATGCAGTTTAAAGTCTGCTGTTCAAGTTTGCAGGAGGAAACTTTTCTTTTAGTCTTTACGGTGAGCATTGATTTAACTGAGGGGACATTTGATCATGTTAAATAAAAAAATGCTGTAATTTAAAAAGACAGCTAAATTTAAATTAACCAGTTATTTAATCAGTGAAAAGATCTATTTGAAGTGTTTCAGGGTAGAAAGGCAGCTGACCACAGATTCTATTTTGTACCAAATTAATTCCAGACTTTCAGGCTGCAGATTCTATTATTTTAACATGAGTTGGAAAACCTGTAGCTGAGGGGAGTCCTTCATATTCTAATCAAATAACCTGAAACAGTTAAAACTGACATTACGATGGAAAACACTTTGTTTCAGCCTCTTTTCTTTTTCACAAAGATCAAACCTGTGAGTCATTGCAGCAACAAGCAGCTCTTAATGCCGCTTTAACAGCAGCTCAGCCTGGTTCATGACGTCTTTATGGCTGCAGAAGAAATGGTGAGAGAGGGAAAAGAGAGCAGCATTCAGAATGGGAAAAAAGAACTAAGAGTGAAATTATAGAGACAAAGGACACAACACTCATCATCTTCTAGGTGAGTCTTACCATCCTGAATTACATGAAATGGATAAAAAAAAAGCCCTAAAACTCATAAAAAAATGACAAATTACTTGTTTACAAAAACAACATGTCTATGTTATTCTGATATTATTGTGTGTGAAAATAAAAATGAAAACCTCCTGTTGTAGTTAGAGTGGAGAATATCAAATTATTAAAATATATTAGTTATAAGGCTCTGGTTCTTCGAGCTTCACAGAGAATTCAAAAAGTTGTAAAATGAAGTTCTAAAACAGCACTGTGGCATTTTCTACCATAATTATTGTATTTTATGAAGCAAATAGCAATTCTGCCACTCTGCATTTTAATAACTGAGTAAAATAATAAAAGAATTTTCTTTTTTTTTAGCAGTCTGTAACCATGCTATGCAGTCCATATGCTGCAGACCAAGGTAGACATCTTCGTTTAATCTTGTAGAATTACGTCATTTGTTTGTGTTTTTAAATGTAATAATCAGAGATTAAAATACCCTCATCTATAGCTGTTAGTAGGGTAAAACATTCTAATGAAATATATTAGTAAAGTCTGTTACTGAAGCACAAAGCTGAATATTAAAATGTATAAATGAAAGTGCAGTTGGCAGCTGAGAAAGAATTTTCCTTTATTTCCAAACTTTTTACAAATGTGCAACACCAGTGAAGAAGCATTGTCAGTTCTTTAAAGAAGCAGTCAATAACCAATACAGCTCCCTATTCTTTCCAGTAAATACTATTATCCTTTCTTCCACAGAGTATGTCAGTTTCTTCTTCACATTCAAAGCTGGTCTGAAATAGCTTTCTGGCACATTCTGGGTGATTTGTGGATGCTGCTATAAGCATTTAAAGCTTTGGAATGACTTTTTTTATATGTTAAAATGACACACTGACTTGTAAGAGCTGCTGTAAAAGTACAGGCCAGGGTGTCATTACCCGGGTATCCATTTCTGTTTCTGATTTACATTTAGAAGACATGAATAACAACAAGTAAATGGGAAATGGTAGAAAACAAAATTCCACTAAAAAGACATCTAGACAGTTGCTTGAGGTGTTTTTTGCCTGTTTTCTTCAATACTTTACGCAACTGTGCTGGCAAAGGTTAAAATAACATGACTCCTCCACTGTTTCCGTTCTGAGCCAGCAAATACAAACTTAGATGATTCACTGTCTTCTTTTGGATTATGATGAAATATTCTGATTTTAAGTTAATTTCTTGTTACACTTTTCTACTGAATTAGAATATCTCGCAATGTACTGTTGTGCTTCCTGTTGAGTTCATTGTTGGTAACTTTGCTCTTTATTTTGTTTCCCACCCTGTCTTTGTCATGCCAGTTGTGTTTTCTTAACTACCTGCTTGTTTAGCGTCATTAAAACACTTTTATTTATTATTTTTGTCCTACTTGTTAGGTGTACCTTTTTACCTCCAACTACTAGAGTTTGAAGTAGCTTTATATAGTAGAATATATTGTTTGCAATGAGTAGAAAATACTAAATTTAAAGCAGTGAAATTTGGCTTGACTCTGTGTCATCGATATGCTGTTTAATGAGACCAGGGTGTTATTATAAGCTGTGGGTTGCTTTCCGTACTGCAGCTTGAAGCATCTTCTAAAACCTGGTAGCAGAATGAGGAGTTGATTTTCACCCATCTTCAGCAAATCCAACCAGATTGTCCTTCATGATTGCAGCTCATACCAGCAACCCTCCTCCACCTGTTATTCCATCCACTCAATCAATCACTCACCATCATTTTTCTGTCCATTCAAGCATTAGAAGATCTGCAGGTGAATCTCCCGGTTTGTGAATCTTATTTAAAGATGGTCATGTTATAGTCTTCTCTTGATGAACTCTTAATACCTTTTGCTTCTGGAAGATCCCGGCAAGTTGTAGTTTTTAATAAGATAATTTTACGTAAAGTTGTACTGTCTCAGGGCTTATGTAGATCAGTTTTCATTTTTTGTTCTTTCTCTCAGTGTGCCTTTTTTGCTACCCTGCCCATTATTTGGTGATCACACCTTAAGTTTAGCTTTTTAACCATTTAATGCCTTAAGTATATTATTTGATACATACAGTTTCTGAGACCTTTTGCATCACTTCATGGCAAAAACTTTGCTTAAAAGCTTTTGAACACAATCTGTTACTTGTCTTATGCCCCCTGGTGGATACTGTTTGCACATATGTCAATAATTTTGACATATCACACGGTAATAAATGGTAAATATACAAAAATGATTTTGTAAATTATTTTTGTTTACATTTTAAATTCAGATGAAAAAAAGTAGACCCCCCCCCCCCCCCCCCCCCCCCCCCCCCATTTTCTTCTCGGAAGTATTTTCAGACAAGTATTTAAGAGGCATTTGTGTCAATTAAATCTTTTGTTTGGCTCATTTTACCTTAAATGTTGAACCTCCTTAATGACTGCACACTTTATGCATTAATCCCTTCAGGCCACAACCTCCCTTTCTGTATAATATCACTATAGTGTGTGGGTTGGAGGTGGAAAATGTCCATAGAAATAAAAATGAGATCAGAAAATCTGCCTGAAAAGCATGCTAACACGAAGAACTTCAGTGCCAGTAGACTATCTTAAAACTGTATTCAAGTGTATGCAGAGGCTTCCACCACTTCATGATTTTTATAGACTGATGAAACAGCAGTGTTATTATGAACTCCATCTTCACTTAGGAGAAGTGATGAAAGCCAAATACAATCTTGAATTTGATTTCCCACGGTATGTTGGTGTGTAACTAATGTTTTTAACCTGCCAAGGTGACAGAGTCAATTCTGCCACATTTGTGAAGTCCCACTTATTATTTCCTCCTTTGAGTCTAACTCCAAAGGATTTAGTGATACACAAAGCAAACCATGTGCATAAATCTCCAGGATGCAATTAGAGTTTGAAGACTCAGTCTTCATGTTGACGTTATTTTTTATCTGGCTTGTTATGACGTAGAGGTTAAAAAGGCGCACATGACTCATGGCTGAAATGAGTCTCATGGGAAGCTCCGCTCAAGCTTTCTAAAGAAACCTTGTGCTTATGTCAACAGCAAAATCTCCTCACGACACAGGCTGCTTGCATCTCCAGTGAATTTAGAGTGAGAGTAGGAAAGATGTATCCTGGCATTGTCGTGAGTCAGATTCCCATCCAGAAATGTAACTGATGAAGGAGATTGTCTGTGTGTGTGTGTCAAAGGCAGGTAGCAGTAATGTGCAGTGATTGCTACGCTAAGTGACTCACTCTTTAAATGTCTGCATAACTGGTTTTGTGTTGATAATGATGTGGAGTGAGTCCCTCTCATACCACGCACATACAAAAACCACAGAAACCTTTTATGAAATTTCCAATGAAATGCACTTCTTTTCCCTCCCCTGCCTGACTCACCCACAACAAGCTGTGCAGGAGACTGTGACCTCATAAATGTGGATACTGACTTCAGCGTGTGGTCTGTGACAACAATTACTTACAGTTTACCAGCTCGGCCTCTGGTGCAGTATAAAGCTTGAAGCTCGCAAACAAAACATTTCTGCAAAAATCTTGATGGGTGTCGACACAGCTGTTGCTCAATGAGATGCTGACTTTCATTGACAGTTCTAAAAATGTTGCTATACTTCAGAGTTTCTGTTTTGCTCCTTTTAATATCTTCCAGCTTTAGGATTTTAGTGTAACACATTTAATTGATCATGATTCCTTCTTAATTTCTCTTTAACTGATTTTGGATTTTCAAGAACTCTACAGCAGTGGTAGAGGGTGAAGAGGAAGGGAGAGAGGACCATCCCCTGTGGAGCTCCGGTGTTGCTTACCACTCTGTCTGACACACAGTGTTGCAGACACACATATTGTGATCTGTCAGTGTGGTATTAAACTATCCAGGACACAATGGGGTGGGGGGGTTCCACCTGCATCGCTGTCTTTATTCTAACCCAGATGATGTTGAATGTGCTGGAGAAGTATAAAAACATGGCCCTCACAGAGCTCTCCATTACAGTAACATATCCAGGGTGACACCATCTATCAAGCACTGCAATACCTCCACCTTTTACTTTATTCTCTCTCTTTGATGTTTTGTTCTGCTTGTACTCTCTTGGCTAGAGTCGTTTCCCATAATGGCTCTTCAAAATAAAGCTAACAACAACAACACACATGCCATTGTCATGGCATGCTCAGTTTATGGGCCTTACATACCGTCTACGGTACTGCTGCTGTCTTTTTTCTATTGTGATCTCAAAATAGACCAAATGCTAACCACCTTGATTGTTGCCATGTTTCTTGTTTTGTTCTTGCTAAAACATGAGGAAACTATCTGGTCTGGTTTCTCTAACACACCCACTAATCCTCTGGTAACAAGCGCAGTACACAAGTAATGATGTGAACATTTGTGAAAATGCAAGACACAAGTTTAGAAAGCAAGTATATTCTCAGTAAAGGGAAACAGAATATATTCCAAATGTACACATACTATAATGCTACATTCTCTGTATTCTTTATGTGCTTTAAGCTAATCTGTTTTTCATCTTTCAGTCTCACAAAACTACATGGATTTTTGCAGTGACAGCCACATTGGATGATAAATTGTGATAGTAATTGTGATATTGTGTTATTATGCAAAAGAGGAATTGTGAAAAGCAAAGCAGTTTAAAAGAAAACACTTATGAACATTTTTCCAGGTCAAAATTTAGGTTGTGTGACATCCCTGCACTCAAACCTGAACATCGTGTGAAAAAATTCCTCGAAAAAAAAAAACAAAAAAAAAACTGAAACGGTGTTAAAAATAATAAAAAGTTACAGAAATACTCATTCAGTCAGTTAAAAAATTCCAGCTTTCTGTGATAATTTAAACTATGAATGATATTTTTCTGTAAAGTTTTCAAAAAGTCACACTGTTTTCTATGGGAATTTTTTTTTTAAACAAAATACAATTAATCACTTCTAAAAGTCAAAGCACACTATTCCTGATTAAGTTACATGTTTCAATATAAATTTTGTGTATTTTCTCAAAATTGTGGAATGAGATGTGCTTTGCTACAGTTTTGTGTTCGTTGTTTTTTGCATTGGCACTCTTAACCAAGAACAGCTTGGCCGCTGCACACTGTCCTGCTTCTCTGCAACAGCATGATGCAGTTGAGCGGAGTAGCATCTCCGCCCTGCATGTCTGCTAGACATGTGACAGCGGTGCCAATCGAAAGCAGCATAATTATGTATCTGGCAGTGAGTGTTGTAGCCGACATGTGTGCTGTTGGTGGGGAGGCTGGAGGAAAGGCAGGCACGGCAGCTGAGAGCAGTGGTGTGGAGCCCGGCTGCGTAGTGGACACATGGTTTCATTTGATGATCTGGTCAACAGGTCATGACGGGAGCAGAAGAGTGTTTCTGTGCTGCAGACAAATACACATTTGCATGGGCAGAATGGGCGGGCAGTTTATTCAACTGGCAGAAGTCCTGGGAAAATAAAGGCCAAGAGAAGATTACACAGAAAAGTGCCAAGCAAAACACGGCTTAATAAATGTCTAAATGAAGGTTGGCTAAAGCTGAGCCTCAACATAAAAGTCATGCTGGCAAGAAAAGGCTATACAGCGAAGTCAGACTATTTTCTTTATCGCGTTTGTTGATGGTTCTGAAAGTGGAAAAAGTTCACTGAAGGAGAGTGTGGATACCGTGCATGAAGAATGCTGGCTACATAATAATGATTCATGAGGTGGCATAAACAGAGATATGTGTTTTACTAACTTGCCAAAGTGAAACTTGCTTTGCAGTATTTTCTGGACATCTTTTTATTGTTGGTTTGTCCCATTACTTTGAACATGCATAAAATGTAAAGTGGAAGTAAATTATGCTTCAGGAGTCTGTATTTACATTCAAATGTACTTTAAAAATTAGCTCACATTTGCCTTTAAAATGAACACAATATTTATTTTATGCTACAAACATGTTTTAAAATTAGTATTTTACTTGATTTATTTCATGACCTTGCAAAAACATTGTTGTTAAATAAAACTGATTTCCTTTTAGTTTTCTAAAATTCTTTCAGAATGTCTTTTACTTTATGATTTTCCAAATAGATCTGAGTAGTGTCCATATTCTAAATAGAAAAACAGAATAATGATCAAGGATGAAGTATGTTAGTTTACAGAATTCAGAGATACAGAGATACAGCATCAGTTCCCTTTTAAAATCCTGCTCATCAGCTCCTTTAAACTGTAAATGGACTGTGTGATTTTTTAGTCCTGCTTGAACAGAAACATGGGAATTTTTTATTGAGATGACAAATAGCATCTGAGTGAATTGACAAGCTTTCATTGCTTCCAGGACAGCTTATGACATTGCATTAACAGAGTTCACTCAACTGTAATGTCCACTTCACTGCTAATAAGCCCTCAAACTGAAATGATCATTTTGCCCTAGATATGTCCCATAGTAGTGTCCTGAAAAGTACGGCCACTACAAGCAGGATGAAGGAAAATACCTCTCATAAACGTTTCCTTATCAGGGCAGATGCCACTGTAAAGCTTACCGTTTAACAAGCAATAATGTCCACATAAGGAAGAAGCAGGGGTGGTTGGATGGAACAGACATGTGGTGTATATTACAAATAATAGGCTTTTATGAAAACTTTACCATGATAGATGCCATTTTTACTCTTCTAAAGCTTTTGCCGTTAGGGGTCATATATGCTCACATCACATGAGCATGTTTGTGAAGTGGGCCAGTCTTTAATCAAACAAGGTATGGCACCTGGAGCGTTACCGTATAAAGTACTTCTTGCAACATGAAGTTTTTACATCAGTAGGGATGAGTTTGAACCGAGATTTTCAATGTTTCCTTGCTCCCACACACCTGACTCAAATTAAATAGATCCAACAACCATGTGAATTTTTGCATCATGACTAATTATTTTCTTTTTAATTTTAATTTAACCTCTTTGCAGCACATAGCCAAAGTGTTTTCATATTTACATTTTAATGCATAGACCATGTCTTGACAACCAGTGGAATACGACTTTTGACACCTAGACACTGTTCACTGTTGTCTCATTTAAGCCTCCGGGCAGATAAAATTAGGAAAGACCTTATTAAGTTGTCTTTAAGTTCTCTGTCATTTTTTATGTTGTTAACAATTTCTACACTTCCGGTTACATGTGTTTTTTTTCATGAAATATTGTGTAAAATCAGACAAAGATGAGCCTGATGTGTTTATCTCTTGTCCTTGTATTTGGTTGCTCACCACAGTTTTGAATATGTCACAAATCACTGGCATAGCAGATTCATGACCTTCCTCTACTTCACTGTTTAACAGGGTATTTACTGTTCAAATGAGTCTGAAAAATACATGCCGTCATGTCATGAAGCAATGATTTGTTAAAAAGCTGTGTATTCTTTCTCTTGCTGACTGATGTGTCCCTATGTGGATGTAGAAGTGCTCAGGTTTGCCTTCAGATTTCATTGTAGCCCCAGTGGGATAATGTTACCATGATATCACATGTACAGTACTTTTCTCCAGATATTCATTGGTCAGAAAAATATACCTGCAAAAAAAAAAAAAAAGGTTTTGTCTGAAACCTGCACTTTTGAGCTTTTTAAATGAATACCAAACACTGGTTTTATTGTTTATGGCTTGGTGTGGATTTGACTGAAAGCTTGCCCAGGAGGAACCTAGAAGCTGGCCACATGAGAAGATGCTGATATAGGAGCGGCCTCCCTCCCTGCTCCTCTGGCAGCATTCCCTCCTCTGTTGAAGCTGCTGGAAGCCAGAGCTACTGTGCAGGCATGGAGATAAAGGCAGGAAAGCATTGTGTGAGGAGGCAGTGGAAGAGGAGAAGGAGAGAGACTATCTCTCTCGGCCCTCAGGATATAGCCACATCCCACTGAATCCATCCAAGGTGACAACGAGAAGAGTGGTGGTGTTTGGTGGGCCCTGGGCAGAGGCAGAGAGGAGGGGTGGGAGCAGATTTTCTCACTTATTGGCTTGTGTTTATTGTGTGTGCGTGTGTGATCATGTGGTGTAAATGTTAAGAGCGGCCTGCAGCCTCTCTAACAGTGCACTGCAGGGGGTGATTAGGGCTGTACCATCCATCTCTCAGGCAGACTATAACAGCAACGTAGTAGCAGCAACGGTGGGGGCTGGTGGAGGGAGAGAAGGGGCCTGTTCCGAAGATGGAAAGGGGGAGGATTACAAGCTATTGCTGATTAGCTGCTAGCTTAACAACATGCTGTGTTTTCCATCTCATCGCCAGAGCACGACCCGGGGCTGATTGTGGGGAATGAAATGGCATTTTTGATTATTTGTGGAGTGAGGGGGAAAATGGAGAGCTGAGAGCTGGGACATGAATATCAAATGCAAGCAATTACATGATGTCCTACTCGGAGAATGATAACTAATGTGACACTCACTGAAGAAACATTGTATTTTTCTCAGGTTGACCCAATTGGTTTGAAGCTTCAGTTGTTGTCATGGTAATCAATCCCAAACCTGCATTTCAGACCACTATTTTTAAATGATATATTACTGGAACCCACCAAAATCAGCCTTACATTGCTACTGTCAAAGGACAGATATAAGCACGCTTTAGTAATTTATTTTTCCTGTTTAAAAAGGGTTTTGTTATTTAAATAGAAAGTATGATAATACTTTCTATTTAAATAATTGTCCAAAAAAGTGAAAATATCCACTGAGCAGCAGTTGTCTGGACCAAAATCACAACAGCCCCTGTTTCCAACCAAGATATGCAGAATACCATCTCTGATTGCATGTCATGTCCAACATTGAAGCAGATGGGCTACAGCAGAAGACCATACTGAGTGCCACTCCTTTCAGCCAAGACCCTTTGGAATGAGATTCTCATAATGGATGTGCAGCCGACAAATCTGCTGCAACTGTGTGATGCTATCATGTCAATATGGAGCAAAATCTCTAAGGAATGTTTCCAACAACTTGTTGAATCCACTTCTGGGATATCAATCTGTCTAGTTAGCATATAACTATAATCAATTTTACCTGCTGTTGTAAAAATTGAACAGACA
Organism: Melanotaenia boesemani; assembly: GCF_017639745.1. NCBI lineage: Eukaryota > Metazoa > Chordata > Actinopteri > Atheriniformes > Melanotaeniidae > Melanotaenia > Melanotaenia boesemani. The sequence goes on along the minus strand of NC_055685.1, from coordinate 35,664,928 downwards.
ACAGCTGGAAATGAGAGGCAATTAGCAAGATAACCCCTAGAAAGGCATGTTCCTGCAGGTGGTGGCCACTGACCATTTCCCTGTCAGGATGGCACATGAATGTACGCTGTGGTAAGAAGGTTTACTGTGTCTCCCAGCACAGTGTCGAGAGCATGGAGGAGATACCTGGAGACAGGTCAGTATACCAGGAGATATGGAGGGGGCTCTAAGAGGACAACAACCCAGCAGCAGGACTGCTATCTGCTCCTTTGTGCAATTAGGAACAGGAGGAACACTGCCAGAGCCCTACAAAATGACCTGCAGCGGGTCACTAATGTGCATGTTTCTGTTCAGACTGTCAGAAACAGACTCTATGAGGGTGGTGTGAGGGCCCCACATCTGTAAGTGGGGTCTGTGCTCACAGCCTAACACCTTGCAGCCCGACTGGTTTGCTAGGGAACACCAGGATTTTGCTTGTGTCAGGTAGGTTCATGGTGGTAGGTCATGGCATTATTTGATTTGGATCAATTTATGGAGCAGCCCTCCCTTGATCAGTTGAATCAGTGCCGAAAAGATGAGTTGGCTCAAATTGTGGCCCACTTATCCATCGTTTTCCCAAAGCAGATTTTAAAGAAATAACTTAAGGCTCTGGTTGTGGGGAGGTTGGTGGAGTTGAATCTGCTGATACTGCCTTGCTGGTATGTCTGCTGTGTTGCCTGTTGCTAGCCCAACCACTTTAAAGGTGGGTAGCCACAAGACTGAGTCTTCTGAGGATGAGGCTCAGCCTGGGACGGTGGAGCCTGGGGTGGAGGATGAGGTCGCTGTTGGGACTAGGACTTTTTTTTACACTTCCTCTGTTTGAACCCCTCTCAGATGGTGGCTCTGGTAGGTCAATGCCCGATTGAAAGTCAGACTGGCTCGGTTGCATTTAGAGGCCCAGGAAAAGGCACAGATGAGGCAGTTCCAACTTGACATCAAGAAGTTGGAAACTGAAGCTGAAAAAGCTGTTCGTATTTGCTGAGTTGAGCTTGAGTCTCAGTCCAGGGTTGGTACTGCACTGGTGCCAAAGGCACCTTGTGGTCCTGTTGGGTCCTCCTCCCCAGTCCCTAATATGTCACCAAATATGTTGCTTTGGTGCCTGAGTTCAGAGAAATGAAGATGGACTGCTATTTTGCCACTTTCGAATGCATAGTACAGGCGTTGAAATGGCCTCCAGACATTTGGTCTCTACTGCTACAATGCAAAATCCATGGCAAAGCACAAAAGGTTGTAGCAACGATCCCTCTTCGTGACAGTATATGACACAGTCAAAGCAACCATTTTGAAGGCCTATGAACGTGTTCCTGAAGCTTATCGCCAGAAGTTCAGGTCTCATAAAAATAACCCCAAACAAACCTACACAGAGTTTGCCAGAGAAAAGGGAAGTTTGTTTGACAGATGGTGTGCAACATGTCAAGTGACTGACTTTGAATATCTGTGGGAGTTAATCCTACTAGAGGAATTAAAGAACTGTTTACCAGATAGATATTTGTGTATGTAAATAAACACAAAGTATATACTGTTTAATTGGTGTTGGTATCAGATGCTAAAGTCTATGCTGAGGAAATACTGCGCAGAAGTTGAAAGGGTTGGGATGAAGGAATGCCTTTCATTTTGTTTGCAGCCCGAGAAGCAACACAGGAATCTTTAGGAATTATTCCCACCGAGCTAGTGTTTGGTCAAACACTTCGTGGTCCACTTAAGATCCTGAAAGAAAAGCTGTACTCCAGTACATCCATAGGTAAGAATGCATTAGACTATGTGTAGCTGTTCCAAGAGTGTTTGCACTGCTCGTGTGCATTTGCAGGAGAAATGTTTGGTGAGTCTCAGAAGTCCATAAAACCCTGTTACCACTGTTCTGCTGTCTCTCGCCATTTCCAGGTTGGTGACAAAGTGTTGGCTGTTACCCGTTCCTGGCTCATCACTCTCTGCCAGGTTTTCAGGTCCACATGACATTCGTGATCATTTAAGTGAGACTGATTATGTGATTAGCACTCCTGAAAGAAGATGGAAAAGCAGAGTTTGTCATGTAAACATGCTAAAACTTTATCACGCCCAGGACCCCTCTCCTTTTATGACCTTGCCTAATCAGGATTCATGTCATGTAAGTGGGACTGCTCTGATAGCATCTCGTGACCCTGCTTATGTTCCTGGCGATGGGCTTAAATTCAGTTCGCCATCTTTGCAGTCCCTTTGGTTATCAAATTCAACAATGATTGAGAAACTTCCTTCCCTGCTTGAACATTTAAAGCAGGACATAAAACAACACCCATACCGAGCAAGCCCTGTTCAAAGGAAGATGATGCCTTCTGACTACCCTGACCCTGACTACCATTAATTACCAGGATGAGATCCAAGATGAGACACATTGTCAGGCTATATGCTGCTGCAGCGGGACCTGGGTTCCTTGTGATGCAGAACAATGCTCAGCCTCATGTGGCTGGAGTGTGTCAGCAGTTCCTATATTGGCCTGCCCATTCTCCAGACCTAAATGCAGTTCAGCACCTCTAGGACATCATCTCGTTCCATCCACCCCTGCCGCGTCGCACCACAGACTGTCCAGGGGTTTAATGATGCCCTGATCCAGGTTTGGGAGGAGATCCCTCAGAAGAACAGCCATCATCTCATCAGGGGCCCATATGTTGTAAGGAGTGCATAAGTGGAAGCCACACACAATACTGAGCCTCACTTGGAATTGTATTCAGGTATTTTATAGAAGTTGCATCAGCCTGTGATCTGATCTTTCCACTTTTGATTTCCATTGATCATTCCTATGTTATTTTGCTCTGAACACATTCTGCTATGTAATGAATAAAGATTTTCAACTTGAAGATTTCATTTATCAAGATGTAAAATGTGTTCTGAGCAGTCTCTCTCTCTCTCTCTCTCTCTCTCTCTCTCTCTCTCTCTGTGTATATATATATATATAAATATATATAGTTTTTTATACAGTTTTTTCATAAGAAAAAAGTAATTATTAAATATATTTTACAACAAATTATGCTGGACAAGAGTATTGTACATCCTTCAGAAATGCATCACAAAATTCAAATGGTCTGTTTTTATGAGTGTTGTCTTACATTTTGTTAAGCCAGAGACATTCTTCCTGGGATGAATGTGAATTTGACACATTGTTGACTGAGTATCCTGCTTAGCTGGATGAATGGCAGCAGTGGTTTTGCGTTTTCTGGCTCATTGCTTTGAAATGAGTCTCCCAGTGTCATTGTCAACAAGCGCAGGGAGAGGGAGGATCTCTATCTCTTTTTATTCCAGCGACTCGTCTCTCTCTCTGTGTGGTGTGGCAGTTCTGGCGTTTTTTTCTCCAACCTCATCCTCGCTTGCTGCCAGCCTTTCTTTCCATGCTTCCCTCTCTGTGCAGCAAGCCCTCACGTCACCGCCTCCCCGGAGCTGCTGGAGGAGTCGTGGGGGATGGGGAAAAAGGAAGGATGGAGGAAGGAAGGAGGAGGGATAGAAGGGTGAATGGAGGGAGGCGGTGGAATTCTGCAGGTTGCCACGGTGAGCCAGTCGATAGCACATTGAGCCACTTCGCTGCTGCACCCTTTCTCTGTCCTTCACCTGATACACAGAGGAGAAAGGCGGAGGAGAGTGTGTTCTGTATCTAATGCTCTGCCTTCCCTAGTTACTGTTGCTATGCCTGCCAAGCTTTCCTTTCACCAATGGTTTGCATGTAGCTTTAACTGGTAATAATGGCAGATTTACCACCAGAAATTATTTGCAATTTTTAAAATAACTCTGCCTGCAATTAAAGAAACAGACAAACTACTCATTTGCAGGCAGAAATCTGTGGTTGTACAGGCAGAGAGCTAAGACTTGACCAATTGGAGCAAATCGTTTTAACAGCGATGAATTGATGCGTCTTTGTTGGTAAAAACATCAATATCCTCAAAGGACAATATCCTCACATATGGTTTTGATGAAAGCTTACACACTGCTTAGAATTTTAGATGAACAATGAAATGTTTCAGTTTGTCAGTTTTTTTCTGTTTCTCATTAGAAATGTGATCAATAGAAAAACAGCATTTCAAAGTGTATTTCTAGCCAGGGCATCAAATACTGCAGTTTTTGTCAGAGGCAGAAGCTTCTCATGCAAAACACAAAGATGCAAATGCAAAATATGTATTTTAGAATCAGTTTCATGAAGCACTGGCTAAAGGAAATTATGCCTTTTCAAAGAGTGACCAAATCAAGAGGTAGGAGGGTCGGCAGTGGATTAAATAGTAAGATTAGGCCCTTTTTTCACTTGACACCTGGCTCGGTGGGAAAGTATTTCACCGACAGTTGGGTCAGCATCAAACTACTTTGCAGCAGACATGAGCTTCAGGCTAATTTCTAATCTGCATTAAATACACATATGTCATAAGTTTGTATTTTGGTATGTTTTCAGAGCGTTTGTGTACCAAAATGCAGCAAACAGAGCAATACTACTGGAAATCATGGGGGCAGTGCTAAGTAGTAGAGCTCATGTGCATCCAATTTATATAACACACACACACACACACACACACACACACTCTAAGTCCTGTTCTCTATCACATATTTATTCCCAGATAGACACATCACAAGGAAACGTGGGTTCAGTGTATTGCACAAGGACACTGGCCTATAGTCTGGGCAAGCCTGGAATTAATCCACTGACCCTGCGGTTGATAGACTGCTTTTCCACCTGTGCAACAGCTCATCTCCTCTTTCCAGAAACACACACATACCCACCGTAATGTATCAATATGACAAGAAAGCTTTGAAACTGATGGCAACAACTTGTGGAAGAAAAGATTAAAGTGATGACTTTTTTTTTTTCGTTCTTTAAATAGTCTGTCAATAAAACAGCTAGAATCTTGTTTTCTGTCTTGCTGATTCAGACATAAAAATAAAAAAAAAGAAAAACTAGGTGTTTATTATATTATATTAATATTTTTAGAATGATTAAAATCAGAAACATGACCTGTAGGATACTGTTTAAAACGGTCCCATTACACTGTTGTGGAGACATGCCCATCCTCTAGGAAGAGATATACTAGAAAAGTACATTTTAGTTTTCAGCTCCACAAAATGGGAAAGGCTTCAACTGATCTCTTCTAAAGGGCTACTAGTGTTAAAAAAAGTCAGTTTAAAAATGCCACTTTAAATGGCAAAACTGCATTAGTTTCATCTAGAGATCTGGGTATACACCCCGTCAGAACCCAGTGTGAAACTACTGATCTTTCTGTTATGCTGTCTCTCAGGTGGCGTTTTTCTGTGGGTGGATAGTTCAGCTCAGCTCGTCATTTTCCTCTACAGACAGAATCCCCTCATGGCATGGAGGGCATCACATGTTTAGAACTGTAGCATGTTTACAGCTGTGGTGACACACGCAACTTCCTTGTGTACTTTATTACATTATCTTGATTTAGCAGATACTTTTATCCAAAACATTGTACATGTTAGGATTGAAAGGAAGCATTTATCGAGTGGTCGTTGCATTGAATTGGTTTTTGACAGCCTTTTTCAACATGTTTTTTTCACGGAGTGAAAAACAGCTGCAGAAAGCTCAACTTTGTTCAGTGGAAAGACAAAAAAAGATCGGCTTTTAAATCCACGCTTGTGTATAAAAAACATTCTCATGTATTCTTTAGTCATTCACACAATATGTGATCCATGCACACAAATGAGATATACATGACTTTGGAAATTGTACACCAGTATTTCAAACAACCTGATTAGAGCTCTCTAGTGTTTCCACATTAGTTGGGAGGGCTTAAGGGATCTTGTTCAAGGCCCACAGAGGTGAATGACTAGGCAAATTTTTTACATCCTTTCATGAATGTCAACCCTCCACACTCACTCCTCATGTGGGTAGCTGTCCTTCTTTCAAGCTTGGGTCCTCTAGCAGAGAAGCTTGAGGGTTCTGTGCACTATCTTAGCCTTTCCTCTGACTCAGCTCTTTTGGATAGAGATCTCTGATGGTGTTTCTGGGATCTTCTGGAGCCACTCTTCTGTTGCCTTACTTTCCTTGTAGATTTCCTCCTCAGCCCTTGGATTTTCACTGCCAGTTATTCCAAAGCATTACACTTTGATGCCAAAAGATCATAACAAAGAAGTGGAGTGTGGGGGACAGATTTGATGGTCACCATATCTTAATATTAGATGTTAGGATGTATGCAGCACATGTGCTTTATGCATCCTTTAGCTCAGGAAATGATTCACCATGATGGACTGAAGAGGAATTTCAGATTACTAAATAATGATCTACCCCAGAAAATTTGAAATGAAACTGGACTGCGAAACTCTTTTATTCCTGAAGATCAATTTTACTTGATCACATTCAAACTAAGTGTATACGCTGAAACTCTGGGGTATGACAGACTTGCTGTAAGCTCTGATTGGACAGCTGATGCTGGAAGGAGCCTACATATTCGTAAACAAACTGATCATTTACAGAGTTAACACAAGCGCACATGCACATGCATACACACACACAAACACAAACACATAAAACACAAATGCACTCCAGCCTAAGTTTCCATCCATTATCCACCCACCAGCAGCAGCAGCAGACAGCTACCAGAGCACATCATGGCTGCAGTAAGTCAGATTAATGTGCCACATATTTTTCCTGTATCCTTTCTCTTTCTCTGCCTGTATTGAGTCTTTGAATAAATTACTCTTCCTGTTATGAAGTGCATTAAGTATGTGATCATAATATGGAATTGCATTTGTGAGTGCAAATGACAAAGAGAGGGAGGGAGAATATCTGCTATAACGTGTCCAATGTCATGCAAATTACGAGCTGCAGGCCCATGTTGAGGAAACAAGGCCATTGATTGGAGTACCTTCCACTGTTGCTATGTTCCTCTTGGTGATGTCCTGCGGGGGAGCAAATTTGCTTGTAGTGATTGAATTTTAATTTTTTTGAAGGGTGCTACATAGTGTGGAGGAAAAAAAAAGACAGAAGTGCTGAGAACAAGAGGAATAATGATGCAAGAAATCTGAATAAAAAAATGTAACTGCCCTCCACAACAATGAGGCTTGAAAGAGACATATTTTTAAAACTTGTTTTCAAAATCTAAATTAAGCCAAGAGCAAAAGAATGGGTCTGGAGATATTCAACCATTATTATTTTAGCACAAACAGCCTAAAATCCAAGCCTGATGCAGCTTATTCCTTTGTAAAATTCAGTTGTACTGTTGCTTGAAAATTATTACCACCACATCAGTCACAGGCTGTGTCCGAATATACACCCTACTCCCTACATAGTGCCCTGTATAGGGGTCACGCCATTTTGTCAAAGTGTCCGAATGTCCAGAGAGAAAAAAGTAGGGCACTCAAAATTACCCACAATGCATCTTGAAAAGAATTGAGCATCGATGGTCACTAGACAGGTTAATAAAGACCACAATGCATTGCGGGCAGAAGCTCAACATGGCGCAAGGAGGCGAAAAAATTTGTCTCGCGAAAATACCTATAAGCAAACAAACAAAGAATAAAATACAACATAAGGAAAAAAAAAAAAAAATATTTACACACAACTTTGGATTGGATTTGTAATGACATCTTGACGTGGGTCGTGGTTGCCGTGGTGACGGCGGTAGTCACGTGGTTTGCGGCGAGGAAAAAATGGGCAGCTTCGTGTCCGAATCGCCAAGAGAATGAGTGCAGTATGTAAGGCAAGGCAAGGCAAGGCAGTTTATTTGTATAGCACATTTCATGTACAGGACAATTCAAAGTGCTTTACATAAAACAAAGACATTACAGATATTTAGAATAGTAAAAGGCATCAACTCATAATCAACACATAATCACAATAAAATAATAAATTACATTAAAATGATTAAAAGCAAGATAAGTTAAAAAAAGGTACCGTGCAGATTTCATGCATAGGCGCATGAGAAAAGAAAAGTTTTTAACCTGGATTTAAAAATGTCTACATTTGGGGAAAGTTTAATCTCCACTGGCAGTTTGTTCCATTTGTTTGCAGCATAACAGCTAAATGCTGCTTCTCCATGTTTAGTCTGGACTCTGGCCTGGACTAGTTGACCAGAGTCTTTGGATCTAAGAGCTCTGCTAGGTTTATATTCTCTGAACATATCACAGATGTATTCTGGGCCTAAACCATTCTGGGATTTGTAAATGATCAGAAGGGTTTTAAAATCTATTCTGTGACTGACTGGAAGCCAGTGTAAAGATTTTAAAACTGGTGTGATGTGTTCAGATCTCTTAGTCCTGGTTAAAACTCTAGCAGCAGCGTTCTGGATGAGCTGCAGATGTTTAATGCTCTTTTTAGGAAGTCCTGTTAAAAGACCATTACAGTAATCCAGTCTACTGGAGATGAATGCATGGATGAGTTTCTCTTGGTCTTTCTGGGAGACTAAACTTTTAATTCTGTTGATGTTTCTGAGCTGGTAAAAAGCTGTCTTAGTGACAGCTTTGATATGGCTGCTGAAAGTCAGATCTGAGTCTATCAACACTCCCAGGTTACGAACTTGGTTGGTAATTTTAAGAGCCCGAGTCTCCAGGTGTTTGCCAATGCTGACCCTCTTCTCTTTGCTACCAAACAGAATAATCTCAGTTTTGTCTTCATTTAATTGTAGGAAATTCTCCCTCATCCAGGTGTTTATTTGCTCCAGACACTGACACATTAAGTCTATTGGACTGCAGTCATCTGGTGACAGAGACACATAAAGTTGTGTATCATCTGCATAACTTTGATAACTAATGTTATAGTTTTGTAATATTTTACCCAAAGGGAGCATATACAAGTTGAACAGAAGAGGTCCAAGGACTGACCCCTGGGGGACTCCACAAGTCATGGCCACTCGCTCGGATTCATAGCTGCCGATCGTAACAAAATAACTCCGGCCTTCTAAATAGGACCTGAACCAGTTAAGAACTGCTCCAGAAAGTCCAACCCAGTTTTCCAGCCTGTGCAACAGGATTCTGTGATCTACAGTATCAAACGCAGCACTGAGATCCAACAGAACCAGGACTGATACTTGACCAGAATCGGTATTCAACCTAATGTCATTTAACACTTTGACCAGAGCTGTTTCAGTGCTGTGATGAGGTCGGAAGCCGGACTGAAATTTATCAAGATTTCCACTTTCATTTAAAAAGTCATGAAGCTGGTGAAATACAACTTTTTCAATAATCTTGGAAATAAAAGAGAGGTTAGAGACAGGTCTATAGTTGTTCATTATAGAGGCGTCTAGAGTCCTTTTCTTTAGGAGTGGCTTAATAGCAGCTATCTTTAGTGACTGGGGAAAAATGCCTGATGCCAGTGAGCTGTTAACTATCAGTAGGAGATCACTTTCTACTGAGGTAAAAACTGTTTTTAAAAAGTCGGATGGTATCATGTCCAGAGTGCATGTTGTTGATTTCAAATGCCAAACTGTTTCTTGTAGGACTTTTAAATTCACCATTTTAAATTGTGACATGACATCAGAATTATTTCCGGGTTTTAGACACAGACTAATTTTCTTGTTTGACTGTATGGAATTAATATTTTGCCTAATTGTTTTAATTTTTTGGCTAAAAAAGTTTGCAAATTGGTTGCATTTCTCAGTGGAAAGGAGCTCAGGGCTTATCTGTTTAGGAGGATTTGTAAGTTTTTCAATCATGTAGTGTGAGGGGTTAGGGAGTAGGGTGGACATTTGGACACAGCCACAGTTTTCAACTGGTTGTTTTTTTATTACCTGCACAAGGTTTTGTTGACCATGAGGCAATACTAAAGAAACAATCTCATACGCACCTCATCTCATACGGTGTAAAAATTAAATGACATGAAAAATACAACATAATAGTGAAGATGGCATTGCAGGGAATGAAACATTTGATCAATGTTTTTTGTTTAAATGTTAAGTTTCTGCTTTGTTTTATTTCATGAAATGTCTGTACTTACTATTTCACTTACAATGTGTTTTAATGGAACAAGTGTTTTTTGTTTGTGTCACTAAGTGTTGCTATCTTGTATAAAATGTTGTCTTTTTTAACTATCACTGCATTTTTGAAATGCAGTTTTAGAGTGAAAAAAAAATTCTTTGCATTTTTCTTTTCCTATGGACTCTAACAGAATAAATGTTTTTTAACAAATGGCTGACATGATAATTATTACTATAGTAACAATAGTAAAATGGTCAAAGTTGAAACAGTTATGGGATAAATACACTCTTTTGGCATTATATACTCAAACCAAGTGGTAGAGTATTTTCTTTAAATTATCAATAAAATTTATTGTATTAGCTGAAAACAGACATCAAACGTTAGAGCAGACTTTTAAACAGTTACGACTCGTGTTTCCTTTATTCTAGAAATCAAATGTTCTCTTTCCTTCATTGTTGTCTTTTTGGCATTATTGTTGTGTTTTGAGCCACTCCTATTTCCTCCTATTCAGTTCGTTGTTACAAAGTACAGTACCCAGCTATTTCAGGCATTACTGAGCATTGTAATGAGATGGAGAAAATATATATAGTTTTCAAATATACTGATGCACTTACAACCTTTTACATAGACTATAGTTGTTGTGAAGATTATCACGTTTACTAAATGATGAAATTCTGAAAGAATTAATACACAACAGATAATGACCATGAAAGGATATTTCAAAGAGGAAATAAGGGACAAAGCAGTTCAGTACTGGTTCCAACTCAGAGTGCCCTTTCAGAGCTGCCGCCCCTCTGCTGCTGGCATTAATCACCCTTGTTCCCTTTCTCCTCACCCACTGTATTCAACTTGACCTTTTCCTCCTTCTGGCTGCTTCCACTCAAAACCCTGAAGCCGTTTGATATGTGGGAACATTTTCTCTGACCAGACATCTTGCAACCTTGGTTACACTGTGGAGGAGAGAATGGGAGGACAGAGGAGGAAGGACGAGTTGGTGAGAGATTGAAGTGTAGATTACAAAAAGAGGTTCTGAGACTGGCAAGGAGAGTGTGAACAAACTTTTAGTTTGGATTTAAACAGGTTTTAATTATAAAATGCTGATATAAAAAGGAATCAGGTAAACTGAGCAAAGTTATATTTATCAATATTATATTTGGACAAATTTTACTTCCTCAATAGTCTTTTTTTAGTCACATAACTCTGAGGATTCCTCCTTCAGTCATGGTTGTACGGTTAGCTGGGATTCACAGATGAGTGGGAGACACAGAAGAAGAGATCACCAGAGATGAAGTACTGCATTAGATCTTTTTAAATACACATTAGTGTGAGAGATGGTGAGAAAAATTAGATTTGATTCACAGGGAGATTTCAAAATTACTTTTGAATTTCATTCTGGGTAAAAAGAGCTGCAGAGATAAGAGAACTGGAGGAGGAGGAGGAGATGGGACTGAAGCGTTAACGCTAAATTAGCAGGAGTGGACCTGAGAGAAATTAGATTTGATTCAGTGGCTAAGGAAGGAAGAGTGGGAATTATCCCTCAGTTCTGTGGAAAGTGTTGGCTTTGAAAGAGGAAGAGAGGGAAAGAGAAAGAAAAGGAGGGGGGGCGTATTTTGCAAAGAAAGCTGTTGTGCTTTGTCAATGACTGGTGAATGAACCGTGCTCTTCGCCCAATGCTTTGCTCACCTCTGCTGTCACTCTCTCAGTGTGTTACAGACTCAGTAAATAACACCACTGTCTACACAACACGACACCTCTGGTGCTGCTTCATCTGAATGTTCCTCAGTCTGCTGCTACTGAGTTGGTCAAAGCTTGACAAACACCATTAAAAACCAATAGCTTCCTTTTGACATGCTCTCCATTCCCCCACCCTGACATTGTTGCGTGTTAATCACGTTAAACAGCACAGTGTTGCCTACAGCACATTCCTCATAGGCTCAAAACAGGTGGCCACTAACAGGGGTCAGGCTCATTGGGGGGGGGGGGGTTGATTGTTAAGTTCATGTTTAGTGTGTATGTGTGTGTTGTTACAGGAGAGATAAACAAGTGAAGGCGTCAGAACACAAACAAAGGCATGCACACGCGACCGAATGCTCTGCTTGTACTAAAGCCAAATGAAAAATTGTTAGGGGCCAGAGAGGGAGGCCTGTCAGCAGATTCATAACTTAGAAGCCTTGTGCAAGTCTGCACAGCCCAGAAAGAGAGACAAGAGGCCGATCCTGGCAGAGAGACAGCAGACTAGATGCAAACACACATAAATGTGCACACACCTGTGCAACGTCGAACAATGTGGACACACACACTTACATTAGGGAGAGAAGGTGGCATGGGACCAGGAGGTCTTTGCTGCATCTGGTCCACGTGTCTGAGCTGGCCATTGTTTTTTGGCCTTATCAGAAACCCTGCTGCTTGTTGAGAGTGATCACTCAATGTTAGTGTGTTTTGGAGAGTACACTAAATAAATAGGATATTTTCTAAACTTTAGTGAGCTCATTTAGTTATTTAACAATCATTAGGCTTCATATTGCGGGAGGATGAGTTAATTAATTAATTACATTTAATACAAAACCAAATCATATAATGTAGGAAATCTCCTAATCTACAAACAGAACAGACAAATAATAAATAAATGAATAGATTAATTTAACAAAATAAAATGTGTAATATAGAAACTGACCATGGAGATTTAAAATCAAATATCCATACTTAGTAGGAGTGTAAAGACTTTCAGACAAGCAGCATGTTGTTTAAGAGTTATAAAATTAGTTTAGATTTCATTTGTAGAACATGAAATAAATGTGGGTCAGTTGAGGGAGTCAAATAAAATCCTTCTACGTACTAAAAGAGTTCATGGATAAAAAGTATTGCACCTTTCTGGATAAGAGGACCACCCAACCTTAAAGTATGAAATCCAGTGAGCACTATAAGCATCACTGGTGATAAATCTCAGGGCAGAAATTCATGAGCTGAGGAGGATACATGTCTATAAATTACATCAGCACTGTCTAAAACCTGAAAGAAAATGGCCTCAACAACCCTTTTTCCTATTGAGTGTTTGAACAGGGATTTTATTTTTGTAGGAGGAATTTCTCTTTTCTTTCCTTTTTTTTTCTTTACTTGAGGCAGCACAGAATGTTGCGGGATCTGAATGCTAATTTTTCCTCTCTTCTCCTCAAGCTCTTCTCTTCTCACTGCCCCATCCTTTGTTTCCCCTTGTTGGGTCCAGCGTGAACGTGATTACGCAATAACTAAATTAAAGAACAATACTCCAGCATCAATGGGAGCCCTAAATCCATAAAACTTTATTTCAATTTTATCTGCTATGCTCCCCTTGGCAAACCAAGTTTGTTTAGCACAGCACAGCAGCCAGACCATCATCCTGTTTGCTATGATGCTGAGCAGGACAAGAGAGAAAAACAAAATGTTATAAATTTTGATGTCAGTATGCACAAAAAATCTGAAATACAATGCAGCACTGTGTCATTTGTGTAATGGTGATCGTGAACATGTGTAGAAAGTAAGGACCTAAAACTGAACCCTGTGGTACACCTTCTACAGATAAAACTCAGTTTCTAAGATCCTGAACCAAATACAAAGACTAGTGTCAAATCTAATATCTTGTTGCTTCTGCAGAAACAGGACCTGATCTGTTAAGGTTTGCAGGAAGACAGGCAGGAACCAGGAAGGAGCAGACAGAGGATTCTGTAAAGCGGTAAGAGGTTTATTTGAATGAATCCAGAGTCCTTGAAAAGCAGCTGAGGCAGGGGTGGTGGCAGGGCAGCAGGCCAGAACGACAGCTTGTGGTGGATCCTTCAGACTGGAAAGTGGCACTCTTCCGTAAAGGTAGGTAGACAGGACAAAAAGTGTTACGAGTCAGACTATACACAAAAACTCAAAAGAATCTCTTAATGGCCGGTGTTGTACCACGAGGGTAAGGCAACGATCTGGTGACGAGTGGACTGCAGACTGGCTCTTATGTAGGCTGGCAAAGCCAAACAGCAGCAGGTGAGTGGCATCTCCCATTACCACCAGGTGAGGAGAATCTCGAATTAGCACCACTACCCCCATGCCCAGATCTCTGAATCACAAGTAGCAGAAACAGAACATGACAAAATAACAGTGATATATAATCCTGACATGAACTGCATGATGTGAGAACATCCACTAAAACGCTGCACAATCGAACTGTTCATAATTATTATTACACAGTCCTGTGCAACCATGCAAGGTCTTTAAGATGTTCTGAATCTAAACAGGAATGTCAAAGTTAACTAAAATATACTTCCTTTAATGCAAATGAAGTTCCTTTCCCACACACACACACACACACACACACCCACACGCACACACATACATACAAACACACACACACACCCACATTCAGTCTGTAACGCAGCATTGTTTGCCAACAACTGAGTCACTGAACCATTCAGACTACAGACTGCTGAGCAGCTGAAATCAGTTAACATCCTCAGTTTTCAAAACCATTAAAACATGTCATTCAAAGGAAGAAATATCTAAAACAAAAACAAAGTCTGAATAAAAGCTACTGAGTGTGTTGCTGCATCATAATATTTCCTACAATGACACTGGTCAGTGAAGACACTAAAAATCGTTTCTGCTCATTTGTGTTTGTTAAAGTTTTAAACCAATTAATAAATAACAGATTTAAATGTTTGATACATCAAAAATATGGTTTGTAGATAAAGTGGTAGAAAATGGCTGTAATTACAGCAATATCACTAAAACTAAATTGGATTTTTCAACTGCTTCATTTGGAGGTAAAATGAAATCTGAGCTTTGCTTTTCATTGTGATGTTTCAAGTTCTTCAGACAAATCTGACGGCCATGTTTTGTGTCGTGCCATCTTGCGGTGCCGCCATTTTTGCAGTGGCAACCTCGTATCCGCTGCCACCTGCTGACACTGACAGCAGAAAGGATATCTGGGCTGGCAACAGTAGAGTTAGGCATTGGTTACGACAACAACCAGAATAGAGAAAGAGCACCGCAGGGGAAAAAGTCAACTCGACATTCCTCCTCATCTCAGTTTAAGTACTGTAATAATACTGTAGCTAGATCGTTTAGTTGTAGTCGATCACTGCTGACCATTGATCCTAACAAATGAAATATGCATTAGATTTTTTTTCAAAGACGAAAACATAAATACATTTCATATGTCACCTTCTAACAATAGAACACATCACGCAAATTTCACACTTTTTCAATAACTATCAGGTTAGAACTAAATGGTTCTTTTACTGCTTGGAAGGTCTACGCTAAGTAATTTTTCACAATATCTCCTAAATAATTTACTCTCAGCAGCAGGATAGGCCCTTCTCTCTCTTAGTTCATTAGCATTAACTAGCATAATAACATGACTTGTTGCACCATGTTAAGCTTGACAGCAACATGGAAATGCAGAATTTAGTGTCGAATTGACAACTTTTCACTGCAACTTACCGTGCTGTTGTTGTTGAGAATAAAATCCTTTCTGTTAATATTCTTGACCAGCTTCTGTTGAACGGGTTGTTAGAAGAAAGGGACCATGTAGACCAAGAGGTCTCAGACAGGGGCAATGTTAGGTCAATACTCTTTGCATTTAGTTTATTTCCACAACAAGTCCAGCCAATGATCCAACAGCTTCTAGAAGCACCTTTGGCAGCAATAACCTGAAGTAATGGTTTTCTGTATAACGTCACCAGACTCTTGCATCATTTTAGGGGAATTTTGGTCAAATCTGCTTTACAAAGCTGCTTCAGCTCCTTGCTTTCATCCAGGTTGAAACTAAGTTCTGGACTTTGACTGGGCCATTGTAGAACCTGCATTCTTTTATTTTATTTATTCAATTGTAGATTTGCAGTGGGTTTGGAATCATTGACCTGCTGCATGATCCAAGTTCAGTTAAGATTTAGCTGTTAGATGGACTCATATTTGACTCTAGAGTACTGTGGTACACAGAGGAGTCTGTGATCCACTCAATGACTGCAAGGTGTCCAGGTCCTGAGGCTGCAAATTCCAAATTATCATCCCTCCACGACTGTGCTTGACAGTTGGTATGAGGTGTTTGGTGAGACCCAATGTCATAGAGCATTGGGTCTCATTCACCAACCTATGAACACATTTGTTTTTAAAAATGCACTTTGTAACTTTACAACCTTAAAATTCTGCTTTCCGGACTCATCCGATGGCACAGTGACATTTATTATGTGCATTTCTGGAGCTGTAGCTGCCACGCAGCATCCTTAAGCTGAGAAACCTCAGGATTCCTGGGAGAAAAATATAACTTTTTCTCCTGGGACGCTGCATGACGTTTCAGCTAAATGCACAGTGTCACATGCCAACAAGCGGATAAAAACACACAGGCCGTTTTGTATGCTGAAGAAGAGCAAGCTGAATAATTATTTTGCTTTTATAGAGATGCTCCTGGCTGCTTTTTACCCTCTTAATTCCCATGGAAACAGTTAAGAAAGAAGTTGTGCCTCTGAATTTTGGCTTTATTATTTGTTGAATAAAAATGTATTCCTCATTTAGGTTATTTAGTTTTATCTTTAGACCTCATAAGGACCATGTGATTTTCTGTTGTGTCCTAATACATTAAACCTTAGAACTGAAGAGGCTGTGCTTTTGTATTTTTATGTACATGATAGTATTCATATTAATTTATTATCATGTAGATGTCGCTCACTCGGTCAGTGTCTTTTAATAACATTACATATTTTATTGACAAAAGGGAATTTATCTTATTATTTGTACTATAAAAAATTCCAACTATTAACCAAGCGCTTCTCCTTATTTTAGCAAGGAAAAAATGTTAGTAGATTTTCTACTTTAAAGCAGTGAAATGTTGTGAAATCATCCCAAAAGACCCATATGCCTGTGGGTCTGGACAGACTGCTGTACTTTACATGCATCTTAATTTCTCTGCTGTGAATGTCTCTTTGATATACTGGTAAATCTTCTCTAATTTGCATAAAAAATCATTAAAATGTTTTCCTCTTCTTTGCATGCATAATCATTAGAATGAACAACTATTTGCATGAGTGCATAACGTGGCTGAGGTGTGTTTTGAAACGTGCATGAGAACACAAGAGTGTGTGTCAAAGCAAGGCCATGTTTGCAGGTATTTTTCCATGAGGGGTTTGCATTTGTATTCAGGTCCCTCTCTCTTTTACACACACACACACACACACACACACACACACACATACACGCAGGCCTGCAGAGGGAGAAATAGTGGGAGACGAGAGGGAGAGGAGCAGTGAAGCGTGAATTATGGATTTTGAAGGATTTCCCATTGCTGCAGGACTGTGAGAGATGGAGAGAAAGCGGTAAAGCCAGAGAATAATGAAGAAAAAAGGTATAAAAAGAAAGAAAGTGGAGATGGGGAGAGATAGCATATCTTCAATCAAAAGTGTGTGTGTGTGTGTGTGTGTCTTTGTGTTATATACTTGTTCAGGTATGTAAAATTAAAATAAAAAATGGAGGAACTTACAAGGTACAAGGAACTTTTATACTTTTGCTTTGCTCTTGGGGCAGTGTGTGTCCAAAGGTGAGGGGCGGGATGGTGGGGGGGGTTCAACACTTCTGTTTTCACAACTTGGACCTTCTGGAGTGGCCTCTCTCTCTGTCTTTTTCCCTCAGGCTGCTGTGTGAAATGGAGCAGTCAGGTGGTGAATGCTTAACCACGTGTGGCAGTGGATCAAAACATTTTTCTGGTGGAAACGCTTTCACGCAAGCAATAAAACGGGTGATAACCTCCTTGCATGTCCCCACACATACACCTGGTCACGTTCACATGCACTACAAGTGGTATTAGTTAAGATAAGATTTAGTACCATGTGTTAACTGCCAGTCTACAAACACTTCTCTGTTGTTCTCATCTCATTACTTTCCTTTGTCGTTTTTCTGCCTCAAAAACCTCAGGATCTGACTTGCACTCAGTTTCTTCCTGCACTCGGGGCCTGGTTATGCATCAGGGTGTCAATGCAACATGGGGTTTGCTCTCTTGCACACACAGAATCCAAAATGATCCTGTATATCCTAAACAACTGTCTGTAGGATAGATATTTAATCTCATTACAGCCTCCACTGAAAGCCTCCCTCATCAGGCCTCTGCACTCTGAGCAAGTCAGACTTGATCATGGCTTGTTGGCTTCTGCTACAAATGGATTAAACTTTTATTTCACCTTAGCCAGCTTCCAAAACTTACCTTTGAAAAAATAGGCCTAAAATAAGAAATGTAATTGGTCAGTTTTATTTTATTCTTGACTATTTTTCTTTTCTTTTCTTTTCTTAATTTTTGCGGTATTTTCTCAAATGAGTAAATTTCAAGCACAACCTCTTAAAGATGCCCTGCAGGGCAGTGGTGTATCCAGGACTTTTTTAATGTGGTGGCCATGATAAGAATTGATGTGGGGTGGAAAATCAATAGATCATGTCTAACAGCTGTGTGTAGCAAGATCCTTGTTAACCTTGGTTAAAACCAGTATCTAAAATTCTTGGGTGTCAGGAAACCTTTAAAATAACAGCTTTCAGCCCTTTTAAAAATCAAAAACAAAAACTCTCTCTCTCTTTTTTTTTTTTTTTTTTTTTATTTCCAGTGGTGGCTGCACGGTGGTGTGGTGGTTAGCACCACGGCCTCGCAGCAAAAATGTGGTTTGAGCCTTGGCTGCGGGGAGGTGGCCTTTCTGTGTGGAGTTTGTATGTTCTCCTCATTTATTTGTGGATTTTGTCTGGGTACTCCTCCCACCATCCAAAGACGGTGGGAGGAGTACTAGTGAAATAATAATATAATAACCTATAAATAATAAAAAGTTAGTTTTTCTCTTTAATTACAAAGAAGTACAAGTACATTATCAAGATGTGTACATTTAATGAGCTATCCTTTTTTGACAACTTGACATTTATTGAGAAAAAAAAGTGCAGATTCAACAATATTTAGCCTCAGTTTATTATTTATACATGCATTACAATTTACAGATTACAATGCATCTAAAAATGCACAAAACATTTTATCACAAGTATCTGGAACTGAAAAGCATTCTGATTAGAGTCATTTTTCAAGCAATAATTAATTAATTAACTAATTAAAATATTCATGTGAAGCCACTGAAACGCTACATGCGTGGAAATCTGCATCCCTGTTTGCACACAGAAAACTGTAACAGAAAGGTAATATAAATATATTTCCAAATGCTGCAGTGAATGTCCTGGTGTGTCTGTCAACATCTGCAGGATTTACTTAAGTTCTGGCAGTGGTACTGGTAGCCACATATACTGTACACACACAAATGCACACAATGTTTGTTATGTTAACAAAGCTGAATGGACAGTGTGTCACTATTTCCTACTGCTGATCCAATGTCACTAGGTACACAGACAGTCACACACACAAAAAAACACACACAAGCACACACACACGTGAGGACATGTCTCATGCGGTTTGACCTGTTTAATCACCACTTCAGACAAGATGTGACTAAATTGTTCCCGATCATGTCACACTGTCCTGAGGACCTGCTGATCATGACTCTTGAAATGAAATGAAATGAATGAAATGAAAAATACTTTATTAATCCCAAAGGGAAATTCAATATCGTAGTAGTAGTAATTTTTTTTTTTTTTTTTTTTTTTTTTTTTTTTTTTTTTTAAACAATCACATTAATTAATTAAGGGCTTTGTTCTTCAGCCTGATAGCTGCTGGAAGGAAGGATCTTCTGTATCTCTCTGTCTTGCATCGGACTTGAACAAGCCTCCCACTGAACACACTCTGTTGTTTCGTCACGGCGTTGTGTAGAGGGTGTGAAGGATCTTCCATTATCTTCGTCAGCTTGTACAGAATTCTTTTTTTGATGATCAACTCCAGCGGCTCCAGAGTTACTCCAAGCACAGAACCAGCTTTCTTGATCAGTTTGTTAATTCTTTTCAAGTCTCTGGTTCTGATGCCGCTGCCCCAGCAGATTGCTGCAAAGCTGATTGCACTTTCAACAACAGACCTGTAGAACATTTGCAACATTTTGGTGCAGACGTTAAAAGATCTCAGCTTCCTTAAGAAGTAGAGTCTGCTCTGACCTTTCTTGTAAATGTACTCAGTGTTGCTTTTCCACTCAAGTCTGTTGTCCAGCTGAACTCCAAGGTACTTGTATTCCTCCACCACCTCCACCTCCTCTCCCATGATGGAAACACTTCTATGTGTGTTCTTGTTCCTCCTGAAGTCAACAATCATCTCCTTTGTTTTCTTGGTATTCAAGATGAGATGATTGTCACCGCACCATTTCACAAACTGACCGACCAGTTCTCTGTACTCTGCTTCTTGTCCATCACTAATACACCCAACAACTGCTGAGTCATCAGAGTATTTCTGCAGATGACAGAACTCAGAGTTGTACTGGAAGTCTGAGGTGTACAGCGTGAATAGAAATGGTGAAAGTACAGTCCCTTGTGGTGTTCCAGTGCTGCTGACCACCATCTCAGACACACAACCTTTCAGTCTCACAAACTGTGGTCTGTTTGTGAGGTATTCGTAAATCCAGGTGGTTGTGGAGGGATCCACCTGGAATTTCTGCAGCTTCTCTCTTACCTCCACCTCTGCATGGATAGCTAAACTCTTAGCAATCATCTACGCAAATATAAAACAACATAGAGCAGCTGCTTTTATCTGCCTCCTCATGTGAAATTTATAATGCCAAACAAGTTTTACTGTTGGAGAAAAGATGGATCTCTAATCATTTTTCTTGCATTGTTATATATATAAAAACATATTGAAAAGTGTTTTTGTAGATTGTGCTTTGATGTTCATTAGATCACATTATTTTATTCATTTTTCTTTTTCAAAATTCAGGATTGGTTTTCATCCAGCTTCAACAATAACTGAGTGGAAAGCAGCATCAAGAAGCATCAAGATTATATTCATCTTGCATTGAATCATCTGTAAATAAGCAAAAACAAAAAAAAAAAAGAATAATATAATAACATTAAGAAACATTTAATCTATTCCAATGTTTCTTAAAACATTGGAATAGATTTGTCATGGTCTGAATGGTGCTCTGCTGGCCAGGTCCCTGATTGTTTTCCATCTGTGATTGCTCATGCTGCTCACCTGTTTCACATGGCATTTAACTCTCCTGTGCTTGCTCTCCAGTGCCAGATTGTCATACGTCGTGCGCCCAGCAATCCAACAGTCTTTGCCATAGTTTTTGCCAGTGTTTTAAGGATTTCGCTCCCCAACTGACTTGCCCGTCCCCTCTGGGTTCTGCTTTCTACCTTTGGGTCCTTACTTGTCTTGACCGCACCTCCATATCTAGCCCTCTGCCAGTCCACTTGCTGCCTTTCTCAGATGCACCACTACCCCTGTTGGACTGGCTCCCCAGAAAACCAGGTTGTTCCTTTTTTTTCTCCATTGTAAAATAAAACTTTCAACTGTTCAACTGTTGGCTTGTTTCGGTCATTACAAGACTAATGTCTTTAGGTTTTGACAGTCTGAGGTTAATCCACACTGAAGTATTTATTTAAACTACCGACAGATTATCCTGGTTGGAAGTTGAAAAGTGACAAAACAGTGACGATAAAACTCAGGTTGTATTACCAAAAAGCATTTACTGTCTGCAAGATAAAGGAAAAACATGACTGCAGGTATGTGTCATGTGGTTTCCTGTATGCTACAACAGTACTTTTTTTTTCTTCTTTTTTTATTTGTCACACACCAATAGTCCATGACTTTTTTTAATCTCAGGAGTGTTTTAGGTACACTGTGCTTATAGTGTGAGTGTGTGTTGTGAGTAGAAAAATCAGTGGTGCGAGCAGTGCAGGTCTGGATCAAACTGACCTTATTGCAGCCCTCATGCTGTATGAGACCCAGCTCCACTGTGGAAACTGTGTGTGGGTTGTGTAGAATAATAATCATTGCCCAGTAGATACAGTTCAAACCCAGCCAGACAAGAAATCTCAAAACCATAGAGAAAAGTGTGTAATCTAGCTTTGTGCGTGCGTGTGTGTGTGTGTGTACATGATGAAGGCTGTTTTTGAGGAGTGTGTGTGGTGTGGTGGTGATTGTACTCCCATCTAGAGGAAACATTGGACAGGTATGTGTGTTTGATTCACGTGCTATTCCTCTGCTTTGTTTACTTGTCTCTCTGAACTGATGTTTGATCAACAGAAGTAGAATCACATGGAGCTGCTGGCTGGATTCCACTGCAAGTCAACATTGACTGATACCCAACTCCTGTTATCTAAATCAATCCACTGTGATGAAGGTCTTATCTCGAAGCCGGACCACACCTCATGTTCAACACGTTTGCTGACAAAACTTTGATGGTTGGAGGAGTAAAGGTAAAAGGTGCCCTGGGAATCAGGAGGAAGAGGTCACAGTAACAGAATTTAAACCTTAATGCAATAACTTCCATTGATTATGATGAGGAAGTCAGACAGAGGGCTCCACAGGGAGGTCAAAGGGCATGGTGTCACTGGACCATACAAGAGGTCAGCCTATACAAAATAAGTACAGAATTCCACACTCAACCCCATGTGGGCCGTAGAGATGTCAAGACAATTTTTTGGTGCAATGATTGATTATCACGATTATTATGCATTAATATGTTTTAACACTAAATGTTTAAAATCACATGAACACTCCTGATAGGTCTTTAAGTTTATTTATACCTTTTGTTTCCAACATTACAAAATTATATAACAACAATGTAAAGTAATAATAATAATAAAAGAAGTCTCATTCCAACTAAATCCCCTCTGATCTGTAAACAATAAATAGATACTACATACTATATTAACTCTGTTTCCCCTAAGAGGAAACAGAAAAGGCTACAGGACCTCTGCTTGGACTTGGCAGGCTTCTTTCTGGAAACTAAATTCTAAAATTTAAAATATTTTTTCTGAATCTGAAAAGAGAATTTAGAAAAGGGTGAATAACATCTAGCTAGCTTTGCATTTCAGCTGCCCTTTAAAGACGCACTACGTAACTTTCCAACCTTAAAACTTTGTATTCCAGACTTGTTTGATGGCATAGTTACATCTATTATGTGCATTTCTGGAGCCGTCGCTGCCCAGCAGAATCCTGAGGCTGAGAAACCGTAAAACACAACGTTTTTATCTGGGATGCCGCCTGATACTGCAGCTGTATTTTGCTTTGTGCACCATGTCACAGGCTAGCAGATGGATATAAACACACCGGCCGTTTTGAGTGCACACTGGGGCTGATTCAGCAAAGAAACGCAAGAAGACATTATTGGAGGAAGAGAGGAAAAGAAAGAGAGAGAGAGCAAGAGATAAGACGAGTGAGATAAGACTGTCTTTTACTGGCTGAAGAGAGCTCACAGTACAGGTAGGATGCAAGATGGATGCCGAAACAATCGTTGATAATGTGAAAATGACAAAAATTCTGTAGTGCAACAGATAAGCTGCTGTTTGAGACATAAATAATACTGGAACAGTGAAAATAAAGAAAGAAACAACACTATATCTGAAATTAAATATGGTTTCTCTTAAAGTCCTTTTTATTTATTTATTTTTTTTTTAGTTTTTCTCACCAGTATAATATGACGTTAAGTGTGTGCTGCTTAATTTGTAAAGATGCGCTGTAAACCCAATCTGAGTCGTACACAATTACAACACTGCAATGACAGGATAACATTTAATTTCAATGCTTTGATAGTTAAATGTAATTTAACACATTTAATGTGTTACTTTACCTTAAGTGTACAAAGCTGGGTGGTGAAACATTGTTTATGTGTTTCCTACTTTCAGTGTATAAAACTGTACTTACCTAGTGAAGCCACAAGACGAGGAGCAGATTTAGTGAGTTTCATGTTAACTTTATTGTATTTTCACTGTGCCTTTCTGTTTAAATGTTAGTGAAGAGCTGATGCTAATAGTGTAACTGTGTACAAAGAAAATCATCACAAACTGGTTTCCAGTTAATATGTTTGGTTTATCAAGGAGCAACCACTGTTAATGTAATGTGAGTGAATGTATGTTGTGTAAAAATTGTGTAGATGTGTTCAGTATTTGTGTGGAAGACGGAGCAGTGAATTCGTGGAGGCCATTTTAAGTTCACAGAGCACCGCAGCAGCAATGCAAAGACTCAGAAGACTGGAAAAGCTTGTGAGTGTTGTTTAAGTAGTTTGAAGTAATAATTTATTTTATTACGACCTGCTATACAGGTCAGGTTTGTTTGGTTTGCTCGACTGGAAGCTCAGTCAGAGCCGGGATTCATCTGTGATGTGCAGACAGCAGACAGACAGGACTCAAGATGGCGAGCCAGACCCAGATGCTATGACTTCAGTGTCATCTTCTTCATCATCACGTGAGTGAAGCGTTCTTCTGTTTACGAGTAGGATGATGACTCACTGCCAGAATGGTAGGAGTGAAGATTTGAACTGAACTAGGTAGTTAAAATATTTCTAATTTTTTCTTTACACGGAACTAAAACTCTTCTTGGAACTGAACTTTTTGGACGGTACAACGGGACTTGAGCGTGAAATGGTTGGATGTATTGTACTTTCATTGTATTCGTTATTCGTGATTGTTAATATTTTGATTTGAGATGATTGCGGTCCACTTTGATTTGATTCTGAAATTGTGAAAGTGTTTTCTTACCTTTGAGAGAATGAAAGGGAGTTAACTCAGAAAAATTAAATATGAGATCCAAAATAGGTGCAACCTATTAACATAAATAACAATGATTAAAACAAAACAGTCTAATTAAATTTAAATTCAACTGATTAAAATTATTCCTAACCTAGATGGAAAAAAAAGGGTGAATTAAACTTACCTGTTACCATACTTACCGTTTCCTCCACAGTGACACGTTGGTGATTTTTCTTTTGCTGCACCTTTCACTGCTGGCTTCGGCTGTGGTTTGTTGACCACCAGTTGGTTTAGTTTATCTGTCTGGATCTGAAAGTCTCACATGATTTTGTCTGTCATTTTCTACCACCTTTGGCGGCTTCTCCCAACACACACACCCAGTGTACACACCCAATGTACACACCCAGTACACACAATATTGTTATATATATTAATCCTGATTAATCACCATTTGTGACTATGCTGAAATCTGTCCGTTTTTACTGTATTGTATCAACAGAAAGAGCAAACCAAAGCTCACTTGGTATTTTCTAAATTTTTTTTATGTTAGATGATCACTTTAGTTGTTATAATCAGTTAAATATTACATAAATTAATGACCTTAAAAAAGTTTATCTCATTTGTGCCAACCTGTTCCTGGTCAGTGCCCCTGCCTGGCCCCCACCTAAACTTTTCTAGACCCGCCCCTGCATATCTGAAGTATAAATCCTTTCTACCGCCTGTCAACTACTTTATTAGAGAGGAGAGCTCCCCTGATTTGTATCGCAGAGCCTGTTTAAAAATTTCTCTCACTATATTAATGGCCCCTTAATTATCAGACCTGTGTCTCCAACATCTGCACAGCACCAATGATTTAGAGAAGACGCCCCCTTGTTTCCATGACAGTAACATGAATATGACTGACATGAGACTGATTAATGTTGCTTTCTTTAGCTAGCGCATCCAAGAACAACACTTTTGGGTAAATATGAACCACTAGTTTCCTCCTTCTAAGCTGAACGACAAACAAATGCAACAGAAAAAAACGATCAGCTGATCAGGAGAGAGAGGGGGGAGAGGAGGAGTGCAGACCAGAACTAAACTTTAAAGTAAACTCTAAACATTTTAACTTCATTCATTCATTCATTAAGTTCAAAATATACCAAGCGCTTGCATTTTTTCAAGGCTAAATAAGTATTTTGTAAATTACTCTTCATAATCTTATTAAAACATTTCTTTGGGGAGTTTTTAATAATTTCCATAGCATAGAAAAAGAGAATTATAATTACTTTGCAAGCTAATCCCTCCTACCCCCTATAATGAGCAACACTTTCCACTTTCCACACTTAGTCACTGAGAGGCAATTCTGAATTTATAAACCAGTAAAAATTAATGAAAAAATACACAAAAAGATACAGCTTATTTCAGGCCTTTCCATTGACATGTGACATTCTTGGTGAAAGTGAAGGACATCTGCCTGTGGGGACAATCATCCCTCTCACTCAAGCCGAGCACAAACACACGTACTGTGAACACTCAGTGGGAAATCACACATCAACACAGCCTCCATGCTGCCGCACAGAATTACATGTGCGCTCTTGCACTTTGTTGTTTTCTGAAACAATACTGGTGTGAGACGGGAGACGTCTTTCACATTCATCCTCTTTTGTATACACCTCTCCTTTGCTGGTAGTGATGACTCAGAAGGTGGGTGAGTCACCTCATCCTAAAGGTCACACAAACCCACGCACAAACATACACAAAATATTTAATGCTAGTCCCCCCCCCAAATTTCACTGGAAGAAGGTTCCCCCTTTTCTGTCAGAGGAGTAATTCTGTTTTCTTTCCATGCTTCCCTTCGCTCCTCTGGACTCTCTGGGGTTACTGTGTGTGTTTGTGTAGGTCTTTGTGCAGCTGCATGTGAATGTTTGTGTGTGTGTGTTTGTAGTTAATTAAAGTTGGGAGGAGCGCATTAGAGGAAAGTGAGCTGCCAAAGGCTGTTGCGTAAAATAAACAAGCAAACGCACAGTCACATGCTGACAGTGCATGCACATTAACACAAACACACACTTATATCCACTCATACATTCCTACCCCACTGCCTGCATGCTTTAACCCCTGGATGCACACTAAGCACATCAGACAAATAAATAATTGGTGTACATCTTCTTGCTTTTCTACACAAATTTCATTTGGTTATAATGTAATTAAATAAAATCACTTAATAATTTGTTATACAAAAACAGCAGAATAATCCCACGCCTTTTGAGAGATAGCATCACATTTCTCACCTCAGAAACTCTATTTTGAAATCTGCTGTATCAAGCCTAATGTTTCTCATTACACTGGAAAAATACGAGCCTGTTAAAAACAGGCCGTTTGCCAGAATTAAATCATTCCAGCCATGAACACCCGACAATCAGCCAAAACTCCCTCGGGAGGCGATCGGTTTAACCACAAACCTCAAATATGTTGAGGAAATCATAATTTTTAAGCCACTTTAAACATGTTTACCACACAAAACACTCATATATCACAGACATGTGGGATCTTGACCTCAAAATACATCCAGCAGAAAGAAGCTGTATGGTGTGATTGCATTTTATTTAATCCAACACAGAAATACTTAAATTGGGCTCATTTTACAAAGTAAAGCATGCTTCAAGATCTCTGCTGAAGTCTCAGTTCATAATAATAATAATAATAAAAAAAAAAAGTTAAAATTTTGCACCGATAATGCGTCTGGAATAAAATATGCTGTGCAAAAGCTTTCATTGTCCCTTCATTTCTTTCTGCGTTGCTCTCTAGCAGCTAGTGTTTCTTTCTTGTAATATTTAAAGTGGCATTGATCAATAATTCTCCAGCTTTCTGGAGGTCTTTCAAAGCGTTTACTTGGAAATTGGCTGCTGTTTCCACTAATTTGCCATCCAGTCCTTGTACCTGACCTTTTTCAGAGGAATGTCATGTTAATGAAGTTACTTCCACTGACCTATAAGCATTTTAAAAAACACCTGACACAACGGTTAAACCAGTGTTGTGTCCACACAGACAACTTAGCAAAGAACCAAGTCCACATAACTTGTTTCTATTTTAATTAGTTGCATCAGTAAAAAAATCCCAAAGCATGAAAAAAAACTTTGGAAAGTTTTTTAAGGATCCTGGACAATTTTTCCTTTAGACTACTAGTCTAAGAGGGCTCAGAGTGTGTTGAGGTTGCCCAGAATATAACTGCACAAATCAATTCACCTATACTTTATGATTTCCTGCAATACTTACAAAAAAAAAGTGACCTAAGACTTTTTCACAGTACTGTACCTGAAAACGTTAAAAACCCAAATGCTTCTCATCTTACGAGAAAAATTTCCCTTCTCAAATGTCTCCTCTCTTCTCTCATTTCCATCTCGCTCTGCAGGTTTTTAACATTTGCTTCAATCTTGTGCTTCATGTACTTGGACTACATGCCCAAAAGAACACAAGTACTCATTCAAACCTCATAAAAAGTAGGGTAGAGGTTGAGACACTCAGCTTTCAGTGAAAAAAGAGGGAGAGAGGGGGCTTTAACATGCAAATCCCACCTACTGCTTTATCTTCCTGATCTCATATTGTCCATAGCAACACGGATATGGAAGGTAATAAGGACACACAGGTTAATGGTACTGAACTGCCTGTATGGGTGCAGTTGATGTACCCAACATGTGTGCACATGCAAATAAACAGCAGTGTCATATTAGAGTGAAAACAAGAAGGTGTATGTGTTAGCTTAAAGCTAAAGCTAAACACACAGCAGCAGGATGGCATGATTCAGCTGATAAGGCTCGTTGGACTGTTGGCAGCCCGAGACTTTACACACTCACTTACACACATACACAGACACAACCTCTCTGCTTATTTCATGTTGACACTGGCGGGCTGATTTCGATTTATGAGGGTATTAGCACCATTAGCCGAACACGTGTCAAGGCACAGCTTTACTAAGGAGGAGGAGAGTCACGTCTGGCTGCACTTACACATGCGATGATAGACACACAAGTGCACACAGCCACAGACACAGCTGTAGAAAGTGCATGAGACAGTGCGGGAATGGAGTTTTTATTTAGATTGATTATGGGTTGGTTTTGAAAAGGCCAACGTTGTAGTGAATGACATATTAAATTAAAAGACAGCAGCATCAACTACAAGCAGAGTCGAATCATGTAGACAGAAAATTTTCAGTATAGAAAATTTTTTTCCCATCAAGATTTTAGATTGTTCTGAGCTGTGCAGTAGAGATGAGATTTATGGGTCTTTGAAGCAAGTCAGATCTTGAGGAGCTGTTCCTTTTAATGAGCCATTCAAAAGATTAGCTCGTTCTTATTATTTTATTTTATTTATTTTTTAAATAGTTCAGTAAGGTGTAACTCATTTGTATCAAGAAAAGAGTTACTGGTAACAATTAGAAGGAGAGATTTGGATAAAAAATAATTCAAATAATAATAATAATAATATATATATATATATATATATATGTATATATATATATGTATGTATGTATATATCATCCGACTTTCACGTAGGGGACCTGGGTTCACATCCCGGCTGGGGCAATTACCAACACCCAGTGTGGGTCCTTGGGCCAGACCCTCTGCGCTACTGCCTACCTCACATGATGGAAGACAAGAGAACACGAGACATACCGGCTCAGACGTCGCTGCGTCAGGTGCTGGGGAACCAGAGCACCCTGGCGAGAAATGGGGTACTGGAACAACACGGAAATGGACGAAAGGCGAGATAACCTCAGACATCTCGGTCCAGATGAGTGCAGTCCTGGGAACAGCAAAGATACTGCGCAGGACCCTCAAGCTCCCAGGCCTCTGGTGGAGGACCCGAGCTTGGATGGATGAGAGACAGCCCACGGAGGGCGAGGGGACAGTTTTATATATATATGAAAAATGTAAGAATAAACCTGATCGCAAATTTTAGTAAATGTTTAAAAAAAAAGAGTATTTGTTTCCGAACGATATTTTCTGCCCCTAAATGCACCACATGAACGAAGCTTGTCGGACATCAGACTCCTATGATGGCACATGTGTCATGTAAAAGCAGAGTGGATAATTTGTATATAAAAAGAATAGCTCACAAATGAACCGGTCACAGTTTCCATGGTTCATTTAAAAGAGCTGTTCAAAAGAATGGATTCATTCATGAACGTCACATCTCTACTGTGCAATCAACACTCTCGTGAGTGGGGGACCTTGTGTGAAGCACTTCTTGCATCCTAACACTGTTTTCCTCTCAGAAAATGGATTAAGTGGACAGAGGCCCTGTTTTTACCAGGGAGAGAAGAAAATTATGCAAACCTTGAATACACACTGACCCTCAACTAAATGGGTAGATGTTGGGCTGAAAAGTAGATAAACTGTGACTAAAAGACAAAAGAGGGCTCATATGGTGCAATGGTCTATTAGTTTCTTCTTTTTTTGTCCTTTCGCCACAAACTTCAAATGAGGAAGAATTGAAGTTAAGTAGACAAATAGAAGAAGGAGGCTGCAAATCTGAACCTTTGAATGTTGGTATTGACTTCAGAAATTCCAGACATCAAATATTTGCACAGAAGAAATGTGGTTTTAAATGTGATGTTTGGAGCAAAACTTGTTTTCATTAAATCAATAATTTATATATATATGTATATATATAAAAAAAAAAGATTCAGTATGTGTTATCTAACACACAAGCTTTGCCTGTGCTGTGGTAAATGGCAGACTGCTGATTACCCACAAGTCTGCTCGTTTTGTAACTCTGAACTAATTTGTGCTTTTCCAGGTAGAGTGCTATGGTCATTAATAACGTGAGCTGCTCGTGTTCGAGGATCGGCACAATTCTTGATTTTCACCCAAAGAGCTGAACACTCCAACAGGGAATATTAATGATGCTAATTTACCCCATTTAGTAAATCTGTCCCTGAGTACATTAACTTATGTTATCAAATTTGTAATGAAAGATTTTTTTGCCCAAACCTAAACCCTTCAAAGCCCCATCCAAGAAAAAATGGGTATTTTTTTAAAAAAATCTGAAGTCAGATGGGATAACAATTGTTGGAGCTAGTGCTTGGTGTGTGTATTAGCAAATAATAAATGAATGGGATATTATTCTACTTTTTGAGTTTTTTTTATTTAACACTCTATCTGAAGAAACCTCAATGATGGTATTTCCAGGCAAGTCATTGTGAAAATATGAACAGAAAGACAGAAAAGGTGAGAAACTATACATGAATAGTAAATCCAATAATGTAGATGCTGGAGCCTAACCCAGCATTTAGCAGGTGAGGGGCAAGGTACATCCAGGACAGGTCACCAGTCCATCGCAGGGCCAGTAAATAGTAAATATTAAATATAAACACCAGCATACGAAACTATGGTAGAATATTGCAGAGACATGATATAACACTGAAAAATACTATTTTCATCTTCACACAAATCTTCACTCATTCAGTGAATGTTGTTGCATTTGTGCAGCTGCTGGTTCACAATGACTGAGTCCAAGATATATTTCCCCAGAGAGATTATTATGTAAAATACATCCTGGCATGTAGCGAACAAGCAGTTTCTATTTTACCCAATGATCATCCAACACTAGAATCAACTTAATTATACACACATATATATATATATGTATGTATTTATATATATACATATATATATATATATATATATATATATGTTTATGTTTAATTGTAAGATTGAATCAATTCTTTGTTTTCCTGGTGGATCATTGCTTCCATGTAAACAACATTAAAGCACACATCATGTTCAAAATAAAGACAAAACATCTAAGATATGTTAAAAATACCCACAATTCCAATCATTTAAATTGTAAATATACAAACTAAATATCAGCTATCACTTATGCTAATTTCATGTGCAGTTGATAGACAATCTCAGAGGCATTTCTGTTATGTCTGTTACTTAAATGAAAACAAATATACTCGACTCAGTGTACAAACAATCCTGGGTAATGGTGCCGCTTCCAGTCAGACATTAAAACATCAAACATCCAGGCCCTGACAGCCGCATACAAAACACATGCAGCCAGACATGTATGTGCAAAAACAACAGTGTAGCAGCTAGCTTCCAGACCACCATGCCTGTAATAATGAGGGTGCAGTGCTGTGCCTCAGGCCGTCCCTCCAGCCTTGAGCAGGGGTGAGGAGGGAGGGGGGACAAGGCCTGTCTGTGCGTGGGGCTGCATCACTGGAATCATTTAATTCATACCATAAACGTGACAGGGTTAATGAGTGGCAAACAGAGCCAGGGGACCAAGGGGGTGGATTGGGGGGTGGGGTTGCAGGGTATAATATTTGTTGTTGGAATGGCATGAACATGATAGGCTGAGGCCAGGGTGCTGCACCCTTCAGCCCTGACTAATGCTGTTTAATTCTGAGTTTGGATGTCATGGCTTACACTGAAACTTCTGGAAAAAAGGCAGAATGGCAGCGTTAGCAGCATGTTTAGTGTCTAGGATAATTGTGTGTGTGTAGTGAGAGAGAGAAAAGAAAGAGAGAGGTAGTTCAGAAGTATCAGGTTTAGGGGAGACAGATGGTAAAGCCTGGGTGTATTTCTTTTTTTGTGTGTACGATGTCTCTTATTACCAACTCTGAAC